>NW_026712383.1:911702-1005936 GCF_030504385.1 Musca domestica | reverse complement strand
TTCATTTTTTTTTTTTTCATTTTAGCCTATGGCCATTTATTAATTCAAGTCTTAATACTAACATAGGTTAAATGGCTTAACCTAACTATACTATAAATAAACATGCATTTGTACAACGCCTACTTTACGTTACAAAAAGTGTCACAACAAGTTTGTGATCACAACAAGCTACATTATGCCTTATGGCTACAACTTAAATTATGCCCCGAAAAATGTTTTTTCGGCGATTCCGCTCGTATTTATACAAAATTTGAGGCGCTCTCCAACTATTGAACACACAGTAAAGTATGTACAGTTATATGTGTGTGTGTACATTTGCCGTTAGTATTGTATGTTCTCTTTTGTGTGTGCGTGTACATTTGGTATACGGA
This sequence comes from Musca domestica, assembly GCF_030504385.1. Lineage (NCBI taxonomy): Eukaryota > Metazoa > Arthropoda > Insecta > Diptera > Muscidae > Musca > Musca domestica. The sequence continues at coordinate 1,005,565 of NW_026712383.1, read as the reverse complement.
TAGGTAAGAATTCACTAACATATCAACCCCGAAAGTTGATGCTAACAGCACAATTTTCTATAAATACTCGTTTTCGTGGCGATGGCAACGTTATTACAGTGTCTACCGTGTTTGTGTGCATATCTCTAGTGAAGTGAAAAAAATTCAAGTGAAAAATGGCTCGTACTAAGCAAACTGCCCGTAAATCGACCGGTGGAAAGGCTCCCCGTAAACAACTAGCTACCAAAGCTGCCCGTAAGAGTGCCCCAGCCACCGGCGGTGTTAAGAAGCCTCATCGTTTCCGTCCTGGTACAGTTGCTTTGCGTGAAATCCGTCGTTACCAGAAGAGTACTGAATTGTTGATCCGCAAATTGCCCTTCCAACGTTTGGTTCGTGAAATCGCTCAAGATTTCAAAACTGACTTGCGTTTCCAGAGCTCTGCTGTTATGGCCTTGCAAGAAGCCAGTGAAGCCTACTTGGTTGGTCTTTCGAAGATACTAACTTGTGCGCCATCCATGCTAAGCGTGTCACCATCATGCCTAAGGATATCCAATTGGCCAGACGTATTCGTGGAGAACGTGCTTAAATTCTTGACGTTTAAAAGCAACAATTTTACAACAAAACAATCGGTCCTTTTCAGGACCACAAATATTTATAAAAAAGAGATATTTTTTTACTCAATCTACAATTTTTAGTATTTTTTGAAAAAAATAAAATAATTTAGGGCTATGATTATTTTTCAACAATTAACATTTTTTATAATAAAGATATATTTTTGATGTTGTTTTTTTTTTCGTTGATGATTTTTCGACACTTTATTTTTTTATTTAATTTTTTTATTTTATTTTGATCGAATATTTTATTTTTTTAATTTTATTTGAATTTTTTGAATTATCCATTTTGATATTTTCCTTTAATTTGCAAAATTATTATCATTTTTGTACTCCCTCTTCGAAAAAAATGCTATGACTCATAAAAACAACCACCACATACATTTTGCTAACGGGATTTTTTTTTGTCCATTTTGTTTTTTTTCCTTTTCCCGTTAAACAAAAAATTGCTCTCTTTATGATTTTTGGCGCGAAATTTGTCTATTTCTCTCATTTTATTCCCCTTCGATCATTTTTTTCTGTTGTGGACTATTCAATTTAACGGGAAAAAATTCTCTGCCTTTAATTTCTAAGAATTATTTCATGTGCATTTTAAAAATTTCCAGCTAAAATGTGCCCCACGTATTTAATTTTTTTCAGGAATGATGTATGAAATATGTTTTATTCCTTTTCAGCAACATTTTTAAATGTTTTAAACGCATTTTAAGAGATTTGTTTATGAATTTTCTCCGTATGGATTTACAAAATTATTTTTGCCCGATGTATTTGAAGAAATTGGTAATAATTTATTATTTTCAAAAATTGAAGAAGAAAATAATTGATTTGTTGATAATTTTGATGTAAAATATAATTAAAAGTATTATAAAAAGGAATTCCAATAATATCTACCTTTGAAGTTGATCGAAAATCATTTTTGTAAAACGCAATTAATTTCATGTCATTTCCAAGTGTTCTAGGTGATATTTGCCTGTAAAGAGGAATTTCTTTTTGGGAATATTTTTTCATAAAATTATCAAAAATTTGACAAAATGACGTAGAAAATGGCTTCTAATACTATTTTTAATAAATTTTAGAACAAATTATGTTAAATTTCATAAAAAATATTGCAAAATGAAAATACATAACCGTTTGTCACTGAATGCCTGTACATTGGTAGTATGAAGTATTCTGGGGATTTTGTAACTTTTCCCCGTAAATTATGACTTTTTGTGAATAATGTTATATTTTGATGTAAATATACAAATTCTGAAATGTTTTTTAAGAAATTTTTATAAAACTTATTAAGATTTGAGCTTTCAAATTTATTTCAAGAAAAACTTTTCTTCATTGAAATTATGCCAACAAGAGGATTTCTGCTGTCATAGACCACATAATAATTTCAATTTTTTCACATAGTAAAATATGAAATTTCATCGATATTTTTCTTTGATCCTAAAGTAAACATATCAGGCTACATTTTCAAAAAGAATTTTCAATTAAATTTTCATAAAAAATTTGATTTTTTTAAATTTTAGTTGGAAATTTGTGATTACATTTTTATAATCTGCCAAGTTAAACGTTTATAATTCACAAACGGCAAGTGATAATTACACCAAACTTTCTTTAAAACATAGCCTGAAATCTATACTTTAAAGGTATAAAACATTTTTAGTGAAAATTATCAAAGCTTCTTCAGGAAAATTTAATTTCTCCGAAAACTTTTGTAAAAAATTAAACACGCTTCCACACAATCTTTCGAAAAATTTACCAATTGACTACTATGCACATCTCATCTTTTCGATGTACCTACACTTTAGCTCGCCGCTAACAAAAATAATAGTACACATAAATTTGTGAGTGTATTTGTGTTAACAGTGAAATATAAACCAAACAGTGAATAACCATGTCTGACGCCGCCGTTGTTGAAGCCACCGCCTCCCCAGTTGCCGCTGTTGAGAAAAAGGCACCAAAAAAAGCCGCTGCCAAAGCAAAGAAGCCATCAGCTGCCCCTACCCACCCTCCAACCCAGCAAATGGTTGATGCCGCCATCAAGACCCTGAAGGAACGTGGAGGTTCATCATTGCCCGCCATCAAGAAATACTTGGCCAGCACCTACAAAGTAGATGCCCAAAAATTGGCCCCCTTCATCAAGAAGTACTTGAAAGGTGCCGTTGCCAGTGGAAAATTGATCCAAACTAAAGGTAAGGGTGCTTCTGGTTCATTCAAATTGTCTGCTTCGGCCTCTAAGGAACCCAAAGCCAAGACTGCTGAAAAGAAGAAGAAGGCCCCAGCCGCTGGTGATAAAAAGAAGAAGGCTGCCGCCCCTAAAAAGGCCGCTGGTGAGAAGAAGGCAGCTGCCAAAAAACCCTCTGCCGCCAAGAAGACCGCTGAAAAGAAGAAGGCCGACAAAACAAAGGCAAAGGCTGCCAAGAAAACCGGTACAGTTAAAGCTAAACCAGCAAAGACCGCCGCCAAAGCATCTGCCACTAAACCAAAGGCACCCAAGGCAAAAACTGCAGCTGCTAAGCCCAAAAAAGCCGCAGCAGCAAAGAAGCCAGCTGCTAAGAAAACCGCCGCCAAGAAGTAATTTTTCCCAGAAAGATTACTTTTTCCACAATATTTTCGATATTCGAAAACATACTATCTAACAGCCCTTTTCAGGGCTACAAATTAAATTAAAAAAGAGAAAAATATTTATTTTCAACAGTTATCGTATATATTTGTAACCTAAATAAATAAGTAAATTTGTACACGTGTTTCATTTTGGGAAAAAAAATTACTTTCGCTAATTACTGTTCTTATTAGGTAATTTTATTGAGCCAATATAATCGTGGACGCCACTGGATTATTTTTTAACCCAGGTCATAAAAGATAATAAAATATTTAAAATTTTTCCTAATTACCCACAGGTCATAATTCTCGAAAATCCCCATAATTTGGTCATTTTTATAATTTCTACTTAATTTTGAAAAATTTGATATTTTCATATTCTCTGTTAAATTTCACGAATTTCATCCAAAAATGACATTTTGGCAAAATATTTACATTTTCCATCAATACATTTTTTCCTTTGAAAATTTCTGCCTCAGCCTTATATTTCGTTGCTTTGCCGTTGTGCTGTATCAAAATGCTCACACATACATGATGCCCATTCGATGTTGATCAACGACGGCAAGGCAAATCACCACTAACACACGCACACATGCACGACGACGATGGCTGTTATAGCATATCGCACAAGCAATGGCTAAACATAGGCACATATGCGAGTTAGCTAAATGCATGGAAAAATCATTGTATAGAGAAAAATATATTTCCTATGGAATTTTATTCGTTTATTACTAAATAATGATAAATTGTAGCTTCAACAAAATATGATCTCTTTTGAAATGTTTTTTGTGGCCCTGAAAAGGGCCTTTTAAGGTAGTATTTCGACGCAAAATGAAAAATATCAAGACATTTACTTGGAGCTGGTGTATTTAGTAACAGCCTTGGTACCTTCACTGACGGCGTGCTTAGCCAATTCACCGGGCAACAATAGACGGACGGCGGTCTGGATTTCCCGACTGGTGATGGTCGAGCGCTTGTTGTAGTGGGCCAAACGAGAGGCTTCGGCGGCAATACGTTCGAAGATATCGTTGACGAAACTGTTCATGATGCTCATGGCCTTGGAGGAGATACCGGTGTCGGGATGGACTTGCTTCAACACTTTGTAAATGTAGATAGCGTAACTCTCCTTACGCTTGGTACGTCTCTTCGACTTATCGCCCTTGGTAATGTTCTTTTGGGCTTTGCCGGCCTTCTTTGCTGCTTTACCACTGGTTTTAGGAGGCATTTTCACTTATTATTTTTTTTTGAATCACACAAACACTTTTAACACTGTTCACAAATGATAACCAAAACGGCCAGCTATACAGAATTTGTAGATTGTAGTCGACAAGAATTTCAGGTAGTCACAGCTAGCAGGCACACACAAGGCAAACCACCCCATTATTGAAGAAATGTGTGTGTGAGAAAAGTATAAATAGCACGTTTCGGCCCGAAAATTTTTATACGCCGATGACATTTTATTGGCGCTACGAGGTCGCTTCGGAAGCACAGTGGAAAGGAGATTGAATGCGTACATGAATACGCTCCACAACTACTTCAACAAATGGGGCCTCAACCTCAATGTTGGAAAGTGTGTATCTGTGGTTTACAAAGGCAAACCTCAGTCTACAGCAAAGAGCTTCCGAAGATACATCCCTACGATCAAGGTTGGTGACCAACTAATTGCAACTTCAGATAGGATGAAATACCTGGGAATCATCCTTCACGACAGATTTGACTTCTGCCGCCACGTGGACTATGTGCTGTCAAAGGCCAAAAAGATGAATTTCGCCTACCAGAGGCTATTCAGGATGCGAGGAGGACTGTCACCGGACGTTAAACTGCTTATCTACAAGCAAGTTATCCGGCCCATAATAACCTATTCCTTTGCCGCTTGGGCTGACATATCTTCGGCCCAAATGGAAAGATTAAGGAAATGGGAAAGGAGGATCTTGGCATCGTGCTTAGGAATGAGGCCAACAATTGACGAGAATGGGATATTCAGACGACCACTCAACAGGAATATCTATAACGCCATCGAATTTAGCCGGATAGACGTCTTCATGATGAAGAATGCACTAAGCTTTCTGGAGAGAAGCCAAAACGTGGAAAATGGGATAGTGGAACAATTCCTGGACTACCAAGAGGAAATCCCCAATATTCAAAGAAGGAAGCATCTGCCACCCGCAGCTCTACTAAAATTACGCGACGAAGGATTGCTCTACGATGATGAACGCCTAATGTACTACCATCGTAGGTATAACAGATTTGACGCTGACTCTGAGCCTGTCTACAACACAGCTCAGTAATAATATAATTGTAAATAGATTAGTTTAAGTTTTTTATAGTTTTAAGGTAGATTTAAGTTTTTATTTTATTTTAATTTTTTTTTGTATTAGCCTTTTTTTTAACTTTTAAGGCATATCTATACCAACGAATGTTGTTAAAACACTAAAATAATTTAATGATTGCTTAGCATAAAAATGCGGCACTAATATAATCGTAATATCGTAGTCTCCTACATTGTAAGCCCTATGGCAAAGGAGAATGTTTATTTACTAATCTATTTTATACTGTAGCCATTAAGTATATAATGTATAATCTGACAATTTAAAACAAATAAATGGCAAATTTAAAAGCAAAAGCAAAAAGCCGAAAATTTTTATCATTTGTGTTTTTCAGTGCTTAAGTGAAGTGTTCAAAACTAAAATAAAGTGAAAATGTCTGGTCGTGGTAAAGGTGGCAAAGTTAAGGGAAAGGCAAAGTCCCGTTCCAATCGTGCTGGTCTTCAATTCCCCGTCGGTCGTATCCATCGTCTGTTGCGCAAAGGCAACTATGCTGAGCGTGTTGGTGCCGGTGCTCCCGTCTATTTAGCCGCTGTCATGGAATATTTGGCTGCTGAAGTCTTGGAATTGGCTGGCAATGCTGCCCGTGACAACAAGAAGACTCGTATCATTCCCCGTCACTTGCAATTGGCCATCCGTAACGACGAAGAATTGAACAAATTGCTGTCTGGCGTTACCATTGCCCAAGGTGGTGTATTGCCAAACATCCAAGCTGTTCTCTTGCCCAAGAAGACCGAAAAGAAAGCCTAAATTATTTCGAAAGGTATTATGGAATGAAAAAAGAAGAAGAATACAGACCATCGTATAAATTCCATAGAAAAATCAACCAATCCGTCCTTTTCAGGACGACAAAAAATATTTGAAAAGAGAAAGAAAATTGCGTCAAGCTACATTTGTATGAAAAAAATAAAAATTCTCAATAATTTTGTATGAGACGTTGGCAGAATAACTGTTTTTCGTTGTCAGTTGGATATTTGTGTTGTCGTCGTTGTTGTTGTCTCTTATGATTTCAGGAATAGAGCGAGCGAGAGAGGAGAGATCGTGGCGTCACCAAATGAGTATGTATACTATGAGGAAGAAGAAGCATGTGGCAGTTGGTGGTGGCTGGCTGGGTAGTAATTTTATGTGAAAAAATCGTACCCCGGCGCATTCTTTGGGGAAGGCATAAAGTAGATGATTTGCAAGGGAATTTTGGCGGCAAAGTAGTGTTTTGGTGGAAATAAATGGACACATACATGAAAATAAAAGCGCATTGTGGTGCTATGGAAAATTTTAAACACAAAAAATAGAATAAAAGTAAAATAATGAAATGAAAATTAACGAAAATAATTAAATTAAATTAAAATAAGAAAATTTCAGAAAATAAAGGCAAATATTAATGAAATTTCAAAGAAATTTAAATGAAAATATTTGAAAATAATTTAAAGAAATTTGGAATAATAAACACATTTTATGAAAATAAAAGATACTTTAAATGAAATCAAAAATTTTTAAATTGATGAAAAGGAAATAAATTAAATAATTTTAAATTAATAATAATAATAATTTTAAATAAAACGAAAATGTGATTTTTAAAAAATAATGTAATGAAAAATTAAATTAATTGAAAATTAAATAAGAAAATTTAACATAAATAAAATAAAATTCATTTAATGAAGAACTTTTAAATAAAATTCAATGATTTTAATTTTCGGTAAAATTTTAAAGGAAATGATTAGTGAAAAATTTACAAATTTTTAATGAAATTTTTCGAAATAAAATAAATCAACGATCTATTTAATAAATATTTTCAACAATTTCAAATTAAATTTTGAGAAAACATTCAACAATGTTTAAAAAAAAAGTCAAAATGAAATTACTTTGCTACCACAGCATGGTCGTTCTTTAGTAATATCGACTAAATAATACCAATACATACATAAAGCGACGCTATGTTATACTCATATTATACGAAGAGGAAGAAGAAGAAGAAGTAAATGTGTTTAGCGATGTGAGTTGCCGACGGCATGTTTATGATCGGGAATAAAATAAGAGACATCGGTAAAAGAAGGCTTTCGGTGAAAATATTCTGGAGAAAATAGAAACGAGTAAGTATTTATATTTTTTTTATTTGATTTTTCACGACTTGTGAGAAAAAAATACGAGAAAGCTGAAAAAGAAAATTATTAGAAATTTTGACATAAAATCCCTATATTTCCTAAGGTAAGTGTTTATTTTTTATTTATTTTAATTTTAAAAAAAATAGTTTTCAACAAGAAAGTATCTCTTTTTTGATATATTTTGTGGTCCTGAAAAGGACCGATTGTTTTGTTGTAAAAAATATTTCTCCAAATTGCGTCAAGAATTTGTTTAACCGCCGAAACCGTACAAGGTACGGCCTTGTCTCTTCAAAGCATATACGACATCCATAGCGGTGACGGTTTTACGCTTAGCATGTTCGGTGTAGGTGACAGCATCACGAATAACGTTTTCCAAAAACACCTTCAGAACACCACGAGTTTCTTCGTAAATCAGGCCAGAGATACGTTTTACACCGCCACGACGAGCCAAACGTCTAATAGCTGGCTTGGTAATACCTTGGATGTTATCACGGAGCACTTTCCTGTGACGTTTAGCGCCACCTTTTCCCAAGCCTTTACCACCTTTACCACGACCAGTCATTTTTTCACTTTAGTTTATTTCACTTATCACTTCACGAACAGTTTGAGCACTAATGTTTTTTTCGGGCGATTCCGCTCGTATTTATACAAAATTTGAGGCTCTCTCCAACTATTGAACACACAAGTAAAGTATGTACAGTTATATGTGTGTGTGTACATTTGCCGTTAGTATTGTATGTTCTCTTTTGTGTGTGCGTGTACATTTGGTATACGGATAGGTAAGAATTCACTAACATATCAACCCCGAAAGTTGATGCTAACAGCACAATTTTCTATAAATACTCGTTTTCGTGGCGATGGCAACGTGTAGAATGAGCTTAAAGCTCGAAGTGAAAAGATCTGTGAAGTGAATTAAAAAGTGATAGTGGATAAAAGTGAAAAATTAAAAACTGAAATTAAAGAACATTTAATGAAGTGTTGTGCATCATCTCACCTTGGAGATAAAATTTTGTTCAAACTTAAAAAAGTGATAAATAAGTGAAAAAAAAAAAAAAAAAAAAAGCTAAAAACTGTGAAAATGTCTTGTCACAGCTTAAACGCTGATGACGCTAAGGCAAATATAAACTATAGTAATGATCAGATAAAAGACGATTGTGCCCAAAATCAAAATGTGCCTATAAATAACAATATAAGCAACACTGACGTTTATATAGAAGTTAAAAGAAAAAGAAAAAACAAGCCTACAACTCCAATAGTAGAGCAACTTATAGAACTTAACAAAAAATATGAAAGTGTACTCAATGAAAACGCTAAGCTAAAAGAGGAAAATGAAGAATTTAAAAAAACTATACAAGAACTTGTGAATAAAATTGCCACAGGCAGTGTGAATGTGGATGTCCATATACCTAAGGAATGGACGAATGTGAATAATAATAATTGTACCACCGAGGCAGCCGTAGACCTCATGGTAGCTGATGAATATGAGTGCGAAGACGATGTAACCACAACACCGGCGGTGAATAATAGCAGCCAAGGAACATCCCAACAACCGGATAACCAAGACAGAGGCGGAAAAGCAGCAAATACAACAACAAATAAAACTAAAGGTAAGGCCAGCCCCCCTATTATTAAAATTTATAACATTAACGTTAAGGAATTTACAATTAAACTAAAAAATCTGCTCAATCACAATTTGTTTACTATCAACATAATAAACAAAAATTTAATTCACCTCAAATTGAGCAAAAATGAAGATCACCTAAAAGTGAGAGAATATTTAGAAAGTATGAAAATTTCTTTCTTTACATATACTATTAAAGAAGAGAAACCTCATACTCTAATTATTAAGGGAATCTCAGACACATATGATGAGACAGACCTTAAAAATTTCATTGAGGATACTGGAATAAATTTAAAAATTTTCAAAATAGTCAAACTGCAAAGAAGGAGATGGATTGTGCAATTCTCCAACGATTCAGATATAAAGTCCTTTTCCAGGCTTAGATTTATACTAAATAACGGCGTAAGCATCGAAAAATATAAGAGTGTGGACCTTCCACAATGTAAAAATTGCCAAAGACATGGCCATATCTCCCTTAACTGTAGGATGCTTCCAAATTGCGTAAAATGCGCTGGTCGTCATGAACGTGGGAAGTGTCACATACCGCCCAAAGACCAAAACACAGAGGAAACAATAACCACTGACCCAAATACAGGTCAAATAATCAAAACAAAGGGAATTCCTGTTAAATGTGTTAACTGTAAAGCTATAGGACATGTAGCAAGCTACAAAAAATGCCCAAAACGGCTCGAAATACTAGAGAGAATGGCTCAAAAGAAAGCGGCTGCAAAAGCCAACACAATTAACCACCAAGCTAATAAGCCAAATTTTACATATCCAAAATTCTCCAATAATTTATCATATGCAAACGCCGCAAAAATCACACCAGCAACGAGTGCTAATGGCAACAATAAAGGTCAAACTACTCTCCTTATTAAACAGGCCATGGGAGCCTTTGATAAGGACTGCCAAAGACTTTTGGGCAAAAATTTTATAACTTGCATGGAAAAAATAAGCGACTTTGCATCTAGTTATAAGGAGCTAAAATCAGACCAGGAAAAATCAGAGGCCATTTTTGGTCTATTTTTAACATTAAAACTAAATGATTAAATTTAGAGTAATATTTATTAATATAAATTCACTTATTTCAAGGCAAAAAAGACACTATTTTAAATTATTCGTCAATGAAAAAAATCCTGATGTGATACTGATTGCAGAACACAAACTTAACAAAGACCATAGATTTAACTTAAAAGGTTACACAATTTTTACACAACTTAGGAAAAACAAACTTGGTGGAGGAACAGCTATTGCTATAAAAGAGAAATTTAAATGTGTAAGATTAGACGCTAATTTAGGCAGTATTGAGGCAACACTAATAAAAATTAGAAATCTAGGCGGACAAACAATATTTTTATCCTCGCTTTACCTCAGACCCCAAGAATCATTGTCAAAACAAGATTTAGACAAATTATCTAATATAATAGGACCTAATGAAGCTATAATTGGTGCTGACCTAAATGCAAAACACCCGCTTTGGGGAGGCCACCAAACAAACACCAATGGTCGAATATTAAATGACTGGATTCTTTCCTCACCCAATATAGAAATTTTAAAAACAGAAAATCCAAGCAGAGTAACGCCGACGGCGGACTCTTTTATTGACTTTTTCTTGATAACAAATCAAATAAACCTTGAAGACCCGCGAAGGGCGATTACTGGTCTTGAGACGGGGGACTGTAACTCAGATCATAGAGCTGTTTTTCTTGACATATTATTAAATAATATAGATAAAGAAAAGCCTGAAAAAATATTTGACTTCAAAAGTATGAATATACGTCGATTTAATATTGAACTAGAAGCAAATTTAGCACAAATATGCCTTCCTAAGGATAGAAATGCAACAATCAACGAAATAGATTCATCTATTGAAAACATGACTGTTGCATTCAACACGGCTATGAAAAATAATATTAAACAACAATATAGGAAAAAAAATCTACTCCCGGACCTACCACCAGAAATTACCAATTTATTGGCTCAAAAAAAGAATCTTCGCAGAAGAAGGAATAGAATTGTTAATTCTAATGAATATGCTTCATTGGGGGCGCAAATTCGAATCCTGGATAGATTAATAAAACAACAAATTTCTTGTTTCGAAGAACAATATTATACCAGGTATTTAAATAGCATATCAGCCAATGAAAATATGTTTAAACAAACAAAAGCCTTTTGTGGATTAGGCCCAAAAACAAAAATAGATAGCCTCATTAATGACCTAGGAGAGGAAATTGTCTCTAGTAAGGGTAAAACTGATCTTTTGGCAAAAAAATTTTTTAATGAAAACACATCTCCTTCAAGCAATATAACAACAGCTTTTAGTGAACAGCCATTAGTTCAATTCTGCCCTGAATATCCAGCTGATGGTAGCATTACACCAACCCTTACCACGGATAGTGTGCAATTTGTTACTTCTAGCCAAGTAGGAACAATAATGAAAACTCTTAATAATAAAAAGAGCTTTGGAAATGACGGCGTTCCCAATTATGTTCTCAAACGAACAAATACTGCCGCATGGGAATTTTTAACAGTAATATTTAACCATTGCTTAAATATTGGCTATTATCCAAAAAAATGGAAAATAGCAAAAATTATACCTGTGCTCAAACCAGGTAAAGATCCCACTAATCCGAACAGCTACAGGCCTATCTCACTATTATCTTCATTTGGAAAGCTTTTTGAAATAATATTATTACAAAAAATAAATGACCAAATAGAAGATAATAATATACTGAAAGACAATCAATATGGTTTTAGAAAAGGTACATCAACCACACATTGCCTAATGACATTTATAGACAAAATAATTAGAGGTCTAAATAAACGAAAAGCCACCATAGCAGTCAGCTTGGATTTTTCCAAAGCCTTCGACTCTATGTGTCAAGAAGGGCTGATACATAAAATGAACAATAAATACAATTTTAACCCCAATATTACCCGAATTGTCAAAAATTACCTAAATAATAGAAGCTACTATGTCACATCTGACGGCCATAACTCAGAAAATATTACTTTAAAAACAGGGGTCCCACAGGGATCAGTATTGGGCCCTGTTCTTTTCAACCTATTTCTTGCTGACATCCCGCAGCCATCTGGAGGGGTCACGGCCTCAATCTTTGCTGACGATATAATTGTAGCTGCAACACATCATAGGGCAAAAACAGCCGAAAAACTAGTAACAAAGTACCTCCAAGATCTGAAGCAATATTTTGATTTCTGGAAATTAACCCTTAATATAGACAAATGCCGTTCAATAATATTTAAGGGAAAGCCAGGATCAGTATGTAGAAATGCGAGAAAATTCATTCCAGCAATTAAAATAGGGAATAGCATTATTCATAATACCGATACAATGAAATACCTTGGAGTAATACTGCAAACAGACATGCAATTTACAAGGCATATCGACTATGTACTTAAAAAAGGCAAGGCTGTATATGGCAAATTGAGATATATGATTGGTAAGAGGGATGGTCTCGCGCAGAACGTTAAACTAATAATATACAAACAACTAGTGAGGCCGGCAATGTCATATGCATTTCCCGCTTGGTTCGCAATATCTGCCCATCAAATGGAAAGAATTCGGGTTCTTGAGAGGAAAATGATAAAACATTGTCTAGGTTTCAGAACAACAATAAATGAATTCGGTAGGTTAACGAGCCCTAAAAACTCATTAATATACGAAACAAGTAAAATTGACAGGATTGACAGGTATATGGTCAACATAGCACTAAAATACTTGGAGAAATGCACAATCCATAACAATCAAAATATATTGAACTGCAGTGTTACAAACAACGAGCTGAACACGATAATGGCAAACGGTGGATACCTACCACCTATGAGTCTTCTAACACTATATAATACTGGCAAAATCTTTAATAATGAAAATAAAATTATATTTTACCATAGAAGGTATGGATCATATAATTTTCATAATACTATATATTCTCTCGACCAATGAAATAAATAAATAAATAAAATTAATTAAAATTAATTTAAATAATAATAAATAAAATTAATTAAAATTTAATTTAAATAATAATAATAATAATAAAAAAAATAATAATTAATTTCATAAAATTTATATATTCACATATAAATATATTTTACGCAATATAATTTTATAATTTATAAATCTAAAAAAAAAAAAAAAAAAAAAAAAAAAATGCTCACTAAATCTACATATGAAATACATATAAAATACATTGAATTAACTGATATACTTTAATATTACATAGATAATCATCATACATGAATTTTATTGTTTTGTTTTGTTATTGTTTTGTTATTTAGTTTTAGGCTCATTAGTTTTAAGTAGTGTAACATAATTGAAAACCTCGTTTTTATTCCCTTTTTTCGAGGCAACTTAAAATAATAAATACCTAAAATTCACATACTTAAGGGTTGGCTGGCCTTGCCTAATTTAATCAGAATAAATGTATAAATCTCTAGAAAAACAAATTGTATTTGTGTTAGAGTAAGTTTAATTTAAGATAATACTTAAGTAATATTTGAAACTCTGTAAAGAAATTTTGGGAAATAAAGATGAAAATGAAAATGAAATGAAATGCGATGGCAACGTTATTACAGTGTCTACCGTGTTTGTGTGCATATCTCTAGTGAAGTGAAAAAAATTCAAGTGAAAAATGGCTCGTACTAAGCAAACTGCCCGTAAATCGACCGGTGGAAAGGCTCCCCGTAAACAACTAGCTACCAAAGCTGCCCGTAAGAGTGCCCCAGCCACCGGCGGTGTTAAGAAGCCTCATCGTTTCCGTCCTGGTACAGTTGCTTTGCGTGAAATCCGTCGTTACCAGAAGAGTACTGAATTGTTGATCCGCAAATTGCCCTTCCAACGTTTGGTTCGTGAAATCGCTCAAGATTTCAAAACTGACTTGCGTTTCCAGAGCTCTGCTGTTATGGCCTTGCAAGAAGCCAGTGAAGCCTACTTGGTTGGTCTTTTCGAAGATACTAACTTGTGCGCCATCCATGCTAAGCGTGTCACCATCATGCCTAAGGATATCCAATTGGCCAGACGTATTCGTGGAGAACGTGCTTAAATTCTTGACGTTTTAAAAGCAACAATTTTACAACAAAACAATCGGTCCTTTTCAGGACCACAAATATTTTATAAAAAAGAGATATTTTTTTTACTCAATCTACAATTTTTAGTATTTTTTTGAAAAAAATAAAAATAATTTAGGGCTATGATTATTTTTCAACAATTAACATTTTTTATAATAAAGATATATTTTTTGATGTTGTTTTTTTTTTCGTTGATGATTTTTCGACACTTTATTTTTTTATTTAATTTTTTTATTTTATTTTGATCGAATATTTTATTTTTTTAATTTTATTTGAATTTTTTGAATTATCCATTTTGATATTTTCCTTTAATTTGCAAAATTATTATCATTTTTGTACTCCCTCTTCGAAAAAAATGCTATGACTCATAAAAACAACCACCACATACATTTTGCTAACGGGATTTTTTTTTGTCCATTTTGTTTTTTTCCTTTTCCCGTTAAACAAAAAATTGCTCTCTTTATGATTTTTGGCGCGAAATTTGTCTATTTCTCTCATTTTATTCCCCTTCGATCATTTTTTTCTGTTGTGGACTATTCAATTTAACGGGAAAAAATTCTCTGCCTTTAATTTCTAAGAATTATTTCATGTGCATTTTAAAAATTTCCAGCTAAAATGTGCCCCACGTATTTAATTTTTTTCAGGAATGATGTATGAAATATGTTTTATTCCTTTTCAGCAACATTTTTAAATGTTTTAAACGCATTTTAAGAGATTTGTTTATGAATTTTCTCCGTATGGATTTACAAAATTATTTTTGCCCGATGTATTTGAAGAAATTGGTAATAATTTATTATTTTCAAAAATTGAAGAAGAAAATAATTGATTTGTTGATAATTTTGATGTAAAATATAATTAAAAGTATTATAAAAAGGAATTCCAATAATATCTACCTTTGAAGTTGATCGAAAATCATTTTTGTAAAACGCAATTAATTTCATGTCATTTCCAAGTGTTCTAGGTGATATTTGCCTGTAAAGAGGAATTTCTTTTTGGGAATATTTTTTCATAAAATTATCAAAAATTTGACAAAATGACGTAGAAAATGGCTTCTAATACTATTTTTAATAAATTTTAGAACAAATTATGTTAAATTTCATAAAAAATATTGCAAAATGAAAATACATAACCGTTTGTCACTGAATGCCTGTACATTGGTAGTATGAAGTATTCTGGGGATTTTGTAACTTTTCCCCGTAAATTATGACTTTTTGTGAATAATGTTATATTTTGATGTAAATATACAAATTCTGAAATGTTTTTTAAGAAATTTTTATAAAACTTATTAAGATTTGAGCTTTCAAATTTATTTCAAGAAAAACTTTTCTTCATTGAAATTATGCCAACAAGAGGATTTCTGCTGTCATAGACCACATAATAATTTCAATTTTTTCACATAGTAAAATATGAAATTTCATCGATATTTTTCTTTGATCCTAAAGTAAACATATCAGGCTACATTTTCAAAAAGAATTTTCAATTAAATTTTCATAAAAAATTTGATTTTTTTAAATTTTAGTTGGAAATTTGTGATTACATTTTTATAATCTGCCAAGTTAAACGTTTATAATTCACAAACGGCAAGTGATAATTACACCAAACTTTCTTTAAAACATAGCCTGAAATCTATACTTTAAAGGTATAAAACATTTTTAGTGAAAATTATCAAAGCTTCTTCAGGAAAATTTAATTTCTCCGAAAACTTTTGTAAAAAATTAAACACGCTTCCACACAATCTTTCGAAAAATTTACCAATTGACTACTATGCACATCTCATCTTTTCGATGTACCTACACTTTAGCTCGCCGCTAACAAAAATAATAGTACACATAAATTTGTGAGTGTATTTGTGTTAACAGTGAAATATAAACCAAACAGTGAATAACCATGTCTGACGCCGCCGTTGTTGAAGCCACCGCCTCCCCAGTTGCCGCTGTTGAGAAAAAGGCACCAAAAAAAGCCGCTGCCAAAGCAAAGAAGCCATCAGCTGCCCCTACCCACCCTCCAACCCAGCAAATGGTTGATGCCGCCATCAAGACCCTGAAGGAACGTGGAGGTTCATCATTGCCCGCCATCAAGAAATACTTGGCCAGCACCTACAAAGTAGATGCCCAAAAATTGGCCCCCTTCATCAAGAAGTACTTGAAAGGTGCCGTTGCCAGTGGAAAATTGATCCAAACTAAAGGTAAGGGTGCTTCTGGTTCATTCAAATTGTCTGCTTCGGCCTCTAAGGAACCCAAAGCCAAGACTGCTGAAAAGAAGAAGAAGGCCCCAGCCGCTGGTGATAAAAAGAAGAAGGCTGCCGCCCCTAAAAAGGCCGCTGGTGAGAAGAAGGCAGCTGCCAAAAAACCCTCTGCCGCCAAGAAGACCGCTGAAAAGAAGAAGGCCGACAAAACAAAGGCAAAGGCTGCCAAGAAAACCGGTACAGTTAAAGCTAAACCAGCAAAGACCGCCGCCAAAGCATCTGCCACTAAACCAAAGGCACCCAAGGCAAAAACTGCAGCTGCTAAGCCCAAAAAAGCCGCAGCAGCAAAGAAGCCAGCTGCTAAGAAAACCGCCGCCAAGAAGTAATTTTTCCCAGAAAGATTACTTTTTCCACAATATTTTCGATATTCGAAAACATACTATCTAACAGCCCTTTTCAGGGCTACAAATTAAATTAAAAAAGAGAAAAATATTTATTTTCAACAGTTATCGTATATATTTGTAACCTAAATAAATAAGTAAATTTGTACACGTGTTTCATTTTGGGAAAAAAATTACTTTCGCTAATTACTGTTCTTATTAGGTAATTTTATTGAGCCAATATAATCGTGGACGCCACTGGATTATTTTTTAACCCAGGTCATAAAAGATAATAAAATATTTAAAATTTTTCCTAATTACCCACAGGTCATAATTCTCGAAAATCCCCATAATTTGGTCATTTTTATAATTTCTACTTAATTTTGAAAAATTTGATATTTTCATATTCTCTGTTAAATTTCACGAATTTCATCCAAAAATGACATTTTGGCAAAATATTTACATTTTCCATCAATACATTTTTTCCTTTGAAAATTTCTGCCTCAGCCTTATATTTCGTTGCTTTGCCGTTGTGCTGTATCAAAATGCTCACACATACATGATGCCCATTCGATGTTGATCAACGACGGCAAGGCAAATCACCACTAACACACGCACACATGCACGACGACGATGGCTGTTATAGCATATCGCACAAGCAATGGCTAAACATAGGCACATATGCGAGTTAGCTAAATGCATGGAAAAATCATTGTATAGAGAAAAATATATTTCCTATGGAATTTTATTCGTTTATTACTAAATAATGATAAATTGTAGCTTCAACAAAATATGATCTCTTTTGAAATGTTTTTTGTGGCCCTGAAAAGGGCCTTTTAAGGTAGTATTTCGACGCAAAATGAAAAATATCAAGACATTTACTTGGAGCTGGTGTATTTAGTAACAGCCTTGGTACCTTCACTGACGGCGTGCTTAGCCAATTCACCGGGCAACAATAGACGGACGGCGGTCTGGATTTCCCGACTGGTGATGGTCGAGCGCTTGTTGTAGTGGGCCAAACGAGAGGCTTCGGCGGCAATACGTTCGAAGATATCGTTGACGAAACTGTTCATGATGCTCATGGCCTTGGAGGAGATACCGGTGTCGGGATGGACTTGCTTCAACACTTTGTAAATGTAGATAGCGTAACTCTCCTTACGCTTGGTACGTCTCTTCGACTTATCGCCCTTGGTAATGTTCTTTTGGGCTTTGCCGGCCTTCTTTGCTGCTTTACCACTGGTTTTAGGAGGCATTTTCACTTATTATTTTTTTTTGAATCACACAAACACTTTTAACACTGTTCACAAATGATAACCAAAACGGCCAGCTATACAGAATTTGTAGATTGTAGTCGACAAGAATTTCAGGTAGTCACAGCTAGCAGGCACACACAAGGCAAACCACCCCATTATTGAAGAAATGTGTGTGTGAGAAAAGTATAAATAGCACGTTTCGGCCCGAAAATTTTTATCATTTGTGTTTTTCAGTGCTTAAGTGAAGTGTTCAAAACTAAAATAAAGTGAAAATGTCTGGTCGTGGTAAAGGTGGCAAAGTTAAGGGAAAGGCAAAGTCCCGTTCCAATCGTGCTGGTCTTCAATTCCCCGTCGGTCGTATCCATCGTCTGTTGCGCAAAGGCAACTATGCTGAGCGTGTTGGTGCCGGTGCTCCCGTCTATTTAGCCGCTGTCATGGAATATTTGGCTGCTGAAGTCTTGGAATTGGCTGGCAATGCTGCCCGTGACAACAAGAAGACTCGTATCATTCCCCGTCACTTGCAATTGGCCATCCGTAACGACGAAGAATTGAACAAATTGCTGTCTGGCGTTACCATTGCCCAAGGTGGTGTATTGCCAAACATCCAAGCTGTTCTCTTGCCCAAGAAGACCGAAAAGAAAGCCTAAATTATTTCGAAAGGTATTATGGAATGAAAAAAGAAGAAGAATACAGACCATCGTATAAATTCCATAGAAAAATCAACCAATCCGTCCTTTTCAGGACGACAAAAAATATTTGAAAAGAGAAAGAAAATTGCGTCAAGCTACATTTGTATGAAAAAAATAAAAATTCTCAATAATTTTGTATGAGACGTTGGCAGAATAACTGTTTTTCGTTGTCAGTTGGATATTTGTGTTGTCGTCGTTGTTGTTGTCTCTTATGATTTCAGGAATAGAGCGAGCGAGAGAGGAGAGATCGTGGCGTCACCAAATGAGTATGTATACTATGAGGAAGAAGAAGCATGTGGCAGTTGGTGGTGGCTTCGCAGTAATTTTATGTGAAAAAATCGTACCCCGGCGCATTCTTTGGGGAAGGCATAAAGTAGATGATTTGCAAGGGAATTTTGGCGGCAAAGTAGTGTTTTGGTGGAAATAAATGGACACATACATGAAAATAAAAGCGCATTGTGGTGCTATGGAAAATTTTAAACACAAAAAATAGAATAAAAGTAAAATAATGAAATGAAAATTAACGAAAATAATTAAATTAAATTAAAATAAGAAAATTTCAGAAAATAAAGGCAAATATTAATGAAATTTCAAAGAAATTTAAATGAAAATATTTGAAAATAATTTAAAGAAATTTGGAATAATAAACACATTTTATGAAAATAAAAGATACTTTAAATGAAATCAAAAATTTTTAAATTGATGAAAAGGAAATAAATTAAATAATTTTAAATTAATAATAATAATAATTTTAAATAAAACGAAAATGTGATTTTTAAAAAATAATGTAATGAAAAATTAAATTAATTGAAAATTAAATAAGAAAATTTAACATAAATAAAATAAAATTCATTTAATGAAGAACTTTTAAATAAAATTCAATGATTTTAATTTTCGGTAAAATTTTAAAGGAAATGATTAGTGAAAAATTTACAAATTTTTAATGAAATTTTTCGAAATAAAATAAATCAACGATCTATTTAATAAATATTTTCAACAATTTCAAATTAAATTTTGAGAAAACATTCAACAATGTTTAAAAAAAAAGTCAAAATGAAATTACTTTGCTACCACAGCATGGTCGTTCTTTAGTAATATCGACTAAATAATACCAATACATACATAAAGCGACGCTATGTTATACTCATATTATACGAAGAGGAAGAAGAAGAAGAAGTAAATGTGTTTAGCGATGTGAGTTGCCGACGGCATGTTTATGATCGGGAATAAAATAAGAGACATCGGTAAAAGAAGGCTTTCGGTGAAAATATTCTGGAGAAAATAGAAACGAGTAAGTATTTATATTTTTTTATTTGATTTTTCACGACTTGTGAGAAAAAAATACGAGAAAGCTGAAAAAGAAAATTATTAGAAATTTTGACATAAAATCCCTATATTTCCTAAGGTAAGTGTTTATTTTTTATTTATTTTAATTTTAAAAAAATAGTTTTCAACAAGAAAGTATCTCTTTTTTGATATATTTTGTGGTCCTGAAAAGGACCGATTGTTTTGTTGTAAAAAATATTTCTCCAAATTGCGTCAAGAATTTGTTTAACCGCCGAAACCGTACAAGGTACGGCCTTGTCTCTTCAAAGCATATACGACATCCATAGCGGTGACGGTTTTACGCTTAGCATGTTCGGTGTAGGTGACAGCATCACGAATAACGTTTTCCAAAAACACCTTCAGAACACCACGAGTTTCTTCGTAAATCAGGCCAGAGATACGTTTTACACCGCCACGACGAGCCAAACGTCTAATAGCTGGCTTGGTAATACCTTGGATGTTATCACGGAGCACTTTCCTGTGACGTTTAGCGCCACCTTTTCCCAAGCCTTTACCACCTTTACCACGACCAGTCATTTTTTCACTTTAGTTTATTTCACTTATCACTTCACGAACAGTTTGAGCAATAATGTTTTTTTCGGGCGATTCCGCTCGTATTTATACAAAATTTGAGGCTCTCTCCAACTATTGAACACACAAGTAAAGTATGTACAGTTATATGTGTGTGTGTACATTTGCCGTTAGTATTGTATGTTCTCTTTTGTGTGTGCGTGTACATTTGGTATACGGATAGGTAAGAATTCACTAACATATCAACCCCGAAAGTTGATGCTAACAGCACAATTTTCTATAAATACTCGTTTTCGTGGCGATGGCAACGTTATTACAGTGTCTACCGTGTTTGTGTGCATATCTCTAGTGAAGTGAAAAAAATTCAAGTGAAAAATGGCTCGTACTAAGCAAACTGCCCGTAAATCGACCGGTGGAAAGGCTCCCCGTAAACAACTAGCTACCAAAGCTGCCCGTAAGAGTGCCCCAGCCACCGGCGGTGTTAAGAAGCCTCATCGTTTCCGTCCTGGTACAGTTGCTTTGCGTGAAATCCGTCGTTACCAGAAGAGTACTGAATTGTTGATCCGCAAATTGCCCTTCCAACGTTTGGTTCGTGAAATCGCTCAAGATTTCAAAACTGACTTGCGTTTCCAGAGCTCTGCTGTTATGGCCTTGCAAGAAGCCAGTGAAGCCTACTTGGTTGGTCTTTTCGAAGATACTAACTTGTGCGCCATCCATGCTAAGCGTGTCACCATCATGCCTAAGGATATCCAATTGGCCAGACGTATTCGTGGAGAACGTGCTTAAATTCTTGACGTTTTAAAAGCAACAATTTTACAACAAAACAATCGGTCCTTTTCAGGACCACAAATATTTTATAAAAAAGAGATATTTTTTTACTCAATCTACAATTTTTAGTATTTTTTTGAAAAAAATAAAAATAATTTAGGGCTATGATTATTTTTCAACAATTAACATTTTTTATAATAAAGATATATTTTTTGATGTTGTTTTTTTTTTCGTTGATGATTTTTCGACACTTTATTTTTTTATTTAATTTTTTTATTTTATTTTGATCGAATATTTTATTTTTTTAATTTTATTTGAATTTTTTGAATTATCCATTTTGATATTTTCCTTTAATTTGCAAAATTATTATCATTTTTGTACTCCCTCTTCGAAAAAAATGCTATGACTCATAAAAACAACCACCACATACATTTTGCTAACGGGATTTTTTTTTGTCCATTTTGTTTTTTTCCTTTTCCCGTTAAACAAAAAATTGCTCTCTTTATGATTTTTGGCGCGAAATTTGTCTATTTCTCTCATTTTATTCCCCTTCGATCATTTTTTTCTGTTGTGGACTATTCAATTTAACGGGAAAAAATTCTCTGCCTTTAATTTCTAAGAATTATTTCATGTGCATTTTAAAAATTTCCAGCTAAAATGTGCCCCACGTATTTAATTTTTTTCAGGAATGATGTATGAAATATGTTTTATTCCTTTTCAGCAACATTTTTAAATGTTTTAAACGCATTTTAAGAGATTTGTTTATGAATTTTCTCCGTATGGATTTACAAAATTATTTTTGCCCGATGTATTTGAAGAAATTGGTAATAATTTATTATTTTCAAAAATTGAAGAAGAAAATAATTGATTTGTTGATAATTTTGATGTAAAATATAATTAAAAGTATTATAAAAAGGAATTCCAATAATATCTACCTTTGAAGTTGATCGAAAATCATTTTTGTAAAACGCAATTAATTTCATGTCATTTCCAAGTGTTCTAGGTGATATTTGCCTGTAAAGAGGAATTTCTTTTTGGGAATATTTTTTCATAAAATTATCAAAAATTTGACAAAATGACGTAGAAAATGGCTTCTAATACTATTTTTAATAAATTTTAGAACAAATTATGTTAAATTTCATAAAAAATATTGCAAAATGAAAATACATAACCGTTTGTCACTGAATGCCTGTACATTGGTAGTATGAAGTATTCTGGGGATTTTGTAACTTTTCCCCGTAAATTATGACTTTTTGTGAATAATGTTATATTTTGATGTAAATATACAAATTCTGAAATGTTTTTTAAGAAATTTTTATAAAACTTATTAAGATTTGAGCTTTCAAATTTATTTCAAGAAAAACTTTTCTTCATTGAAATTATGCCAACAAGAGGATTTCTGCTGTCATAGACCACATAATAATTTCAATTTTTTCACATAGTAAAATATGAAATTTCATCGATATTTTTCTTTGATCCTAAAGTAAACATATCAGGCTACATTTTCAAAAAGAATTTTCAATTAAATTTTCATAAAAAATTTGATTTTTTTAAATTTTAGTTGGAAATTTGTGATTACATTTTTATAATCTGCCAAGTTAAACGTTTATAATTCACAAACGGCAAGTGATAATTACACCAAACTTTCTTTAAAACATAGCCTGAAATCTATACTTTAAAGGTATAAAACATTTTTAGTGAAAATTATCAAAGCTTCTTCAGGAAAATTTAATTTCTCCGAAAACTTTTGTAAAAAATTAAACACGCTTCCACACAATCTTTCGAAAAATTTACCAATTGACTACTATGCACATCTCATCTTTTCGATGTACCTACACTTTAGCTCGCCGCTAACAAAAGATCAAAGAAAAATAAATAATAGTACACATAAATTTGTGAGTGTATTTGTGTTAACAGTGAAATATAAACCAAACAGTGAATATAAACAACTGGAAGTGAAAACAAATTACTGAAGGCAAATATTACCTTCAGGGAGATAAAATTCGTTTTCAAACAAACTGTGCTACAAGCGGACGTTATTACATATGAACGTCTTACAGGCGGCAGATAAGTCTGCTGCCGATAAGCTACTACTGGGCGAAAATAAATCATCCGCCACCGAGACTACAGCATTCATAAATGTTGACAACATGAATGCTGGCAACGCAGATACAACTAAACCGTTGCAGAGACAAACTACAGACGAGATTGGTGAATGGCAAGAGGTAAAATATGCCAGGCCGCAACTAAAACGGAAATGCGACTCGCCAACCAACTACTCTGAAATGAACGCAGTCATTAGACAACTGCAAGATAAGATTATCTCGCTGGAGAATCAAAATAAAGTACTGACAGCCGAGCTGACATTTCTAAAAAATATGCAGGCTGAATCAGCTAGGCAACTTACAGCAGCTCACTCCAAGGAAATGAGCTGCAAACGAATTATCACTAACCTCGAAAAACAAATTGCTCCAACTAATGAAAACAAGAGCAATAGAAATAAATGCAGTAATGATGCTACCTTGAAGATGGACTATGCTGACACACTGCCAGTGCAGCCTGTGGATACACCGCCGGTACCACGAATAAACATACTGAGTGCATGCCGAGCCTCAGAAAATAAGAAGGATGTGCCTAATGCGACAAAGGCAACTACACAACCAGATATACCTGCCATATCAACCGAAAGCAGGGAAGATATTAGCTCTATAACACCTATGTCTGCAGCTCAGAAAAAGAAGAAGCCCAGGCGTAAGGTTAAAATAATATCGCAGACCAACTACATGGACACGAGCGACAACAATACTACAGCTGATAAGGGCGCTTCATCGGAGTCACCTAACATCAAACGTAAGTCGATACCTCTTATAACGGCCTATAACGTCAATATAAAAGAGTTTAGAAGTTTAATTACGACCGAAATCGGACACGAAGACTTTTCAATTAAGGTTGTCAATAAAAAAAAGGCAAACTTTCAAATGGCATCCATCGAAGACCATTCGAAGATTAGAGCACTTTTTATCAGCAGGGGCATAAATTTTTTTACGTACTCCTCTAAAGATCAGACTCCTCACTCCATCATTATGGAAAGATTATCCTCGACATATGATGCCGAGGATATTAAGGATGGCCTCTTAAACCTAGACATTAACCTTGAAGTTCTAAGAGTAATTTATTTAGATTTTGAGAAGTGGCTCATCCACTTCAGTAAAGGATCAGATATAGATCGCCTGTTCAAAGTCCGCAAGTTCCTTAACTGCGGCATTTCACTCAGAAGAGATACAAAAAAGGGTCTAACCCAATGCCACAATTGCCAACGGCCAACTCACTCCTCTGGGGGCTGTGGTATGCCATACAGGTGTTGTAAGTGTGGGGGAGCACATGGCCCTAAAAAGTGTCACATCCCTCCCGGTGTCCTTAGGCCCACCATGATTGAGGTTAAAGATCCCATAACGGGCCAAATCTCCAAAAAACCGGATTACATTTTTAAATGCGTAAATTGCAACAAGGAGGGACACGCTGCCAACTCACGCGAATGTCCAATTCGACAATCGCGACTTGCAAAAATTAAATCCGATGCGGTTGCAAAAAATAATAAAAAAGCAACACGTCAAAATAGATTTTCGGCCAATAGTGGCAAAGTTAAATTGGGTGTCTCTTTTGCTGAAATTACGAAACAGAACGATCTGTCACAAAACACACCTGCACACAATTCAGTGGCCAATACAGGGGATAGGCCTATGACTGACATAATGACCTCATTCGAAAACTTTGATCAAATTTGCAAGAAGAATTTCGGCAACGATTTCTTCTCATGCCTTGCGAAAGTCCGCAAATACGCCAAGGACTTAAATAGTGTAAATCAAGATTGCCAAGCTAAGGCTATGATTGGCATCTTAACTTCACTCTGCTCTGATGACTAGATCTATCAAGTGCATGTTCGCCAACGTCAACTCATTAGTATCGAGGCACAAGAAACACTTTTTAAATCTGTTTCTTAAAGACCATCGGCCTGATGTGATGATGTTGGCGGAGCATATGGTGCCTACCCATGCGAATCTGGTCATGGAGGGCTATAAAACCTTTTTGCAGAGAAGAATAGATAGAACTGGCCGCGGTACTGCTATCCTAGTTAAGCAAAACATAAAATGCGAACAAGTAGTCCTAGATTCTGGTAGCATAGAAAATTGTTGTATTAAATTATTTAGGGTAGATGGGTCGACGCTACATGTAGTGAGCATGTACTGTAGACCTGGCGATGGGTTTAGCTCCTCTGATCTTGAATGCCTCAGACCTTTGGCGAGAGACGGACACATCATCATTGGAGCTGATCTCAACGCCCGACATATCAGCTGGGGCGGTACCACCTCCTGCTCTAGAGGCAGATCCATAGCCGATTTCATTTTAGGGTGTCCGGACCTTACAGTAATTCCTACTGACGGCCCCACCCGAATAAGTAGAAGTTCTGAAACATACATCGACATATGCTTAGCCTCCCCTGGCATAGATATTGACGATAATGGAGGTAGAGGTATCAGCACAACCGATTGTAATTCCGATCACTTGGCAATTACTATCAATGTGCGTGGCATAATCCCTATAATCACCAGAAATGCAAAATTTTTTGATTACAAAAAAATTGATATACGTAGGTTTAATAGGATACTAGGGGAAGATTTGCCCAGCTGCCAACTCCCTATTAACCGAAATGTCACGGTTTCGGAAATAGATATAGGTATTGAGAAAATGGTGGATATTTTCCAAAGGGCTATGGATGAATCTATCCCAAAAGTTAAAAAAGGCAATAGAGGATTACGCCCTCTTCCCTCTAATATTCTGGACCTCATCCGGGAAAAGAAACGACTACGCCGTACGCTCTACCGCTGTAGAGACCCATTTAGGTATGACGATATCAAGAATAATATTAATAACCTTGACAGAACTATTCAGGGGGCTATTTCACAACACGACAGTGAGCACTGGATAAGCTTCCTGAATGGTATCACTATGAACGAAAGAGTGTACGGCAAAGTCAAGGCTGCCGCTGGCATTAGGCGCAGTACCATACCTGCTCTTTCTGACGATAATGGAACTGCTATATATATTGACGAGGATAAAGCCAATATCATCGCTGATTCTATTCAAGGCATGATTACTGCACCACGTCCCCAAGATGGTAGTATTAATATTATAGAACAAGAATTCAATAGTAGGTCTCCCCTGGTAAATTTTTCTGAAAATTTACTAGCGGATGGCTCTGAACATATCCCAGAACTCAGTCTTATATCCCCTGAGGATATAGGCGCTGCAGTCAAGAGGAGACCCAACAGTAAATCCAGTGGACCCGATGGAATCCCTGAGTTTGTACTTAGAAAGACTGATAATTCAACATGGTCCACTTTGGCTATAATCTATAACCATTGCTTAAACCTGGGTTATTTCCCCAATATTTGGAAGACCGCCATAACTGTTCCCATCCCAAAGCCAGGAAAGGACCCCACAAGGCCAGATAGTTATAGACCTATTAGTCTACTATCAGCATTTGGGAAACTACTAGAATACTTCATCCTACAACAGATTTCCTTGGAAATTGAGGACCGCGGACTACTTTCTGACAGCCAGTTTGGCTTCAGGAAAGGACTGTCCACGTCACATGCCCTCACAGTCCTTGGGAATCATGTTTCTAATGCCCTAAACAATAGGCATATTACAATAGGGATTAGCCTGGATTTCTCCAGGGCATTCGACAACGTATGGCACAATGCCATTGTTTATAAAATGGTTAATTTAAACATGGATCGCAATACCTGCAGAATTGTAGCGGACTTTCTAAAATCAAGAAAGTTCAAAGTTAGAATCGGAGATTCCTTCTCCACGGACAGGAATATATACGCAGGCGTCCCACAAGGGTCCTTACTTGGACCTATATTGTTTAATATATTCCTAGCAGATATTCCACAACCACCCGAGGGGGATCTGCTATTAATATATGCAGACGATATATTTATCGCTGCATCTGGAGCCCATGCTCATAACACAAATAGACGCCTAAACCAATATTTGGCCACCCTTTCCATATATTTTGAGAAATGGAAAATGAGACTTAACATCATCAAATGTGAAGGCATCGTTTTTAAAGGTATAAAAAAACACCTCTTCCCCAGCTCCAGAGGCTTTGAAGCTACGCCATATATCGGAGGACAATTGATCCGCGTGTCTGACCAGCTCAAATATCTGGGCGTGGTTTTCCACTCCAATTTTGAGTTCGTCAGACATGTGGACTACATTCTCGGTAAGGCCAAAAAATTATTCTGGGCTTACCAGCGGGTTATTTGCAGATCAGGTGGACTAACACTGCCTGTCAAACTGTTAATTTATAAGCAAATAATTCGACCGATCTTGGCATACGCCTTCCCCGTCTGGTACGGAATCTCCTCCCATCAAATGGAGAGAATTCGTATCTGGGAGAGGAGGGTGCTAAGATCGTGTCTTGAAATAAAACCCATACTAGACAACAATGGAATATGGCGACTCCCGCACAATTCCGCTGTATACGAGAACACACCTTTCGACAGAATCGATATGTTCCTGATCAAGGGTGCTCTAAAATTCCTAGAAAAATCATCATTTTTGGAAAATTCCTTAATTATTGACAGCCTTAATAATAATAGTATTACTGACATTAACAACATATTAGAGACAAACTATCACGCACCAAAGTGTTTATTACCTTTGGACAGAGCAGGCCTTCTCTCTATTGATAGTCAATTACTTTTCTATCACCGCCGTTATAAGACGTTCGACATTAATAATACCGTCTACAATATATCCCAGTAGCCGATGAAGCACACCTGTACATAGTTAATTATAAGTAGTTTTAAGCACCATAACCATAATTCCAAAATACACTTTTTTCTTTTTTTTTTTTTTTTTTGTTTATTAGCCCCTTTTTTTAATAATTATTTTTCTGGGGGAATATAAGCTAAATACAACATATATTACATACAATGAAATTTAATTTCTGGTGTTAGCGATATGATGCATACATTATGCACATATATATGTATTAATGAGTTAAACTTAGATAAATATTAGTATGCTAAGTAGTTTTAAGTAGTCCTTAAGAGCTTTTGTTAGACATAAGTCATATATATATTGTATTAATGAATTGAATTAATAAACTTGAAACTTGAAAACTTGAAACGCCGCTAACAAAAATAATAGTACACATAAATTTGTGAGTGTATTTGTGTTAACAGTGAAATATAAACCAAACAGTGAATAACCATGTCTGACGCCGCCGTTGTTGAAGCCACCGCCTCCCCAGTTGCCGCTGTTGAGAAAAAGGCACCAAAAAAAGCCGCTGCCAAAGCAAAGAAGCCATCAGCTGCCCCTACCCACCCTCCAACCCAGCAAATGGTTGATGCCGCCATCAAGACCCTGAAGGAACGTGGAGGTTCATCATTGCCCGCCATCAAGAAATACTTGGCCAGCACCTACAAAGTAGATGCCCAAAAATTGGCCCCCTTCATCAAGAAGTACTTGAAAGGTGCCGTTGCCAGTGGAAAATTGATCCAAACTAAAGGTAAGGGTGCTTCTGGTTCATTCAAATTGTCTGCTTCGGCCTCTAAGGAACCCAAAGCCAAGACTGCTGAAAAGAAGAAGAAGGCCCCAGCCGCTGGTGATAAAAAGAAGAAGGCTGCCGCCCCTAAAAAGGCCGCTGGTGAGAAGAAGGCAGCTGCCAAAAAACCCTCTGCCGCCAAGAAGACCGCTGAAAAGAAGAAGGCCGACAAAACAAAGGCAAAGGCTGCCAAGAAAACCGGTACAGTTAAAGCTAAACCAGCAAAGACCGCCGCCAAAGCATCTGCCACTAAACCAAAGGCACCCAAGGCAAAAACTGCAGCTGCTAAGCCCAAAAAAGCCGCAGCAGCAAAGAAGCCAGCTGCTAAGAAAACCGCCGCCAAGAAGTAATTTTTCCCAGAAAGATTACTTTTTCCACAATATTTTCGATATTCGAAAACATACTATCTAACAGCCCTTTTCAGGGCTACAAATTAAATTAAAAAAGAGAAAAATATTTATTTTCAACAGTTATCGTATATATTTGTAACCTAAATAAATAAGTAAATTTGTACACGTGTTTCATTTTGGGAAAAAAATTACTTTCGCTAATTACTGTTCTTATTAGGTAATTTTATTGAGCCAATATAATCGTGGACGCCACTGGATTATTTTTTAACCCAGGTCATAAAAGATAATAAAATATTTAAAATTTTTCCTAATTACCCACAGGTCATAATTCTCGAAAATCCCCATAATTTGGTCATTTTTATAATTTCTACTTAATTTTGAAAAATTTGATATTTTCATATTCTCTGTTAAATTTCACGAATTTCATCCAAAAATGACATTTTGGCAAAATATTTACATTTTCCATCAATACATTTTTTCCTTTGAAAATTTCTGCCTCAGCCTTATATTTCGTTGCTTTGCCGTTGTGCTGTATCAAAATGCTCACACATACATGATGCCCATTCGATGTTGATCAACGACGGCAAGGCAAATCACCACTAACACACGCACACATGCACGACGACGATGGCTGTTATAGCATATCGCACAAGCAATGGCTAAACATAGGCACATATGCGAGTTAGCTAAATGCATGGAAAAATCATTGTATAGAGAAAAATATATTTCCTATGGAATTTTATTCGTTTATTACTAAATAATGATAAATTGTAGCTTCAACAAAATATGATCTCTTTTGAAATGTTTTTTGTGGCCCTGAAAAGGGCCTTTTAAGGTAGTATTTCGACGCAAAATGAAAAATATCAAGACATTTACTTGGAGCTGGTGTATTTAGTAACAGCCTTGGTACCTTCACTGACGGCGTGCTTAGCCAATTCACCGGGCAACAATAGACGGACGGCGGTCTGGATTTCCCGACTGGTGATGGTCGAGCGCTTGTTGTAGTGGGCCAAACGAGAGGCTTCGGCGGCAATACGTTCGAAGATATCGTTGACGAAACTGTTCATGATGCTCATGGCCTTGGAGGAGATACCGGTGTCGGGATGGACTTGCTTCAACACTTTGTAAATGTAGATAGCGTAACTCTCCTTACGCTTGGTACGTCTCTTCGACTTATCGCCCTTGGTAATGTTCTTTTGGGCTTTGCCGGCCTTCTTTGCTGCTTTACCACTGGTTTTAGGAGGCATTTTCACTTATTATTTTTTTTTGAATCACACAAACACTTTTAACACTGTTCACAAATGATAACCAAAACGGCCAGCTATACAGAATTTGTAGATTGTAGTCGACAAGAATTTCAGGTAGTCACAGCTAGCAGGCACACACAAGGCAAACCACCCCATTATTGAAGAAATGTGTGTGTGAGAAAAGTATAAATAGCACGTTTCGGCCCGAAAATTTTTATCATTTGTGTTTTTCAGTGCTTAAGTGAAGTGTTCAAAACTAAAATAAAGTGAAAATGTCTGGTCGTGGTAAAGGTGGCAAAGTTAAGGGAAAGGCAAAGTCCCGTTCCAATCGTGCTGGTCTTCAATTCCCCGTCGGTCGTATCCATCGTCTGTTGCGCAAAGGCAACTATGCTGAGCGTGTTGGTGCCGGTGCTCCCGTCTATTTAGCCGCTGTCATGGAATATTTGGCTGCTGAAGTCTTGGAATTGGCTGGCAATGCTGCCCGTGACAACAAGAAGACTCGTATCATTCCCCGTCACTTGCAATTGGCCATCCGTAACGACGAAGAATTGAACAAATTGCTGTCTGGCGTTACCATTGCCCAAGGTGGTGTATTGCCAAACATCCAAGCTGTTCTCTTGCCCAAGAAGACCGAAAAGAAAGCCTAAATTATTTCGAAAGGTATTATGGAATGAAAAAGAAGAAGAATACAGACCATCGTATAAATTCCATAGAAAAATCAACCAATCCGTCCTTTTCAGGACGACAAAAAATATTTGAAAAGAGAAAGAAAATTGCGTCAAGCTACATTTGTATGAAAAAAATAAAAATTCTCAATAATTTTGTATGAGACGTTGGCAGAATAACTGTTTTTCGTTGTCAGTTGGATATTTGTGTTGTCGTCGTTGTTGTTGTCTCTTATGATTTCAGGAATAGAGCGAGCGAGAGAGGAGAGATCGTGGCGTCACCAAATGAGTATGTATACTATGAGGAAGAAGAAGCATGTGGCAGTTGGTGGTGGCTTCGCAGTAATTTTATGTGAAAAAATCGTACCCCGGCGCATTCTTTGGGGAAGGCATAAAGTAGATGATTTGCAAGGGAATTTTGGCGGCAAAGTAGTGTTTTGGTGGAAATAAATGGACACATACATGAAAATAAAAGCGCATTGTGGTGCTATGGAAAATTTTAAACACAAAAAATAGAATAAAAGTAAAATAATGAAATGAAAATTAACGAAAATAATTAAATTAAATTAAAATAAGAAAATTTCAGAAAATAAAGGCAAATATTAATGAAATTTCAAAGAAATTTAAATGAAAATATTTGAAAATAATTTAAAGAAATTTGGAATAATAAACACATTTTATGAAAATAAAAGATACTTTAAATGAAATCAAAAATTTTTAAATTGATGAAAAGGAAATAAATTAAATAATTTTAAATTAATAATAATAATAATTTTAAATAAAACGAAAATGTGATTTTTAAAAAATAATGTAATGAAAAATTAAATTAATTGAAAATTAAATAAGAAAATTTAACATAAATAAAATAAAATTCATTTAATGAAGAACTTTTAAATAAAATTCAATGATTTTAATTTTCGGTAAAATTTTAAAGGAAATGATTAGTGAAAAATTTACAAATTTTTAATGAAATTTTTCGAAATAAAATAAATCAACGATCTATTTAATAAATATTTTCAACAATTTCAAATTAAATTTTGAGAAAACATTCAACAATGTTTAAAAAAAAAGTCAAAATGAAATTACTTTGCTACCACAGCATGGTCGTTCTTTAGTAATATCGACTAAATAATACCAATACATACATAAAGCGACGCTATGTTATACTCATATTATACGAAGAGGAAGAAGAAGAAGAAGTAAATGTGTTTAGCGATGTGAGTTGCCGACGGCATGTTTATGATCGGGAATAAAATAAGAGACATCGGTAAAAGAAGGCTTTCGGTGAAAATATTCTGGAGAAAATAGAAACGAGTAAGTATTTATATTTTTTTTATTTGATTTTTCACGACTTGTGAGAAAAAAATACGAGAAAGCTGAAAAAGAAAATTATTAGAAATTTTGACATAAAATCCCTATATTTCCTAAGGTAAGTGTTTATTTTTTATTTATTTTAATTTTAAAAAAAATAGTTTTCAACAAGAAAGTATCTCTTTTTTGATATATTTTGTGGTCCTGAAAAGGACCGATTGTTTTGTTGTAAAAAATATTTCTCCAAATTGCGTCAAGAATTTGTTTAACCGCCGAAACCGTACAAGGTACGGCCTTGTCTCTTCAAAGCATATACGACATCCATAGCGGTGACGGTTTTACGCTTAGCATGTTCGGTGTAGGTGACAGCATCACGAATAACGTTTTCCAAAAACACCTTCAGAACACCACGAGTTTCTTCGTAAATCAGGCCAGAGATACGTTTTACACCGCCACGACGAGCCAAACGTCTAATAGCTGGCTTGGTAATACCTTGGATGTTATCACGGAGCACTTTCCTGTGACGTTTAGCGCCACCTTTTCCCAAGCCTTTACCACCTTTACCACGACCAGTCATTTTTTCACTTTAGTTTATTTCACTTATCACTTCACGAACAGTTTGAGCACTAATGTTTTTTTCGGGCGATTCCGCTCGTATTTATACAAAATTTGAGGCTCTCTCCAACTATTGAACACACAAGTAAAGTATGTACAGTTATATGTGTGTGTGTACATTTGCCGTTAGTATTGTATGTTCTCTTTTGTGTGTGCGTGTACATTTGGTATACGGATAGGTAAGAATTCACTAACATATCAACCCCGAAAGTTGATGCTAACAGCACAATTTTCTATAAATACTCGTTTTCGTGGCGATGGCAACGTTATTACAGTGTCTACCGTGTTTGTGTGCATATCTCTAGTGAAGTGAAAAAAATTCAAGTGAAAAATGGCTCGTACTAAGCAAACTGCCCGTAAATCGACCGGTGGAAAGGCTCCCCGTAAACAACTAGCTACCAAAGCTGCCCGTAAGAGTGCCCCAGCCACCGGCGGTGTTAAGAAGCCTCATCGTTTCCGTCCTGGTACAGTTGCTTTGCGTGAAATCCGTCGTTACCAGAAGAGTACTGAATTGTTGATCCGCAAATTGCCCTTCCAACGTTTGGTTCGTGAAATCGCTCAAGATTTCAAAACTGACTTGCGTTTCCAGAGCTCTGCTGTTATGGCCTTGCAAGAAGCCAGTGAAGCCTACTTGGTTGGTCTTTTCGAAGATACTAACTTGTGCGCCATCCATGCTAAGCGTGTCACCATCATGCCTAAGGATATCCAATTGGCCAGACGTATTCGTGGAGAACGTGCTTAAATTCTTGACGTTTTAAAAGCAACAATTTTACAACAAAACAATCGGTCCTTTTCAGGACCACAAATATTTTATAAAAAAGAGATATTTTTTTACTCAATCTACAATTTTTAGTATTTTTTTGAAAAAAATAAAAATAATTTAGGGCTATGATTATTTTTCAACAATTAACATTTTTATAATAAAGATATATTTTTTGATGTTGTTTTTTTTTTCGTTGATGATTTTTCGACACTTTATTTTTTTATTTAATTTTTTTATTTTATTTTGATCGAATATTTTATTTTTTTAATTTTATTTGAATTTTTTGAATTATCCATTTTGATATTTTCCTTTAATTTGCAAAATTATTATCATTTTTGTACTCCCTCTTCGAAAAAAATGCTATGACTCATAAAAACAACCACCACATACATTTTGCTAACGGGATTTTTTTTTGTCCATTTTGTTTTTTTCCTTTTCCCGTTAAACAAAAAATTGCTCTCTTTATGATTTTTGGCGCGAAATTTGTCTATTTCTCTCATTTTATTCCCCTTCGATCATTTTTTTCTGTTGTGGACTATTCAATTTAACGGGAAAAAATTCTCTGCCTTTAATTTCTAAGAATTATTTCATGTGCATTTTAAAAATTTCCAGCTAAAATGTGCCCCACGTATTTAATTTTTTTCAGGAATGATGTATGAAATATGTTTTATTCCTTTTCAGCAACATTTTTAAATGTTTTAAACGCATTTTAAGAGATTTGTTTATGAATTTTCTCCGTATGGATTTACAAAATTATTTTTGCCCGATGTATTTGAAGAAATTGGTAATAATTTATTATTTTCAAAAATTGAAGAAGAAAATAATTGATTTGTTGATAATTTTGATGTAAAATATAATTAAAAGTATTATAAAAAGGAATTCCAATAATATCTACCTTTGAAGTTGATCGAAAATCATTTTTGTAAAACGCAATTAATTTCATGTCATTTCCAAGTGTTCTAGGTGATATTTGCCTGTAAAGAGGAATTTCTTTTTGGGAATATTTTTTCATAAAATTATCAAAAATTTGACAAAATGACGTAGAAAATGGCTTCTAATACTATTTTTAATAAATTTTAGAACAAATTATGTTAAATTTCATAAAAAATATTGCAAAATGAAAATACATAACCGTTTGTCACTGAATGCCTGTACATTGGTAGTATGAAGTATTCTGGGGATTTTGTAACTTTTCCCCGTAAATTATGACTTTTTGTGAATAATGTTATATTTTGATGTAAATATACAAATTCTGAAATGTTTTTTAAGAAATTTTTATAAAACTTATTAAGATTTGAGCTTTCAAATTTATTTCAAGAAAAACTTTTCTTCATTGAAATTATGCCAACAAGAGGATTTCTGCTGTCATAGACCACATAATAATTTCAATTTTTTCACATAGTAAAATATGAAATTTCATCGATATTTTTCTTTGATCCTAAAGTAAACATATCAGGCTACATTTTCAAAAAGAATTTTCAATTAAATTTTCATAAAAAATTTGATTTTTTTAAATTTTAGTTGGAAATTTGTGATTACATTTTTATAATCTGCCAAGTTAAACGTTTATAATTCACAAACGGCAAGTGATAATTACACCAAACTTTCTTTAAAACATAGCCTGAAATCTATACTTTAAAGGTATAAAACATTTTTAGTGAAAATTATCAAAGCTTCTTCAGGAAAATTTAATTTCTCCGAAAACTTTTGTAAAAAATTAAACACGCTTCCACACAATCTTTCGAAAAATTTACCAATTGACTACTATGCACATCTCATCTTTTCGATGTACCTACACTTTAGCTCGCCGCTAACAAAAATAATAGTACACATAAATTTGTGAGTGTATTTGTGTTAACAGTGAAATATAAACCAAACAGTGAATAACCATGTCTGACGCCGCCGTTGTTGAAGCCACCGCCTCCCCAGTTGCCGCTGTTGAGAAAAAGGCACCAAAAAAAGCCGCTGCCAAAGCAAAGAAGCCATCAGCTGCCCCTACCCACCCTCCAACCCAGCAAATGGTTGATGCCGCCATCAAGACCCTGAAGGAACGTGGAGGTTCATCATTGCCCGCCATCAAGAAATACTTGGCCAGCACCTACAAAGTAGATGCCCAAAAATTGGCCCCCTTCATCAAGAAGTACTTGAAAGGTGCCGTTGCCAGTGGAAAATTGATCCAAACTAAAGGTAAGGGTGCTTCTGGTTCATTCAAATTGTCTGCTTCGGCCTCTAAGGAACCCAAAGCCAAGACTGCTGAAAAGAAGAAGAAGGCCCCAGCCGCTGGTGATAAAAAGAAGAAGGCTGCCGCCCCTAAAAAGGCCGCTGGTGAGAAGAAGGCAGCTGCCAAAAAACCCTCTGCCGCCAAGAAGACCGCTGAAAAGAAGAAGGCCGACAAAACAAAGGCAAAGGCTGCCAAGAAAACCGGTACAGTTAAAGCTAAACCAGCAAAGACCGCCGCCAAAGCATCTGCCACTAAACCAAAGGCACCCAAGGCAAAAACTGCAGCTGCTAAGCCCAAAAAAGCCGCAGCAGCAAAGAAGCCAGCTGCTAAGAAAACCGCCGCCAAGAAGTAATTTTTCCCAGAAAGATTACTTTTTCCACAATATTTTCGATATTCGAAAACATACTATCTAACAGCCCTTTTCAGGGCTACAAATTAAATTAAAAAAGAGAAAAATATTTATTTTCAACAGTTATCGTATATATTTGTAACCTAAATAAATAAGTAAATTTGTACACGTGTTTCATTTTGGGAAAAAAATTACTTTCGCTAATTACTGTTCTTATTAGGTAATTTTATTGAGCCAATATAATCGTGGACGCCACTGGATTATTTTTTAACCCAGGTCATAAAAGATAATAAAATATTTAAAATTTTTCCTAATTACCCACAGGTCATAATTCTCGAAAATCCCCATAATTTGGTCATTTTTATAATTTCTACTTAATTTTGAAAAATTTGATATTTTCATATTCTCTGTTAAATTTCACGAATTTCATCCAAAAATGACATTTTGGCAAAATATTTACATTTTCCATCAATACATTTTTTCCTTTGAAAATTTCTGCCTCAGCCTTATATTTCGTTGCTTTGCCGTTGTGCTGTATCAAAATGCTCACACATACATGATGCCCATTCGATGTTGATCAACGACGGCAAGGCAAATCACCACTAACACACGCACACATGCACGACGACGATGGCTGTTATAGCATATCGCACAAGCAATGGCTAAACATAGGCACATATGCGAGTTAGCTAAATGCATGGAAAAATCATTGTATAGAGAAAAATATATTTCCTATGGAATTTTATTCGTTTATTACTAAATAATGATAAATTGTAGCTTCAACAAAATATGATCTCTTTTGAAATGTTTTTTGTGGCCCTGAAAAGGGCCTTTTAAGGTAGTATTTCGACGCAAAATGAAAAATATCAAGACATTTACTTGGAGCTGGTGTATTTAGTAACAGCCTTGGTACCTTCACTGACGGCGTGCTTAGCCAATTCACCGGGCAACAATAGACGGACGGCGGTCTGGATTTCCCGACTGGTGATGGTCGAGCGCTTGTTGTAGTGGGCCAAACGAGAGGCTTCGGCGGCAATACGTTCGAAGATATCGTTGACGAAACTGTTCATGATGCTCATGGCCTTGGAGGAGATACCGGTGTCGGGATGGACTTGCTTCAACACTTTGTAAATGTAGATAGCGTAACTCTCCTTACGCTTGGTACGTCTCTTCGACTTATCGCCCTTGGTAATGTTCTTTTGGGCTTTGCCGGCCTTCTTTGCTGCTTTACCACTGGTTTTAGGAGGCATTTTCACTTATTATTTTTTTTTGAATCACACAAACACTTTTAACACTGTTCACAAATGATAACCAAAACGGCCAGCTATACAGAATTTGTAGATTGTAGTCGACAAGAATTTCAGGTAGTCACAGCTAGCAGGCACACACAAGGCAAACCACCCCATTATTGAAGAAATGTGTGTGTGAGAAAAGTATAAATAGCACGTTTCGGCCCGAAAATTTTTATCATTTGTGTTTTTCAGTGCTTAAGTGAAGTGTTCAAAACTAAAATAAAGTGAAAATGTCTGGTCGTGGTAAAGGTGGCAAAGTTAAGGGAAAGGCAAAGTCCCGTTCCAATCGTGCTGGTCTTCAATTCCCCGTCGGTCGTATCCATCGTCTGTTGCGCAAAGGCAACTATGCTGAGCGTGTTGGTGCCGGTGCTCCCGTCTATTTAGCCGCTGTCATGGAATATTTGGCTGCTGAAGTCTTGGAATTGGCTGGCAATGCTGCCCGTGACAACAAGAAGACTCGTATCATTCCCCGTCACTTGCAATTGGCCATCCGTAACGACGAAGAATTGAACAAATTGCTGTCTGGCGTTACCATTGCCCAAGGTGGTGTATTGCCAAACATCCAAGCTGTTCTCTTGCCCAAGAAGACCGAAAAGAAAGCCTAAATTATTTCGAAAGGTATTATGGAATGAAAAAAGAAGAAGAATACAGACCATCGTATAAATTCCATAGAAAAATCAACCAATCCGTCCTTTTCAGGACGACAAAAAATATTTGAAAAGAGAAAGAAAATTGCGTCAAGCTACATTTGTATGAAAAAAATAAAAATTCTCAATAATTTTGTATGAGACGTTGGCAGAATAACTGTTTTTCGTTGTCAGTTGGATATTTGTGTTGTCGTCGTTGTTGTTGTCTCTTATGATTTCAGGAATAGAGCGAGCGAGAGAGGAGAGATCGTGGCGTCACCAAATGAGTATGTATACTATGAGGAAGAAGAAGCATGTGGCAGTTGGTGGTGGCTTCGCAGTAATTTTATGTGAAAAAATCGTACCCCGGCGCATTCTTTGGGGAAGGCATAAAGTAGATGATTTGCAAGGGAATTTTGGCGGCAAAGTAGTGTTTTGGTGGAAATAAATGGACACATACATGAAAATAAAAGCGCATTGTGGTGCTATGGAAAATTTTAAACACAAAAAATAGAATAAAAGTAAAATAATGAAATGAAAATTAACGAAAATAATTAAATTAAATTAAAATAAGAAAATTTCAGAAAATAAAGGCAAATATTAATGAAATTTCAAAGAAATTTAAATGAAAATATTTGAAAATAATTTAAAGAAATTTGGAATAATAAACACATTTTATGAAAATAAAAGATACTTTAAATGAAATCAAAAATTTTTAAATTGATGAAAAGGAAATAAATTAAATAATTTTAAATTAATAATAATAATAATTTTAAATAAAACGAAAATGTGATTTTTAAAAAATAATGTAATGAAAAATTAAATTAATTGAAAATTAAATAAGAAAATTTAACATAAATAAAATAAAATTCATTTAATGAAGAACTTTTAAATAAAATTCAATGATTTTAATTTTCGGTAAAATTTTAAAGGAAATGATTAGTGAAAAATTTACAAATTTTTAATGAAATTTTTCGAAATAAAATAAATCAACGATCTATTTAATAAATATTTTCAACAATTTCAAATTAAATTTTGAGAAAACATTCAACAATGTTTAAAAAAAAAGTCAAAATGAAATTACTTTGCTACCACAGCATGGTCGTTCTTTAGTAATATCGACTAAATAATACCAATACATACATAAAGCGACGCTATGTTATACTCATATTATACGAAGAGGAAGAAGAAGAAGAAGTAAATGTGTTTAGCGATGTGAGTTGCCGACGGCATGTTTATGATCGGGAATAAAATAAGAGACATCGGTAAAAGAAGGCTTTCGGTGAAAATATTCTGGAGAAAATAGAAACGAGTAAGTATTTATATTTTTTTTATTTGATTTTTCACGACTTGTGAGAAAAAAATACGAGAAAGCTGAAAAAGAAAATTATTAGAAATTTTGACATAAAATCCCTATATTTCCTAAGGTAAGTGTTTATTTTTTATTTATTTTAATTTTAAAAAAAATAGTTTTCAACAAGAAAGTATCTCTTTTTTGATATATTTTGTGGTCCTGAAAAGGACCGATTGTTTTGTTGTAAAAAATATTTCTCCAAATTGCGTCAAGAATTTGTTTAACCGCCGAAACCGTACAAGGTACGGCCTTGTCTCTTCAAAGCATATACGACATCCATAGCGGTGACGGTTTTACGCTTAGCATGTTCGGTGTAGGTGACAGCATCACGAATAACGTTTTCCAAAAACACCTTCAGAACACCACGAGTTTCTTCGTAAATCAGGCCAGAGATACGTTTTACACCGCCACGACGAGCCAAACGTCTAATAGCTGGCTTGGTAATACCTTGGATGTTATCACGGAGCACTTTCCTGTGACGTTTAGCGCCACCTTTTCCCAAGCCTTTACCACCTTTACCACGACCAGTCATTTTTTCACTTTAGTTTATTTCACTTATCACTTCACGAACAGTTTGAGCACTAATGTTTTTTTCGGGCGATTCCGCTCGTATTTATACAAAATTTGAGGCTCTCTCCAACTATTGAACACACAAGTAAAGTATGTACAGTTATATGTGTGTGTGTACATTTGCCGTTAGTATTGTATGTTCTCTTTTGTGTGTGCGTGTACATTTGGTATACGGATAGGTAAGAATTCACTAACATATCAACCCCGAAAGTTGATGCTAACAGCACAATTTTCTATAAATACTCGTTTTCGTGGCGATGGCAACGTTTCGTTCAGTCTGTGTTGTGTGTTCAAACAGTGAAGTTGACTAGCGGAGAAAATTAAATTGTGTTTGTGTGTCTGTGCGTTTGAAAAACATCTACAACAGTGCGTTTTGTTCTCCTCTGTGTTTGGCTCACAATAGCTTATATTTACCCCTGTCGTCAAATACTAAGGTTGTTTGCCCGTCGGCGCGCCATCTAGTGGTTACCAATACCCACTATGCCAGCCGATGGAGCATTGAAATCATCTGGTAACTCTATATCCGTTACCGACATGGCAATGCCGATGGTATGTGTCTCGGCTAAAAAAAGGGATGACATGCAAAAGGTCGACGCTGTGAATACTTTTTGCGAACCTGCGGAAATGGCCGATACTACAAAAAAATTGTGTACATCCGCTATGGCCCTAGCTAAGGCGAGCACAATGGATTGTGCTATTCACAATAATAGTGAAATGTCCGATGGTTCGGACATTGGAACAACTAGTGGCGGATATCAAGTTGTGATTTCTAATAAACACCGAAAAAGAAAGATAAAAAGGTGTAATAGCAATAGTGACCCGTCCTCTGAATCAGCAAAAATGAATGCTTTGATTCAGCAGCTTCAAAAGGACTTATCAAAAGCACATGAAGAAAATCGTGCACTGATGGCGAAACTTGACGCTGTCATCAAGTCTCAGGATGATACAGCTCGTAAGCTATCCCTATCCCATGCTCGAGAAATGAGTTTCCATCGCACTATAGCCGACTTGCAGAGAAAGCTAGATATTCAAATGGGTGTTTTACAACCAAAACCACCATTCAATCTCTCCCCTCCATCAAATTTAATGGATCCTGCTGGCTCCCAGCCTATTGTGAATGTCGCCAATCTTCAACAGAAGGAAGATTGGGCTGCCGAGGTAGCCGAAGACCTTGGTATGGCGATTGACTTGATGCCCCAGCCTGTAAATATGGATGTATCCCAAGGGGCAATTCCAAAAAAGAACCCGGTTCCGGAGGAAGTTATTCCACATAAGAAAGTGACGAAACGAGCTAACCTGAAGAATAGCGACGCAGAGGCTGCTGTTGGTACCAAGATGTCATCACCTAGTACAAGAAATCCTGTTGGCAAATCCATGCCAGCGTTTACTATTTATGATGTAGGAGTAAAAGAAATATCGGGAATCCTCAACCAAAGGTTTAACTCAGGTGAGTTCTCTATCTCCTATATTCGCCCATCCTTGTTATCCCTTAAGGTTAAGGGTCTTAAAACTTATGAGGATGTTAAACAGCTGCTAGTCGATCGTGGCTATAAGTTCCACACCCATACTCCGAGAGCGTTGTTGCCCTACATGCTGGTGATAGAAAATCTTAGCAATGAATTTTCTAATGACGAGGTGAAGGATTTTCTTCAAAATAGGGTATCCTTTCCTATTGAAGTGTTAGGTGTATCTAATGTTTCCCCTAATAAATGGCTTCTTCGAGTTTCAAAACAAACTGATATTTTGAGCTTGTATAACCTCAGGAGAATTTTAGATTGTGACATTAGAATTAAAAAAGACAAAGGTCGTGAGTTCATACTTTGCTTTAATTGTCAGCGTCCGGGTCATGTCGCAATCAACTGTACAATGCCCCCCCGCTGCAACAAATGTCTGGATAGTCATCCTTCCTCAAAATGTCCCATTCCTTCCAAGGAAAATGAAGTTTTTGTGGACAATGTTGACTCTGTTTCAGGTAAAATTACCAAAACCCCCCTGCATGTAGTCAGCTGTGTGAACTGCAATAAAGTCGGTCATACAGCTTCATCCCGCGATTGCCCACGCAGATTGGCTATTATCGCTAGAAAAGCAAAAAATCGAGCTGATGCCCAAGCAAAAATTGAAGCCCGTTCCCAAAGGATCTCACTTTTGCGGGAAGGGGTAACATTTGCGGCTTCTTTGGGTAAAAATACGTCTCCGAATGTTGTTGCACCTAGAAATAATAGAGAATCTGTTGCTTCAGCCCCAAACGTATTGAATGCCGGAGTAAATGCTACAAATATAATTCAATTTTTTGGTACCGATTATGGAAAGAAATGTGAGAAAGCTAGACAATTTGGACCTATTTTCACAGAAATAAAAAATAAAGCGGGATTAGATGCAGCAATGTCTGCATGGCTTCTATGTATAGCTGGGGATGTTCAATTTTAAAATTGTGCTTCTAAATGCGAACTCACTCGTCTCTTTAACCAAGAGACATTACCTTAAAGCTTTTATTAAGGAAAGACAACCTGATGTTCTTCTTGTGACTGAGCATAAGCTTACACCATCACATAGATTTTGTTTAGAAGGTTTTAGATGTTTCTTTCAATACAGGGAATGTGGTGGTGGAGGCGGGACTGCGGTGTTTATTAAAGACAAATACCACTGCGGTCACGTCTCCAGCACCACGGGCGAGGTTGAATCGTGTCTGGTGAGAACCCTTAGGGATGATGGTTCCATCTTGTACCTCGCTGCTGTATATTGTCGCCCTGGGAATAATTTCCAGGTGTCTGATCTGCAGCCTTTATTTGACCTATCCCTAATGGGAGAGGTCCTTATTGGAGGAGATTTAAATGCCAAACATACGTCATGGGGTGGCACTGAAATTAATGCTAGGGGTAGAGCCTTGGCTAATTATCTGATAGATTGTCCAAATCTCCACA
Source organism: Musca domestica (assembly GCF_030504385.1). NCBI lineage: Eukaryota > Metazoa > Arthropoda > Insecta > Diptera > Muscidae > Musca > Musca domestica. Next base: position 962,220 of record NW_026712383.1, on the reverse strand, counting down.
TCTTCTCCTCTGACAGTCCCACAAGACCTAATTCGGGATTGGGTTCATACATTGATGTATTCATACGATCCCCAGGTTTGTCCTTATTAGGAGGTATCAATATGGCCAATGCCCTAGATTTTGAATCGGACCATAGGGCCCTGGAGATAATTCTTGATCTTGGTGACTTAAGAAACAGGGAAACTAGGAGCTTTTATAATTTTGACAAAATGAATGTCAACCGTTTTCAAAACAAAGTCCGACAAGGTCTTTCCGAAATTTGTTTGCCTATCGACAGAAATGTCTCCATCCAAGACATTGACTCGACTGTCAAGCACTTGGAAGGTGTTTTTAGAAACGCGATTGACGCTTCTGTTCCCCGTGTTAAATCGAAGTGTAAGGTATTAGGAGACCTCCCCCCACGAATTCTGAATTTTATAAAAGAACGAAGAAGAATCAGCCGAACTTTACGCAGATCTAATGATCCATCCCTGATAAACGTTTTAAAAGCGGATATCAAGAACTTAGATAGGATAATAGCTGATTCCATTCGTATTTTTGAAGAAGAGCGCTTCCAAAATTTCCTTGGAAGCATCACTGTAAACAATAGAACCTTTGGGAAGATTAAAGCCGCGGCAGGAGTTGCTTATAAAGATAATGTAGGAAATTTACGTAAACCTGATGGCTCATTCATTGTGGAAGACAGTCTTAAAGCTGAGGCTCTAGCGGATCGACTTGAGAACGCCCTTGGATCCACTGATGTGTTAGTTGACGCTTCTGTCCGCAGCTCCATAAATAGCGCTATTGGAGATTTTGAAGACCAGTCACCTATGATCAACTTCTCCGGTACATTCACAGCCGATGGGTCTGCTATTGATAATTTCGATAGATGGACGAATGCAGGTTTTGTTTCACCTAGCGAGGTTGGCGAAGCGCTTGCGAGAAGACCGGCGCGAAAATCATGTGGTTTAGACAGAATCCCAGACACAGCCCTAAAAAGAGCTGGCTCTGTCCTTTTTGGGTTCCTGTCTATACTCTTTAACCATTCTTTTAATTTGGGGTACTTTCCAAAACCCTGGAAAAAGGCTATGGTTATTCCCATTTTAAAAAAGGGTTCTGCGCCGTCGGACTGTGGGAGCTATCGTCCCATTTCGATGCTGTCAGCATTCGGAAAGCTGTATGAATCTATTATACTTAAAAGACTCAGGAAGTTTGTTGAGGACAAAAGAATTCTAAAAGATTCTCAATTTGGTTTTAGGGCTAGACATTCTACGTCCCACGCCCTTACTGTCCTGACCTCTTTTATAATTAAGGGTTTTGATCGTAGATATGGAACCATAGCTGTTGGACTCGATTTTGCTAGGGCGTTTGATTCTGTGTGGCATGGGGGTATCTTGTTCAAATTAAAAGAATTTGGTTGTGATGCTCAAACTTGCAGATTAGTGGCAAGCTTCCTTCGGGGTAGGAGTTTCAAACTGAAAGTGGGAGACCACCTTTCCACTGAGAGATCGGTCCGAGCAGGTGTTCCCCAGGGATCTCTGCTGGGTCCCATTCTCTATAACATCTTCGTTAGTGACATGCCCGAACCACCCCAGGGGGGCTTGCTACTTCTGTATGCGGATGACGTTATCTTAGCAATGTCCGGACCTAGGGCGACATCTCTTTCTTCCCGCCTGAATACTTGGCTTGAGGACTTACATAGATACTTCTCTATGTGGGGCCTCAAACTAAACGTTGACAAATGTACGGCAATAGTATTCAAAGGTAAACCACGAGTCGTTTTCCCTAATTTCAGATCCTTCCACCCTATACTTAAAGTGGGGGACGAAATAATTCCTGTAAAGGATAAAATCAGATATTTGGGAGTTATCCTCTGTGAGAAACTAGAATTTATCAGGCACGTGGATTTTATACTTGAACGTGCGAAAAAAATGTATTTTGCATATCAGGGTGTGCTTCGACATAACGGTGGCCTTTCAAATTCCATTAAATTTCTTTTGTACAAACAGGTAATTAGACCCATAGTTTCCTATGCTTTTCCGGTATGGTTCCCCATTTCGTCGAGCCAGATGGAGAGACTTAGGAGATGGGAAAGGGCTATTTTAAACTATTGTCTAGGGCTGAGACCATCTATCAGATCTGATGGGTCAATTAGAAAGCCATCTTGTAGGGCAACATATGACACGGCTGGCATTGAGCGGATTGATCGGTTCCTCATGAGGGGGGCCTTGAACTTTGTACAGGGTGCACGGCAGCTGGAGAATAATTTGGTTGAGGATTCCCTGTATTGCCCATATGATGCAGAGGCTCTGCGCTCAAGAAAGCACTTCCCGCCAGGGTCTCTATCTAAACTCCTCGAAGAAGGTCTTTTATATAACGATGTAGATGAACTGTTATTTTACCACAGGAGGTATAATTCCATGAATATCGCTGATACCGTATATAAAACGACTCAGTAATCTTTGTAAATATTATTTTTCTTAGACCTAGTTTTTAATTAGATAGTAAGTAGTCTATAAGTTAATATAGTTTATTTTTTAATATTACCATGTCCTTGCCCTTTTTTACATTGATTTTTTTTGGGGTTTCTGAATTTTGAATTTTGTATTTAATTTTTTGTATAATTGCCGCTGGCAGATTTCTGCAGCGTTTTAATATACTTATAGTAGATAGCGAATAGCCATATGTTTATTTTATTCCTAATTTAGCAGTAAGTCATGCTGTATAGATTTTAAGTATTTTATCAATAAATATGGCCTTAGGCAAAACGAAAAACAAAACGATGGCAACGTTATTACAGTGTCTACCGTGTTTGTGTGCATATCTCTAGTGAAGTGAAAAAAATTCAAGTGAAAAATGGCTCGTACTAAGCAAACTGCCCGTAAATCGACCGGTGGAAAGGCTCCCCGTAAACAACTAGCTACCAAAGCTGCCCGTAAGAGTGCCCCAGCCACCGGCGGTGTTAAGAAGCCTCATCGTTTCCGTCCTGGTACAGTTGCTTTGCGTGAAATCCGTCGTTACCAGAAGAGTACTGAATTGTTGATCCGCAAATTGCCCTTCCAACGTTTGGTTCGTGAAATCGCTCAAGATTTCAAAACTGACTTGCGTTTCCAGAGCTCTGCTGTTATGGCCTTGCAAGAAGCCAGTGAAGCCTACTTGGTTGGTCTTTTCGAAGATACTAACTTGTGCGCCATCCATGCTAAGCGTGTCACCATCATGCCTAAGGATATCCAATTGGCCAGACGTATTCGTGGAGAACGTGCTTAAATTCTTGACGTTTTAAAAGCAACAATTTTACAACAAAACAATCGGTCCTTTTCAGGACCACAAATATTTTATAAAAAAGAGATATTTTTTTTACTCAATCTACAATTTTTAGTATTTTTTTGAAAAAAATAAAAATAATTTAGGGCTATGATTATTTTTCAACAATTAACATTTTTTATAATAAAGATATATTTTTTGATGTTGTTTTTTTTTTCGTTGATGATTTTTCGACACTTTATTTTTTTATTTAATTTTTTTATTTTATTTTGATCGAATATTTTATTTTTTTAATTTTATTTGAATTTTTTGAATTATCCATTTTGATATTTTCCTTTAATTTGCAAAATTATTATCATTTTTGTACTCCCTCTTCGAAAAAAATGCTATGACTCATAAAAACAACCACCACATACATTTTGCTAACGGGATTTTTTTTTGTCCATTTTGTTTTTTTCCTTTTCCCGTTAAACAAAAAATTGCTCTCTTTATGATTTTTGGCGCGAAATTTGTCTATTTCTCTCATTTTATTCCCCTTCGATCATTTTTTTCTGTTGTGGACTATTCAATTTAACGGGAAAAAATTCTCTGCCTTTAATTTCTAAGAATTATTTCATGTGCATTTTAAAAATTTCCAGCTAAAATGTGCCCCACGTATTTAATTTTTTTCAGGAATGATGTATGAAATATGTTTTATTCCTTTTCAGCAACATTTTTAAATGTTTTAAACGCATTTTAAGAGATTTGTTTATGAATTTTCTCCGTATGGATTTACAAAATTATTTTTGCCCGATGTATTTGAAGAAATTGGTAATAATTTATTATTTTCAAAAATTGAAGAAGAAAATAATTGATTTGTTGATAATTTTGATGTAAAATATAATTAAAAGTATTATAAAAAGGAATTCCAATAATATCTACCTTTGAAGTTGATCGAAAATCATTTTTGTAAAACGCAATTAATTTCATGTCATTTCCAAGTGTTCTAGGTGATATTTGCCTGTAAAGAGGAATTTCTTTTTGGGAATATTTTTTCATAAAATTATCAAAAATTTGACAAAATGACGTAGAAAATGGCTTCTAATACTATTTTTAATAAATTTTAGAACAAATTATGTTAAATTTCATAAAAAATATTGCAAAATGAAAATACATAACCGTTTGTCACTGAATGCCTGTACATTGGTAGTATGAAGTATTCTGGGGATTTTGTAACTTTTCCCCGTAAATTATGACTTTTTGTGAATAATGTTATATTTTGATGTAAATATACAAATTCTGAAATGTTTTTTAAGAAATTTTTATAAAACTTATTAAGATTTGAGCTTTCAAATTTATTTCAAGAAAAACTTTTCTTCATTGAAATTATGCCAACAAGAGGATTTCTGCTGTCATAGACCACATAATAATTTCAATTTTTTCACATAGTAAAATATGAAATTTCATCGATATTTTTCTTTGATCCTAAAGTAAACATATCAGGCTACATTTTCAAAAAGAATTTTCAATTAAATTTTCATAAAAAATTTGATTTTTTTAAATTTTAGTTGGAAATTTGTGATTACATTTTTATAATCTGCCAAGTTAAACGTTTATAATTCACAAACGGCAAGTGATAATTACACCAAACTTTCTTTAAAACATAGCCTGAAATCTATACTTTAAAGGTATAAAACATTTTTAGTGAAAATTATCAAAGCTTCTTCAGGAAAATTTAATTTCTCCGAAAACTTTTGTAAAAAATTAAACACGCTTCCACACAATCTTTCGAAAAATTTACCAATTGACTACTATGCACATCTCATCTTTTCGATGTACCTACACTTTAGCTCGCCGCTAACAAAAATAATAGTACACATAAATTTGTGAGTGTATTTGTGTTAACAGTGAAATATAAACCAAACAGTGAATAACCATGTCTGACGCCGCCGTTGTTGAAGCCACCGCCTCCCCAGTTGCCGCTGTTGAGAAAAAGGCACCAAAAAAAGCCGCTGCCAAAGCAAAGAAGCCATCAGCTGCCCCTACCCACCCTCCAACCCAGCAAATGGTTGATGCCGCCATCAAGACCCTGAAGGAACGTGGAGGTTCATCATTGCCCGCCATCAAGAAATACTTGGCCAGCACCTACAAAGTAGATGCCCAAAAATTGGCCCCCTTCATCAAGAAGTACTTGAAAGGTGCCGTTGCCAGTGGAAAATTGATCCAAACTAAAGGTAAGGGTGCTTCTGGTTCATTCAAATTGTCTGCTTCGGCCTCTAAGGAACCCAAAGCCAAGACTGCTGAAAAGAAGAAGAAGGCCCCAGCCGCTGGTGATAAAAAGAAGAAGGCTGCCGCCCCTAAAAAGGCCGCTGGTGAGAAGAAGGCAGCTGCCAAAAAACCCTCTGCCGCCAAGAAGACCGCTGAAAAGAAGAAGGCCGACAAAACAAAGGCAAAGGCTGCCAAGAAAACCGGTACAGTTAAAGCTAAACCAGCAAAGACCGCCGCCAAAGCATCTGCCACTAAACCAAAGGCACCCAAGGCAAAAACTGCAGCTGCTAAGCCCAAAAAAGCCGCAGCAGCAAAGAAGCCAGCTGCTAAGAAAACCGCCGCCAAGAAGTAATTTTTCCCAGAAAGATTACTTTTTCCACAATATTTTCGATATTCGAAAACATACTATCTAACAGCCCTTTTCAGGGCTACAAATTAAATTAAAAAAGAGAAAAATATTTATTTTCAACAGTTATCGTATATATTTGTAACCTAAATAAATAAGTAAATTTGTACACGTGTTTCATTTTGGGAAAAAAATTACTTTCGCTAATTACTGTTCTTATTAGGTAATTTTATTGAGCCAATATAATCGTGGATGCCACTGGATTATTTTTTAACCCAGGTCATAAAAGATAATAAAATATTTAAAATTTTTCCTAATTACCCACAGGTCATAATTCTCGAAAATCCCCATAATTTGGTCATTTTTATAATTTCTACTTAATTTTGAAAAATTTGATATTTTCATATTCTCTGTTAAATTTCACGAATTTCATCCAAAAATGACATTTTGGCAAAATATTTACATTTTCCATCAATACATTTTTTCCTTTGAAAATTTCTGCCTCAGCCTTATATTTCGTTGCTTTGCCGTTGTGCTGTATCAAAATGCTCACACATACATGATGCCCATTCGATGTTGATCAACGACGGCAAGGCAAATCACCACTAACACACGCACACATGCACGACGACGATGGCTGTTATAGCATATCGCACAAGCAATGGCTAAACATAGGCACATATGCGAGTTAGCTAAATGCATGGAAAAATCATTGTATAGAGAAAAATATATTTCCTATGGAATTTTATTCGTTTATTACTAAATAATGATAAATTGTAGCTTCAACAAAATATGATCTCTTTTGAAATGTTTTTTGTGGCCCTGAAAAGGGCCTTTTAAGGTAGTATTTCGACGCAAAATGAAAAATATCAAGACATTTACTTGGAGCTGGTGTATTTAGTAACAGCCTTGGTACCTTCACTGACGGCGTGCTTAGCCAATTCACCGGGCAACAATAGACGGACGGCGGTCTGGATTTCCCGACTGGTGATGGTCGAGCGCTTGTTGTAGTGGGCCAAACGAGAGGCTTCGGCGGCAATACGTTCGAAGATATCGTTGACGAAACTGTTCATGATGCTCATGGCCTTGGAGGAGATACCGGTGTCGGGATGGACTTGCTTCAACACTTTGTAAATGTAGATAGCGTAACTCTCCTTACGCTTGGTACGTCTCTTCGACTTATCGCCCTTGGTAATGTTCTTTTGGGCTTTGCCGGCCTTCTTTGCTGCTTTACCACTGGTTTTAGGAGGCATTTTCACTTATTATTTTTTTTTGAATCACACAAACACTTTTAACACTGTTCACAAATGATAACCAAAACGGCCAGCTATACAGAATTTGTAGATTGTAGTCGACAAGAATTTCAGGTAGTCACAGCTAGCAGGCACACACAAGGCAAACCACCCCATTATTGAAGAAATGTGTGTGTGAGAAAAGTATAAATAGCACGTTTCGGCCCGAAAATTTTATCATTTGTGTTTTTCAGTGCTTAAGTGAAGTGTTCAAAACTAAAATAAAGTGAAAAAGTGAAACCTGGTAAAAACCACAAAGACAGCTAAAGAGATAAATTTGAATTTTGTTTCACAACGAAAAAACAAAACATCGTTGCTGCTATTGTGGTTACACCTTTACTATCAGCAGTGTCGACGGTTAAGTTATTTACCGTCGGCACATAGAAGATGGAAGAAGAAGAAGACAGAAGTGAAGTGCTATGTGTCGACCAAGTAATATTGGCACGTAGCAAAGATGTTGATGTTTCCGCCGACGGGAAAAAGGAGGCGGCAGCTGAAAAACGCAAAAAGAGGAAGCAGAAGTATGATGATGAGTCATCATATGAAATAATGAAACTTGATGCCAGGCTGTGTGAAATCCAAAAAAAATTGGAACAAAGTGAGCAGCATAACATACTTTTAATGGAAGAAATCACTCGCCTTAAAAAACTACAAGACGAGTCTGCTCGTCTGCTGACTGAAGCAGCGAAAAAAGAAACAAGCTACAAACGAATAATAACTGAATTACAAAAACAGGAGAATACAACAAATAATGAAGCTGTTTCATCGTACGACGACAATACAGAAATGGATACTGTGGAAAGTATACCAATGCCACAGAAAAAACTGGACGCAAGCCAGGTGCCAGTTCAGGCAGGCAAGAAGCCAAAGCTGCCTAGGACATCAAACATCAATGACGAATGGACTGCTGATTTTGAAGAAAACTTGAATGCAGATGCAGAAAACAACATTAATGGAAAAACAACGGCAAGTACTAAAACAGGGGCAAAAACTTCACGCCCTCTGGCAGCAGCAAACCAAAGAGGCAATCCCAACAACAAAACCAATGGAGGAGTGGGTAAGAATTTACCACCTATAACAATTTATGACTGCCAGTTTAAGGAAATTGCGGGAATTTTGAACCTTTATATAGGAAAAACTAATTTTATTATAAAAATTATAAGAAAAGAAGTATTTTCTGTAAAAATTACAGGGTTAGATAACTTTGAAAAAATCAAAAATCTTCTTAAAGAAAGAAAATATAAATTTCATACACATACACCGAAACAATTACTGCCCTATTCGGTAGTAATTGAAAGGTTATCTCATATGTATGCAATAGAAGAGGTAAAAGAATTTCTAGAAAATCAACATTTCCATGTAGTTGTTCAAAAAATAACAAAAATAGGCTCTGATAAGTGGATAGTCAGGCTAGATCGTAGTACCGACATTCAAAAACTTTATAAAATTAATAGAATATTAGACTGCAGCGTAGTATTCAAAAAAGCGAAAGGAAGGGAATACATCCAGTGTACAAACTGTCAAAAACCGGGACATGTGGCAAGCAATTGTGGCATGACTTACAATTGTGTCAAATGCAGTGAGCAACATGGACCGGGTAACTGCTTAATTTTAAGCAAAAACTCCGAAGAAAATGATACTGGGATTGGAGCAAAACGACCTCCCATAAAATGTGTCAATTGTAAAATGGAGGGACATGTTGCTAGCGCACGGGATTGCCCAACTAGACTAGCTATTTTAAAGAAAAGGCAAGAGAGAAAGGAAGAAAGAGAAGCAGCCTACAAAATAAGAGCTGAGAAAATTTTAGGAGCAAGATACGGATCATATGCTGAAGTAGCTAATAATAAAACCCAGATTAGGAACACTACAACAACACAAAAGGCAACTGAAGGACCTGCAATTTTATCCATGTCTTTGGCTAAAGAATGCAAAAATTCTTTTGGCAAAAATATGACAGATCTACTAAATGATTTGGAAAAATATCAACAACAATATCACGAAATTCAGGAAGCAGAAGGAAAATCCACTGCTATACTGGGTCTCCTGATGTTCATTAAGGGATATAAATGTTGAGGTGCATATTTCTTAACGTAAATTCAGTGGTGTCTATTGAAAGAAGACACTACTTAAATAATTTTATTAAAAAATATAAGCCAGATATTTTATTACTGGCAGAACATAAAATGTCACATAGACATAAACTGCAAATTGAGGGATATGCACTTCATAGACAATGTAGGGTAGACAAAAAGGGAGGCGGAACAGCCATTATGATAAAAAGTTCATATAAGTATGAAGAATTTACAATAAATACAGGTAACATAGAATCATGTGCAATCAAATTATACAAGACAGAAGGCCTGCCCATAATATTTGTATCTATGTATCTTGCTCCTAAAACTTCTTTTAGACCCTCCAGTCTCGATGAAATTTCGAACTTGGGTGCAAACAATGATATTGTCATTGGATGTGACCTCAATGCGAAACACAGAGACTGGGGAGGAAGAATAAATAATGTAAATGGTTGTGAACTTAGGGAATATCTATTATGTTGCCCCAATTTAACCATTTGCCCTACATCAGGTCCCACAAGGCCCAATAGAGTTGAAGATTCTTACATAGATTACTTCATGATAACACCAGGTATTGTTAGAACAGAGCATGGTCTATTAGCGACGAAGGACTTTGAATCGGATCATAAGGCCGTCGAAATAACAATAAATATTAATAATATCCAACCAAAAGAGATCATGACCTACTATGATTATGATAAAATTAATATAGAAAGGTATAAAAGAAGATTAGAAACAAGACTATTAGAACATGAGTTGCCAATATATAGAAATGCAACAATATCAGAAATAGACATTTCTATAGAAAAACTAAATAAAGTTTTTAAAGAAACAATAGAAGAATGTGTCCCAAAAAAAGTATGTAAGAATTATACCTTAGGAAAATTGCCAAATAATATCATAAATCTAATAAAAGAAAGAAAAAGGTTAAAGAAAATTTTACAAAGGACACCAGACCCAGACAGATATAACATAATTAGGGCTGATATTAGAAATCTCGGTATAATTTTAAAAGAACTAATAACAAACTTCGAAAATAATAGGTACATATCACATCTAGAAAAAATAAAAATTACCCCTACCACTTTTTCTAAAGTGAAGACTGCTGCAGGCCTATCTCAAAAGGAACCAATAAGTACTCTATTCAATGATAGAGGTGATCCCATAAATAATAATGAGGAAAAAGCCAATTTATTGGCTAACCATCTCCAAAACACACAGCAAATAAGGGAGGGTGAAACAAACTCCACCTTCCACAATCTTATAGTTGAAGCTGTGGAGGGAATTGAGGAACATAATCCCCTGCTAATTTTTGGAGAAGAAACTTCAGCTGATGGCTCAATTATAGGAGATGAAAATAAATGGATTGAGGGTGGTTTTGTTAATCCTGCAGCAGTCTCAGATGCCATAAAAAAAAGATCATCAAAAAAATCTAGTGGAATAGATGGGATTCCGGATATAGCCATAAAGAAAGCCGGAAGTGCAGTATGCACTTTCCTGGCAATTTTATTTAACCAAGCTTTTAACCTTGGTTACTTTCCAAGAGAATGGAAAAAGGCTTTGGTAATCCCAATTAAAAAACCAAATACAAATGGCAAATATTGCGAGGACTACAGACCCATTTCTCTCCTGTCCCCATTTAGTAAACTTTTTGAATATTTTATCCTTGAAAGAATTAAAAAGACCATTGAAGAGCGCAAAATATTACGAGATTGTCAATTTGGCTTTAGGCCGCAGCATTGTACATCTCATGCTCTTATAGCATTCACTAATTATGTTACAGATGGGTACAGGAGAAAAATGGGTACAATGACAGTAGCACTAGACTTTAAAAAAGCCTTTGACAAAGTGTGGCAAAAGGGTATACTCTATAAATTGCAATCCTTTGGTTTTGAAAGGCAAACCTGTAGGATGGTAGCAGACTTCCTAAAGGATAGGCATTTCAGGATTAAAGTTGGTGAGGATATGTCTGAACAACGCCCGGTTTTCTCAGGTGTCCCACAGGGATCACTTTTGGGACCGGTGTTGTATAATATATTCATCAGCGATATTCCTGGGCCACCAGAAGGGGGTCTGTTATTAACATATGCAGATGACGTCATTATAGCAATTAGCGGACGATATGCACATACTGTGGAAAGGAAAATAAATAAATATCTTGAAAAGCTTTGTGACTACTTTAAAAAATGGGAACTAAAATTGAATGTCCCTAAATGCCTTGCTGCGATATTAAGTGGTAAAACCAGACAAAGCTTCCCCAGCTTTAGAAGACACATACCCAATGTTAAAATTGATGGTCAAATTATAGGGTATTCAGATAAAATTAAGTATTTAGGGGTTGTATTTAACAAAAATTTTGACTTTTGCAGACATGTAGACCATGTTCTTGTTAAAGCAAAAAAAATTTATTTCAAGTATCAAAAGATATTTAGGATGAGAGGAGGTCTTACTACGGAAGTTAAACTACTGCTGTACAGACAGATAATAAGGCCCACAATTGCGTACGCCTTTCCATCTTGGGCTGACGTCTCCGCAGCACAGATGGAAAGGATACGTAGATTTGAAAGAAGGGCTATAAGTGCAGCTGTTGGCCTAAGAGCCGACATAAATAGCCAGGGTGAAATTAGAAGGCCATCGAATAAGAACATCTACAATACCATAAATTTTGGCAGAATAGATGTTTTTATGATGGAGATGGCCCTTAAATTTCTTGAAAAATGTAAAGAAAGTGAAAACAGTATAGTGCAAAACTTCATTAGCAACGAAGAAGACTTTGAGGTACTACGTACTAGAAAACATCTACCACCAGTAGCACTATTTAAATTAAAAGAGGCAGGTATCCTTTACCAAAATGAAAAATTGATATATTATCATAGAAGATTTTCAAGATTTGATGCTAATACTGACCCTGTATATAATATGGAGCAGTAAACCAACATTTGTATATATTGTATATAGTTAGTTGTAAGTTTTTAGAATAAGAAATTAGTATAAGTTTAGTTATAAGATTTTTATATAAGATTTAAATTTTTTAAAAAAATGGCCTTTTTTGAACTTTTTGGGCATAAAACTATATAAATGTGACTAAAATAAATTTAAAACTGATTCTCTGTTAACACCTAAGTGTAACACAAAATGAATGTAAATACCGTAGATTCAAGTGCCTATGAGCACAAAGAATATGTTTAATTAATACATAAATATTACTTTAGTCATTTAAGTACACATTGTAACGAAATGAATTAATAAATAAATGGCAAATTGAAAAGCAAAGCAAAAGCCCGAAAATTTTTATCATTTGTGTTTTTCAGTGCTTAAGTGAAGTGTTCAAAACTAAAATAAAGTGAAAATGTCTGGTCGTGGTAAAGGTGGCAAAGTTAAGGGAAAGGCAAAGTCCCGTTCCAATCGTGCTGGTCTTCAATTCCCCGTCGGTCGTATCCATCGTCTGTTGCGCAAAGGCAACTATGCTGAGCGTGTTGGTGCCGGTGCTCCCGTCTATTTAGCCGCTGTCATGGAATATTTGGCTGCTGAAGTCTTGGAATTGGCTGGCAATGCTGCCCGTGACAACAAGAAGACTCGTATCATTCCCCGTCACTTGCAATTGGCCATCCGTAACGACGAAGAATTGAACAAATTGCTGTCTGGCGTTACCATTGCCCAAGGTGGTGTATTGCCAAACATCCAAGCTGTTCTCTTGCCCAAGAAGACCGAAAAGAAAGCCTAAATTATTTCGAAAGGTATTATGGAATGAAAAAAGAAGAAGAATACAGACCATCGTATAAATTCCATAGAAAAATCAACCAATCCGTCCTTTTCAGGACGACAAAAAATATTTGAAAAGAGAAAGAAAATTGCGTCAAGCTACATTTGTATGAAAAAAATAAAAATTCTCAATAATTTTGTATGAGACGTTGGCAGAATAACTGTTTTTCGTTGTCAGTTGGATATTTGTGTTGTCGTCGTTGTTGTTGTCTCTTATGATTTCAGGAATAGAGCGAGCGAGAGAGGAGAGATCGTGGCGTCACCAAATGAGTATGTATACTATGAGGAAGAAGAAGCATGTGGCAGTTGGTGGTGGCTTCGCAGTAATTTTATGTGAAAAAATCGTACCCCGGCGCATTCTTTGGGGAAGGCATAAAGTAGATGATTTGCAAGGGAATTTTGGCGGCAAAGTAGTGTTTTGGTGGAAATAAATGGACACATACATGAAAATAAAAGCGCATTGTGGTGCTATGGAAAATTTTAAACACAAAAAATAGAATAAAAGTAAAATAATGAAATGAAAATTAACGAAAATAATTAAATTAAATTAAAATAAGAAAATTTCAGAAAATAAAGGCAAATATTAATGAAATTTCAAAGAAATTTAAATGAAAATATTTGAAAATAATTTAAAGAAATTTGGAATAATAAACACATTTTATGAAAATAAAAGATACTTTAAATGAAATCAAAAATTTTTAAATTGATGAAAAGGAAATAAATTAAATAATTTTAAATTAATAATAATAATAATTTTAAATAAAACGAAAATGTGATTTTTAAAAAATAATGTAATGAAAAATTAAATTAATTGAAAATTAAATAAGAAAATTTAACATAAATAAAATAAAATTCATTTAATGAAGAACTTTTAAATAAAATTCAATGATTTTAATTTTCGGTAAAATTTTAAAGGAAATGATTAGTGAAAAATTTACAAATTTTTAATGAAATTTTTCGAAATAAAATAAATCAACGATCTATTTAATAAATATTTTCAACAATTTCAAATTAAATTTTGAGAAAACATTCAACAATGTTTAAAAAAAAAGTCAAAATGAAATTACTTTGCTACCACAGCATGGTCGTTCTTTAGTAATATCGACTAAATAATACCAATACATACATAAAGCGACGCTATGTTATACTCATATTATACGAAGAGGAAGAAGAAGAAGAAGTAAATGTGTTTAGCGATGTGAGTTGCCGACGGCATGTTTATGATCGGGAATAAAATAAGAGACATCGGTAAAAGAAGGCTTTCGGTGAAAATATTCTGGAGAAAATAGAAACGAGTAAGTATTTATATTTTTTTTATTTGATTTTTCACGACTTGTGAGAAAAAAATACGAGAAAGCTGAAAAAGAAAATTATTAGAAATTTTGACATAAAATCCCTATATTTCCTAAGGTAAGTGTTTATTTTTTATTTATTTTAATTTTAAAAAAAATAGTTTTCAACAAGAAAGTATCTCTTTTTTGATATATTTTGTGGTCCTGAAAAGGACCGATTGTTTTGTTGTAAAAAATATTTCTCCAAATTGCGTCAAGAATTTGTTTAACCGCCGAAACCGTACAAGGTACGGCCTTGTCTCTTCAAAGCATATACGACATCCATAGCGGTGACGGTTTTACGCTTAGCATGTTCGGTGTAGGTGACAGCATCACGAATAACGTTTTCCAAAAACACCTTCAGAACACCACGAGTTTCTTCGTAAATCAGGCCAGAGATACGTTTTACACCGCCACGACGAGCCAAACGTCTAATAGCTGGCTTGGTAATACCTTGGATGTTATCACGGAGCACTTTCCTGTGACGTTTAGCGCCACCTTTTCCCAAGCCTTTACCACCTTTACCACGACCAGTCATTTTTTCACTTTAGTTTATTTCACTTATCACTTCACGAACAGTTTGAGCACTAATGTTTTTTTCGGCATTTTTTTTTTTTTTTTGCATTTATTTATTTCCCAAAAAATTCATTTACATTTATTTCTTATTCTAGTCGTATTTCTATATATCTTATATCTAACGTGTTTTCACACTTATCTAGATTTTTTAATTTTAATTATAATATGGAATAAACTACGTGGAAGGCCAGCCCGTTCAATATTAGGTTTTTAATTATAGTCTTTTATTTATTTTCCTTGTGAAAATGGGAAAACACAAGTTATACGAATACTTAAAACTAAGATAACAATAAACAAAACAAGAATAAAATATGTACAGTTATTAATTTACATATATTTTTTATTTTATTGGTCATAACTATATACTATATCATTGATATTGTATGATTTATGTCGTCTATGGTAGAACATTAGCTGTCCTGTTGGATTATATAGTCCACCAGAGTTATGCAAATGTAATAAGCTCAGAGCTGGGAGGTATTTATTTGATGCTTTAAGTCTTATAAAATCTTCGTTACTTATTATTAAATTTTTTACTAAATGATTGCTGTGGCTTGTGCATTTTTGTAGAAATTCTATGGCCATTTTTACAGTGAACCTATCGAATCTATCCATTTTGCTTAATTTATAAATTTTTTTAATTGATGGGCTTTTGTAATATCCCTGCTCTGTGAGCTGTCTGCCCAGACCAAGACAGTGTACTAATATTTTCCTTTCAAAAATTCTAATCCTCTCCATTTGATGAGAGGATATAAATGCCCACACAGGGAAGGCGTAACTCATTGTTGGTCTAACTAATTGTTTATACATTAGTAGTTTAATTTTGGTACTTAATCCTCTTTTTTTGCCAAATAGCCATTGATAGCCTTGATAAGCCATCCTTCCCTTTTTAATTACTAAGTCCACATGCCTGATGTAACTCATATCTTGTTCAAATATTACCCCCAGATACTTTAATTTTTCAGTATTGGACAATATCACGCCTCCTATGTTTATTTTTGGTATGTAGCTCCTGGCATTTTTATAGAGATTACAGCATTTTCCTTTAAATATTATTGCCATACTTTTCTCAGTATTAATTAATAAATTCCATTTATCAAAGTATTGCTTTAGTACTTCAAGATATTGATTTATTTTGTTATTGGCTATTTTAGCTCTAGCATGAGTTGCTGCTATCAATATATCATCTGCGTATATTAATAGCAGCATATCATTCGGGGGTTGTGGAATATCAGCCAAGTATAGATTATAGAGGACTGGTCCCAGTACCGAACCCTGAGGAACTCCACTTCTCACAGATTGAGTTTGAGATTTTGCTCCCTCAAAACATACATAAAATTGTCTATCTTGTAGGTAGTCATGGATAATTCTTGTAAGTAATGGGCAGAATTTATACGTATTTTGCATTTTGTTGGTTATGCCCTCTCTGGATACCGTGTCAAATGCCTTATTAAAATCTAAGCTAACTGCAATAGTTGCACTTCTGCTGTTTAACCCGTTTATAATTTTATCGTTAAGGGATAAGAGTGCATGTGTGGTTGCAAGTTGCTTTCGAAAGCCAAATTGATTGGCTTTCAGAATATTATCATTCATAATATGTTCATTTAATCTGTCCAAAATTATTATTTCGAATAATTTACCTAAACAGGATAATAGCGAAATTGGTCTATAATTTGAGGCTTTTGTGGGATCTTTTCCTGGTTTTAGGATAGGAATAACTTTTGAAGTTTTCCATTTCTTTGGGTAATAGCCAATGTTTAGGCATTGGTTAAACAATATGGCTATTATCGCACAAGTCCTATGGTCCAGCTTTCTTAAAATGTAATTTGGGATCTTGTCGTCTCCTGTTGACTTTTTATTATTCATGTATTTTAAAATATTCCCTATTTCATTTGAGTTAGTGAGTCTTATAGGTAGACTATTGTTGGAATTCAGATTTCTTCCATCTGCCAGATAATTTATTCCAAACTGCGTCATGGGCTCATTTGAAACAATTAAATCTGGAGTAATTATATTACATGAATTAGAGCTTTGGATATTAGCAAATGATTTTGCCATGACATTAGCCTTGTCCGTCTCTGAAGTCATTTGTCTTCCATCTTCATCTAGGTAGTCTACTTTATTTGTATGTAGTTTCCCACTTAGCCCTTTTATTTGTTTGAACATATCTTTATTCGGCTTTATTTTTTCTAGTTTTTCAACTAATTTTTGTTGCTCAAATAGCTTTATTTTTTGTCCAATCAATTGGCTCATGTTCTTAATAACTGCTTTCAGCGTTATTGCTTCCTGTGGGTCAACTATTCTGTGAAGTCTCCTTCGAGTTGTCTTTTTTTGGGCAATTAAATGCAAAATATCCTGCGGAAGTTTTGATAAGGTGTCTCCAGTTGGGACAAATTGAGTCATAGCCGTTTCCATTGCTGTATTTATTGCATCTGTCAATGTTTCTAATGCTGTGTCTATTTGCTCTTTATTAATATTCATATCAATAGGGAGTGTTAAGTTTTGTAGCTGCCTAGTTAGTGTGTTGTTAAATAGTCTTTTATTTAGGCTATTGTAATCAAAAATTTTGTTTATCTGTTGATTTTCTATTACTGCCGATAATTGTAACATTATGGCTCTGTGGTCAGACTCGAAGTCCAAAGTTATTGGTCTATCCTGAATCCATAGCCCTGGTGTTGCCATAAATATATCTATGTATGATTGCGTAGTCTCACATATTCTGGTTGGTTCATTTGTTGCTCTAATACTTAAGGTTGGATGATTTTCTAGCCATTCCCTTAATAATCTACCACAAGCATTAGTTTCATTCCCACCCCATTCTATATGTTTTGCGTTTAGGTCTCCCCCAATAACTGCTTCATTTGCGGCTATTACTCCGCTAATGGTTTCTAAGTCCAATAAGTTTAATCCTCGAGGCCGTTGGTAAAGAGACATGAAGATAATATTTCTTCCATTTATGTCCCTTACCTTGACCACAGTGCCCTCCATATTAGTGAAGTTTATAGAAATTCTTTCACATTTTAGTTTATTTTTGATACAAATAGCTGTCCCACCCTTGGTACTGCCTACTTTATGTTGTCTAAATATATTGTAGCCATTAATGTTTAATTTATGTTTGGCTTGGAGGCCATGTTCAGCCAGCATAAGAATGTCTGGTTTATGTCTTAGTACAAAAATATTTAAATAGTGTCTTTTTATCCTAGACACTATTCCATTTACATTTACAAAAATTATTTTTAGATTAGTCATCTAATTTAAGGCTTGTAAACAGTTGGTAAAGAGATCTTGTCCTTTCTTCGTCCGTATTTAATTTTTTATAGTGTTCTACATGCGAACCTATCTTTTGAAGGCAGGTAAAGAAGTCTTTACCAAGTAGCCTTTTGCAGTCTGAATCAAATATTTGCATAAATTCGTCCGATTTTGTATTCTGTGGTGGTGTGTTTTTAGGCACGCTTGTACCCGTCTTTGCAATGCTGGAATACAATAAATCTTTACTTACTTTTGGTGAAGTTATTTTCACACTTGCCTGTTGATTTATTGTTGGTTGACTTTTAAACATTTTTCTCTCTTTTAACTTTTCTAATAGCCTTATTTTTACAGGGCATACTTTTGAGCTTGCAACATGTCCTGTCTGTTTGCAATTGCAGCAGTACACAGGAATGCCATATGTTTTTGAAATTTCCCCTGTTACTGGGTCAACATTTATTTGTTCCTTGTTATTGAGTTCTTTTGGGGGAATTGGACATTCCCCTGGTCCGTGATTACCAGGACATTTGACACACCTGTACGGCATTCTACAATTCGTAGAAATATGTCCATGTCCCTGGCAATTACGGCACTGAATAAGACCCTCTTTTTATATTTTTCAATTGTAATGTTTTGGTACAGAAAATATTGAAGTTTTTTAAACACTGCCAAGTCCGTAGAATTATCTACTTGCACAAGCCATCGATCACCATTTAATTTAATTATTGATTTTATATCAATATTGAGTTTTTTGTCAAATATGAATCCTTCTATATCTTCCTTTTCCCAGTTTTCAGATATACCTTTTAATATTAATGTTCTTGGTTTTAAATCTTTAGGTGTGTACGTGAAGTACGGTATCTTCTCTTTATCAAGAAATTCCTTTGCAGTATAAAAATCCTCTATTTTAGTTACTTTAAGTTCAATCATTTTCTTTTGTAAGGTATTTATAGTGAAATGGTCATTTTTTAGAGTTTTTTTGAGATTTAGTGCTAATTCCCTAATATTAGTTTTTGATATTTTAATAATAGGTGGGCTGGCCTTACCTGTATTAGCTTTGTTGATATTTTTGTTCAGCTGGGTGTTGATGTTTTCCAGATTAGGATTTAGTTGAGTTCCAGGGGTTGTTGCGGTTTCCTCACGGCTTACTTCTGCAATCCAGTCATCAGTGTCCATTTCGTTGTTATGTGTTGATACGTTGTTGTTGTTAGGTGTTGTTTTATTTAATTGTTGATTATTTCCTTTGATTTGTTTATTTTCATCGTTATTATATTTTGTTTCTTGTTTTTGATTGTTCTTATTTTCATTTATTTCTTTTGTTGATTTCACTGTTATCAACTTGCTTTCATCTTTTTGGTTATTTTCTTTTTGTTGTTGGCAATTTTCTTTCATTGCTTTTAGAGTTTTTTCTAGTTCATTAATGCGGGCGTAACACCTTTCGCGATCTTTCATTATTTCGTCAATGAATGCTTTGAGTTTTATAATTTCGTATTGTGCTTCCGTGTCACTATCACTAATACCATTTTTGTCCTTTTTTCTTTTGGTTCTATGTTTCTTTTTACCGGTTTCACTTATCATATCTTCGGTAGTAGTAGTGCTACCATTGTCAGTATTGTTTTCAGATTTTTCCATTTTTCAGCCTTTTTTGCCTTCTTTGTTTTCAGGGACCTTGGCAAAAATGCCTTGCCCAAGTTTAAAACAAAATTTTATCTCTTTAAATTTCTTCTGTTTATATTCAAGGCACACAACACAAGAATTATGGCACAGTTTCTATATTTTTCTAAGTTCAATGAGTATCTTCACTTTTAGGCACTTATTATTTCACTTCACTGTTATATGTTCACTTCACGAAAGCACAATCACTAATGTTTTTTTTTTTCCGGCGATTCCGCTCGTATTTATACAAAATTTGAGGCTCTCTCCAACCATTTAACGCACAAGTAAAGTATGTACAGTTATATGTGTGTGTGTACATTTGCCGTTAGTATTGTATGTTCTCTTTTGTGTGTGCGTGTACATTTGGTATACCGATAGGTAAGAATTCACTAACATATCAACCCCGAAAGTTGATGCTAAGAGCACAATTTTCTATAAATACTCGTTTTCTTGGCGATGGCAACGTTATTACAGTGTAAACCGTGTTTGTGTGCATATCTCTAGTGAAGTGAAAAAAATTCAAGTGAAAAATGGCTCGTACTAAGCAAACTGCCCGTAAATCGACCGGTGGAAAGGCTCCCCGTAAACAACTAGCTACCAAAGCTGCCCGTAAGAGTGCCCCAGCCACCGGCGGTGTTAAGAAGCCTCATCGTTTCCGTCCTGGTACAGTTGCTTTGCGTGAAATCCGTCGTTACCAGAAGAGTACTGAATTGTTGATCCGCAAATTGCCCTTCCAACGTTTGGTTCGTGAAATCGCTCAAGATTTCAAAACTGACTTGCGTTTCCAGAGCTCTGCTGTTATGGCCTTGCAAGAAGCCAGTGAAGCCTACTTGGTTGGTCTTTTCGAAGATACTAACTTGTGCGCCATCCATGCTAAGCGTGTCACCATCATGCCTAAGGATATCCAATTGGCCAGACGTATTCGTGGAGAACGTGCTTAAATTCTTGACGTTTTAAAAGCAACAATTTTACAACAAAACAATCGGTCCTTTTCAGGACCACAAATATTTTACAAAAAAGAGATATTTTTACTCAATCTACAATTTTTAGTATTTTTTTGAAATAAATAAAAATAATTTAGGGCTATGATTATTTTTCAACAATTAACATTTTTTATAATAAAGATATATTTTTTGATGTTGTTTTTTTTTTTTCGTTGATGATTTTTCGACACTTTATTTTTTTATTTAATTTTTTTATTTTATTTTGATCGAATATTTTATTTTTTGAATTTTATTTGAATTTTTTGAATTATCCATTTTGATATTTTCCTTTAATTTGCAAAATTATTATCATTTTTGTACTCCCTCTTCGAAAAAAAATGCAATGACTCATAAAAACAACCACCACATACATTTTGCTAACGGGATTTTTTTTGTCCATTTTGTTTTTTTCCTTTTCCCGTTAAACAAAAAATTGCTCTCTTTATGATTTTTGGCGCGACATTTGTCTATTTCTCTCATTTTATTCCCCTTCGATCATTTTTTTCTGTTGTGGACTATTCAATTTAACGGGAAAAATTCTCTGCCTTTAATTTCTAAGAATTATTTCATGTGCATTTTAAAAATTTCCAGCTAAAATGTGCCCCACGTATTTAATTTTTTTCAGGAATGATGTATGAAATATGTTTTATTCCTTTTCAGCAACATTTTTAAATGTTTTAAACGCATTTTAAGAGATTTGTTTATGAATTTTCTCCGTATGGATTTACAAAATTATTTTTGCCCGATGTATTTGAAGAAATTGGTAATAATTTATTATTTTCAAAAATTGAAGAAGAAAATAATTGATTTGTTGATAATTTTGATGTAAAATATAATTAAAAGTATTATAAAAAGGAATTCCAATAATATCTACCTTTGAAGTTGATCGAAAATCATTTTTGTAAAACGCAATTAATTTCATGTCATTTCCAAGTGTTCTAGGTGATATTTGCCTGTAAAGAGGAATTTCTTTTTGGGAATATTTTTTCATAAAATTATCAAAAATTTGACAAAATGACGTAGAAAATGGCTTCTAATACTATTTTTAATAAATTTTAGAACAAATTATGTTAAATTTCATAAAAAATATTGCAAAATGAAAATACATAACCGTTTGTCACTGAATGCCTGTACATTGGTAGTATGAAGTATTCTGGGGATTTTGTAACTTTTCCCCGTAAATTATGACTTTTTGTGAATAATGTTATATTTTGATGTAAATATACAAATTCTGAAATGTTTTTTAAGAAATTTTTATAAAACTTATTAAGATTTGAGCTTTCAAATTTATTTCAAGAAAAACTTTTCTTCATTGAAATTATGCCAACAAGAGGATTTCTGCTGTCATAGACCACATAATAATTTCAATTTTTTCACATAGTAAAATATGAAATTTCATCGATATTTTTCTTTGATCCTAAAGTAAACATATCAGGCTACATTTTCAAAAAGAATTTTCAATTAAATTTTCATAAAAAATTTGATTTTTTTAAATTTTAGTTGGAAATTTGTGATTACATTTTTATAATCTGCCAAGTTAAACGTTTATAATTCACAAACGGCAAGTGATAATTACACCAAACTTTCTTTAAAACATAGCCTGAAATCTATACTTTAAAGGTATAAAACATTTTTAGTGAAAATTATCAAAGCTTCTTCAGGAAAATTTAATTTCTCCGAAAACTTTTGTAAAAAATTAAACACGCTTCCACACAATCTTTCGAAAAATTTACCAATTGACTACTATGCACATCTCATCTTTTCGATGTACCTACACTTTAGCTCGCCGCTAACAAAAATAATAGTACACATAAATTTGTGAGTGTATTTGTGTTAACAGTGAAATATAAACCAAACAGTGAATAACCATGTCTGACGCCGCCGTTGTTGAAGCCACCGCCTCCCCAGTTGCCGCTGTTGAGAAAAAGGCACCAAAAAAAGCCGCTGCCAAAGCAAAGAAGCCATCAGCTGCCCCTACCCACCCTCCAACCCAGCAAATGGTTGATGCCGCCATCAAGACCCTGAAGGAACGTGGAGGTTCATCATTGCCCGCCATCAAGAAATACTTGGCCAGCACCTACAAAGTAGATGCCCAAAAATTGGCCCCCTTCATCAAGAAGTACTTGAAAGGTGCCGTTGCCAGTGGAAAATTGATCCAAACTAAAGGTAAGGGTGCTTCTGGTTCATTCAAATTGTCTGCTTCGGCCTCTAAGGAACCCAAAGCCAAGACTGCTGAAAAGAAGAAGAAGGCCCCAGCCGCTGGTGATAAAAAGAAGAAGGCTGCCGCCCCTAAAAAGGCCGCTGGTGAGAAGAAGGCAGCTGCCAAAAAACCCTCTGCCGCCAAGAAGACCGCTGAAAAGAAGAAGGCCGACAAAACAAAGGCAAAGGCTGCCAAGAAAACCGGTACAGTTAAAGCTAAACCAGCAAAGACCGCCGCCAAAGCATCTGCCACTAAACCAAAGGCACCCAAGGCAAAAACTGCAGCTGCTAAGCCCAAAAAAGCCGCAGCAGCAAAGAAGCCAGCTGCTAAGAAAACCGCCGCCAAGAAGTAATTTTTCCCAGAAAGATTACTTTTTCCACAATATTTTCGATATTCGAAAACATACTATCTAACAGCCCTTTTCAGGGCTACAAATTAAATTAAAAAAGAGAAAAATATTTATTTTCAACAGTTATCGTATATATTTGTAACCTAAATAAATAAGTAAATTTGTACACGTGTTTCATTTTGGGAAAAAAATTACTTTCGCTAATTACTGTTCTTATTAGGTAATTTTATTGAGCCAATATAATCGTGGACGCCACTGGATTATTTTTAACCCAGGTCATAAAAGATAATAAAATATTTAAAATTTTTCCTAATTACCCACAGGTCATAATTCTCGAAAATCCCCATAATTTGGTCATTTTTATAATTTCTACTTAATTTTGAAAAATTTGATATTTTCATATTCTCTGTTAAATTTCACGAATTTCATCCAAAAATGACATTTTGGCAAAATATTTACATTTTCCATCAATACATTTTTTCCTTTGAAAATTTCTGCCTCAGCCTTATATTTCGTTGCTTTGCCGTTGTGCTGTATCAAAATGCTCACACATACATGATGCCCATTCGATGTTGATCAACGACGGCAAGGCAAATCACCACTAACACACGCACACATGCACGACGACGATGGCTGTTATAGCATATCGCACAAGCAATGGCTAAACATAGGCACATATGCGAGTTAGCTAAATGCATGGAAAAATCATTGTATAGAGAAAAATATATTTCCTATGGAATTTTATTCGTTTATTACTAAATAATGATAAATTGTAGCTTCAACAAAATATGATCTCTTTTGAAATGTTTTTTGTGGCCCTGAAAAGGGCCTTTTAAGGTAGTATTTCGACGCAAAATGAAAAATATCAAGACATTTACTTGGAGCTGGTGTATTTAGTAACAGCCTTGGTACCTTCACTGACGGCGTGCTTAGCCAATTCACCGGGCAACAATAGACGGACGGCGGTCTGGATTTCCCGACTGGTGATGGTCGAGCGCTTGTTGTAGTGGGCCAAACGAGAGGCTTCGGCGGCAATACGTTCGAAGATATCGTTGACGAAACTGTTCATGATGCTCATGGCCTTGGAGGAGATACCGGTGTCGGGATGGACTTGCTTCAACACTTTGTAAATGTAGATAGCGTAACTCTCCTTACGCTTGGTACGTCTCTTCGACTTATCGCCCTTGGTAATGTTCTTTTGGGCTTTGCCGGCCTTCTTTGCTGCTTTACCACTGGTTTTAGGAGGCATTTTCACTTATTATTTTTTTTTGAATCACACAAACACTTTTAACACTGTTCACAAATGATAACCAAAACGGCCAGCTATACAGAATTTGTAGATTGTAGTCGACAAGAATTTCAGGTAGTCACAGCTAGCAGGCACACACAAGGCAAACCACCCCATTATTGAAGAAATGTGTGTGTGAGAAAAGTATAAATAGCACGTTTCGGCCCGAAAATTTTTATCATTTGTGTTTTTCAGTGCTTAAGTGAAGTGTTCAAAACTAAAATAAAGTGAAAATGTCTGGTCGTGGTAAAGGTGGCAAAGTTAAGGGAAAGGCAAAGTCCCGTTCCAATCGTGCTGGTCTTCAATTCCCCGTCGGTCGTATCCATCGTCTGTTGCGCAAAGGCAACTATGCTGAGCGTGTTGGTGCCGGTGCTCCCGTCTATTTAGCCGCTGTCATGGAATATTTGGCTGCTGAAGTCTTGGAATTGGCTGGCAATGCTGCCCGTGACAACAAGAAGACTCGTATCATTCCCCGTCACTTGCAATTGGCCATCCGTAACGACGAAGAATTGAACAAATTGCTGTCTGGCGTTACCATTGCCCAAGGTGGTGTATTGCCAAACATCCAAGCTGTTCTCTTGCCCAAGAAGACCGAAAAGAAAGCCTAAATTATTTCGAAAGGTATTATGGAATGAAAAAAGAAGAAGAATACAGACCATCGTATAAATTCCATAGAAAAATCAACCAATCCGTCCTTTTCAGGACGACAAAAAATATTTGAAAAGAGAAAGAAAATTGCGTCAAGCTACATTTGTATGAAAAAAATAAAAATTCTCAATAATTTTGTATGAGACGTTGGCAGAATAACTGTTTTTCGTTGTCAGTTGGATATTTGTGTTGTCGTCGTTGTTGTTGTCTCTTATGATTTCAGGAATAGAGCGAGCGAGAGAGGAGAGATCGTGGCGTCACCAAATGAGTATGTATACTATGAGGAAGAAGAAGCATGTGGCAGTTGGTGGTGGCTTCGCAGTAATTTTATGTGAAAAAATCGTACCCCGGCGCATTCTTTGGGGAAGGCATAAAGTAGATGATTTGCAAGGGAATTTTGGCGGCAAAGTAGTGTTTTGGTGGAAATAAATGGACACATACATGAAAATAAAAGCGCATTGTGGTGCTATGGAAAATTTTAAACACAAAAAATAGAATAAAAGTAAAATAATGAAATGAAAATTAACGAAAATAATTAAATTAAATTAAAATAAGAAAATTTCAGAAAATAAAGGCAAATATTAATGAAATTTCAAAGAAATTTAAATGAAAATATTTGAAAATAATTTAAAGAAATTTGGAATAATAAACACATTTTATGAAAATAAAAGATACTTTAAATGAAATCAAAAATTTTTAAATTGATGAAAAGGAAATAAATTAAATAATTTTAAATTAATAATAATAATAATTTTAAATAAAACGAAAATGTGATTTTTAAAAAATAATGTAATGAAAAATTAAATTAATTGAAAATTAAATAAGAAAATTTAACATAAATAAAATAAAATTCATTTAATGAAGAACTTTTAAATAAAATTCAATGATTTTAATTTTCGGTAAAATTTTAAAGGAAATGATTAGTGAAAAATTTACAAATTTTAATGAAATTTTTCGAAATAAAATAAATCAACGATCTATTTAATAAATATTTTCAACAATTTCAAATTAAATTTTGAGAAAACATTCAACAATGTTTAAAAAAAAAGTCAAAATGAAATTACTTTGCTACCACAGCATGGTCGTTCTTTAGTAATATCGACTAAATAATACCAATACATACATAAAGCGACGCTATGTTATACTCATATTATACGAAGAGGAAGAAGAAGAAGAAGTAAATGTGTTTAGCGATGTGAGTTGCCGACGGCATGTTTATGATCGGGAATAAAATAAGAGACATCGGTAAAAGAAGGCTTTCGGTGAAAATATTCTGGAGAAAATAGAAACGAGTAAGTATTTATATTTTTTTTATTTGATTTTTCACGACTTGTGAGAAAAAAATACGAGAAAGCTGAAAAAGAAAATTATTAGAAATTTTGACATAAAATCCCTATATTTCCTAAGGTAAGTGTTTATTTTTTATTTATTTTAATTTTAAAAAAAATAGTTTTCAACAAGAAAGTATCTCTTTTTGATATATTTTGTGGTCCTGAAAAGGACCGATTGTTTTGTTGTAAAAAATATTTCTCCAAATTGCGTCAAGAATTTGTTTAACCGCCGAAACCGTACAAGGTACGGCCTTGTCTCTTCAAAGCATATACGACATCCATAGCGGTGACGGTTTTACGCTTAGCATGTTCGGTGTAGGTGACAGCATCACGAATAACGTTTTCCAAAAACACCTTCAGAACACCACGAGTTTCTTCGTAAATCAGGCCAGAGATACGTTTTACACCGCCACGACGAGCCAAACGTCTAATAGCTGGCTTGGTAATACCTTGGATGTTATCACGGAGCACTTTCCTGTGACGTTTAGCGCCACCTTTTCCCAAGCCTTTACCACCTTTACCACGACCAGTCATTTTTTCACTTTAGTTTATTTCACTTATCACTTCACGAACAGTTTGAGCACTAATGTTTTTTTCGGTTTCAGTTTCAGTTTAATTTATTTCATCTATATCATTAAACAATCTTTGAATACCTTACGGCTAACAATAGTTCCTTAATCTATACTTAACATAAATCTTATTTTTCTAAGTTTACCTATATAATACTTATCTTAGGCTACAGTGAAGCTGTAGCCTTTCTCTATACGATTCTAATACAATTATACTTATAATTATGCTTATAATTATAATGATCTCCTAAAAAAATGATGTATAAAAAACTGGAGTCCCTAACTTTTAATTTTAATTTCTTAAAGCTAATTAAATCTATTATTAAAACTACTTATTATCTAATGTTAATTCTACTTAACCTACTTAATCTACTATTTACATTATTTACAAAGGGTGCTACACCGGCTACTGCGATACCTTGTAGACGGGGTTTTCTAACGCGAGCGTCCCAAACCTACGATGATAGAAGAGGAGTTGGTCTTCTCTGTAGAGAAGACCCTCTTCATTCATCGTTAATAAACTGCTCGGTGGCCTATAATTGGCCCGAGCTAGCCTGTCCATGTTTGTTTCATGTTCAAGGCTTTCTCTTACTAATCTGTTATCGACTGATTCGGCTCTGTCTAGGCACTTTAGAGCGCTAGCCATAAGAAATTTATCTATACGACTAAAGTCGATCGTTTCGTAAATTATCCTGTTGGGAGGTAAACGCCAGGTTCCATCTTCACCCTGGGTTCGTCTTAAGCCTAAACAGGACCTTAAAATTCGCCTCTCCCATATGCGAAGTCTTTCCATTTGGCTGGAAGATATTCCAAACCAAATAGGAAAGGCATATGCAATCAGAGGCCTTATTATCTGTTTGTAGATAAGTAATCTAACCTTAACAGTAAGCCCTCCAGTAGCATTTATAGCACGCTGGTAGGCCCAATATATACCCTTGACTTTTCTAAGAATGTAGTCAATATGCCTAACAAACTCAAAGTTGCTATGCAAAATAACGCCCAGATATTTGATCTGGTCTGAATTGCGAATTTGTTGCCCTCCAATCGCAGATTTGGCTCATACTGCCTGGCGCTGCGGTATAAGTATTTTTTCTTGCCCTTGAAGGTAATCGCTTCACATTTGTCTACGTTTAAGCGCATTTTCCAAGTATGGAAATATTCGGAGAGCTGCTCCAAATATGCGTTTAAACGTGAGTTAGTGTTCCCCGCATGTGCTCCGGCCGCAGCGATGAAGATATCATCTGCATATGCCAGGAGCAAATGCCCTTCGGGCGCATGCGGTACATCACTAGTAAAAATGTTGAAAAGGACAGGGCCAAGGAGAGACCCTTGTGGTACCCCGGCATTTACAGCCCTTTCTGAAGAAAGGTCCTCATCAACTTTAACTCTAAAACTACGATTTGCTAGGAAACTAGTCACTAGTCTACATATATTAAAATCGAAGCCTAGCCTTCTCATTTATATATGATGGCGTTTTGCCAAACATTATCAAATGCTTTGGCAAAATCTAAACTAACCGCGATTGTGATCTGCCGGTTATTTAGTGCCTTAGTCACAAAGGCCCCTAAGACCATGAGGGCTTGTGATGTTGAATGGCCACGCCTGAAGCCAAATTGGCTGTCAGGTATAATTTCTTTATCTTCCAGGATTTCTTTAATCTCCGAAAGTATAAAATATTCAAAAAGCTTCCCAAGAGCTGGGAGTAAGCTAATTGGTCTATAGTTATTGCAATGTGTTGGGTCCTTACCAGGTTTCAGGATGGGTATTGTTATCGCCCTTTTCCATGAAACCGGAAAATAGCCCAAGTTTATGCAATGATTAAAGATTATCGAAATATGTTTCCAAGCAGTGCTATCGGTCCTCCTTAACACGATGTCAGGGATTCCATCCGGCCCTGCGGATTTTCGATTTGATCTTCTTTTTAACCCTGCCCCAATATTTGGTGCTTTGAGGAATTTATGTTGTCGCCATATATTGTCCTCGCTTATTGTGGATCCATCTGCAGTTAGGTGATCTGCAAATGTCACCAAAGGGGACGTATCATTATACATTGATATTTCATTTCTAACAGTATTACTGAAAGAAGAAGTATCGTCGGCATCAGAGTGTCCTTGGACGACGTCTGCTAACATGTCAGCCTTTTGGCTAGACACGACTGCCGAGACCCCATCGTTGCCGATGAGGTCTGGGATTTTGGCATAGCGACTAATACCCGCTGCAGCCTTAACCCTACCGTACATACGATCGTTCACCTGGATTTCGCTGAGGTATCGTACCCATTGAACTGACTCGTATTCCGCAATCGCGCCTTGGATAATTCTATCGGCGTTGCGAATTTCCGCCCTGAGAGTTGAATACCTTTCAGGGTTTCTTGTACGATGTAATCTTCTCCGTAGAACTTTCTTCTGCCTGATTAGGTCTAGTATATCTGGCGAAAGTCTACGGGGTCCTCTATTCCCAGAATAAATTCTAGGAATACTGGACTCCATGGCGTTTCGGAAAACCTCGCTCGTGGCATCGATGCAAGCATCGATTTCCGAATGAGTAACATTCCGATCTATAGGAAGTTGGCAGTTGGGAAGCTCTTCTGCCAAAATCCTGTTAAATTGTCTTCTGTCCATTCTTCTATAATCGAAGAAAGTCCGTCTTGGTCTACGTTCCGGTTCGTCCCGTAAACCGTCATTTTCAGGGCTCTATGGTCAGAATTACAATCTACGGTTGTAATTCCTCGCCCATCATTATCATCTATATGTATACCAGATGTAGCCAAGCAAATGTCAATAAAGGTTTGTGAACCTATAGTGACTCTGGTTGGCCCATCTGTGGGTATAATATTTAGATCTGGACAGCTAATTAAAAAATCTAAACTATCCTCCCTCTGTGACAAGTTGAAACATTCCCCCAGCTAGTATGTCTAGCATTAAGGTCCGCCCCTATAATAACCTCCCCAGATGTAGCTAAGTCCCTAAGAGGTTCTAAGCTATTAATGTCAAAGTTATCGGATGGCCTGCAGTACATAGCCACTGCGTACAGTGGTGACCCGCCGGCCCTAGATATCTTAATACAAGTACACTCGATGGGACCCAAATCAAGTGGTACTCGACTACATTTTACGTTATCCCTTACTAATATAGCAGTGCCCCCACCCCTATGCTCTTTCCTATATTGTAAGTAACTAACGTACCCGCCTATCTCAAATCTGTGGTTTTGAGATAGTTTATGTTCAGCCAACATCATGACCTCCGGCCGATGCTCATCGAGGAATAACCGGAGGTAGTGCCTCTTGTGCCTCGATATTACGGAGTTGATGTTGGCAAATATAAATGTAGTTGACCTAACCATTTATACCTAACATACCTACTAAGGAGGCCATGGCTTTAGCCTGGCTCGCCTTATCCTGACTTTTTAGTTCCTCTGAGAACTGACGAACTTGCATGACTGACGTCAAGAAATCCTTGCCAAAGATTTCGTTGCAAATTTCGTCAAACAGAGTAAACCCGCTGACTACTTGTCCTAAGGACTGTTGTTGCCCCAAAGCAACATTGGTTTTGGGTTGTTGGCCCAAAACAATATTTGCTTTGGGTTGTTGTCCCAAAGGTGTATTGGCTTTAGGTTGTTGGCCCAAAGTCATATTGGCGGCTGGCATCTTTGCCGAAGTAACAGCGGCGAATGATACAGAAGGTTGTATCTTTCCGCTGTTAATAGGGAAACCCTTAGCCGCAGTTTTTGCCGTTTTAACAGCCTGACCTTCAGCTATTTTAGCCAATAGCTTTAGGCGAGTTGGACAATCGCGCGCATTTGCGGCGTGACCAACACGGTTACAGTTGATGCATTTGAACACGTAGTTCGGCTGCATTGTAACCTTTCCTGTGATGGGGTCAGTCACAGGAACGAGAGTTGGTTTATTTACGCCCTTGGGAATTTTGCACTTCCCTGGGCCATGGTCTCCTGCGCACTTTACGCAGCAATATGGCAAGCCACAATTAACCGACACATGAAAGTGTCTTTGGCAATTGTGACATTGCGTTAGACCTTTCTTTTTGTCCTTTCTAAAGTGGACATCACTAGTAAAAAGGCGACGTATTTTGTAAATACGTTCAATATCTGATCCCTTGCCCAAATGGATCAGAAATTTAGCGCCTCCTAGTTTTGTGACACGCTTTATGTCGATATTTAGGTTCAAAGCTTTGAGACCTGTTTCGACATGATTGGTGTCATACGAGTCCGAAAGGCCCTCCAAAATGACGGAGTACGGTTTTTGGCCTTTAGGTGCATGGGTATAGTAGTGTATACCCTCTTTAGCAAAGTAAGCCTTTACCTTCTCATGGTCTTCCAATGATGTTAGGTGAAAGGCGCTTATTTTCCTATTTACCAATTTAATGGTAAATTTGTCATGTCCCAACAAGCTAATTAAAGCGTCAGTAATGCCCTTAACATTAACGTCAAATGTCGATATAGCTGGTATCGACTTACCTGACTTGCCTGGTGTAGCATCCTTTCGAGGTTTGGCGGCTGCTGCTGCTGACGTGGTTGCTGCTGCTGCTGCTGCGGTTGCTGCTGCTGGCTCTTCTTTGGTGCTGTTGGTTATTTGCACCACTTTCACCTTCCGTTTGGCTGCTTTGGTCGTTTTTCCTACGACCTTGACATCCTTCTTCCCAGGCAGGATGGGCTTGTTGACTGCCTGTGATGGAGCACGGCTTGCTTCCATCGATAACTGTGCCACTGGCGGTGTGCACACAGACTGCGCCACTGGCGGTGTGGGCAGTTCTACCTCCATAGCGGTAGAATCCAATTTGCTTTGTGAGTTCACCAAAATCTCACAAGCATTTACGGAGAATTTCTTCTCGTAAGCTGCAATAATTCTCTTGCAGCTGTTGACCTTCAGGAATTCAGCATTGAGCTGCCTGGCGGTCTCCTCTTGCCTGGCCTTAACGGCTGCCAACTCGGCCGATAAGGCTTTGTTGTCCTCCATAATGTTGGACAACAATGCTTCCAACTGGTTGACTTTCGCCTCCAGTTTTAGTGATTCATAAGGAGAATCACCCTCAATAGAGCCACGTTTCTTTTTGCGTTTCCGTTGCTTTTCAACAACGGCGCCATCAGTGGTGGAGTCGTCTGTGGTCTCTCCTATTGCCGCCGAAGCACAGACAAGGGGCGCGGCTTTGCCCATGGGTACAGCAGTGGCGAGTTGTGGGGGCACTGCATTACCGACCGTTGGAAAATTGCGGCCGGCGAGATTGACGGTGTTACCGACCGAAACTGCATTATCGACAGTTCGGCCGGCGAGATGAACTGCATTACCGACCGGCACTGCATTACCATAAGGTACTGCACTACCGACCGGTACTGCATTACCGACACCCACGGTCATTGGCACTGCATTACCGACATGCGGTACTGCATTACCGACCGAGGGTCCCGGCACGGCATTACCATCGGGCACCTCCATGGTGTCCGAACACACCCTTATGTGGGCCAAGTGCCGACGGCAAAATTATTTGCAATTTGCCGACGGAACACACTTGACAATTTCCCGACGGCAAAACACAAATTTTAAAAATGCCGACGGGAATTCACTTTATAACTTGGAGCTTTTATCTCTAAAGTTTGAAACACTCCAAGTTCACTTTATTTTTTATTTTCACTTTTCACTTTTTAATCACTAGCACTGGTGGTCCGCACACTCCAAGAGCTCAAAGCAGAATGTTTTTTTCGGGCGATTCCGCTCGTATTTATACAAAATTTGAGGCTCTCTCCAACTATTGAACACACAAGTAAAGTATGTACAGTTATATGTGTGTGTGTACATTTGCCGTTAGTATTGTATGTTCTCTTTTGTGTGTGCGTGTACATTTGGTATACGGATAGGTAAGAATTCACTAACATATCAACCCCGAAAGTTGATGCTAACAGCACAATTTTCTATAAATACTCGTTTTCGTGGCGATGGCAACGTTATTACAGTGTCTACCGTGTTTGTGTGCATATCTCTAGTGAAGTGAAAAAAATTCAAGTGAAAAATGGCTCGTACTAAGCAAACTGCCCGTAAATCGACCGGTGGAAAGGCTCCCCGTAAACAACTAGCTACCAAAGCTGCCCGTAAGAGTGCCCCAGCCACCGGCGGTGTTAAGAAGCCTCATCGTTTCCGTCCTGGTACAGTTGCTTTGCGTGAAATCCGTCGTTACCAGAAGAGTACTGAATTGTTGATCCGCAAATTGCCCTTCCAACGTTTGGTTCGTGAAATCGCTCAAGATTTCAAAACTGACTTGCGTTTCCAGAGCTCTGCTGTTATGGCCTTGCAAGAAGCCAGTGAAGCCTACTTGGTTGGTCTTTTCGAAGATACTAACTTGTGCGCCATCCATGCTAAGCGTGTCACCATCATGCCTAAGGATATCCAATTGGCCAGACGTATTCGTGGAGAACGTGCTTAAATTCTTGACGTTTTAAAAGCAACAATTTTACAACAAAACAATCGGTCCTTTTCAGGACCACAAATATTTTATAAAAAAGAGATATTTTTTTACTCAATCTACAATTTTTAGTATTTTTTTGAAAAAAATAAAAATAATTTAGGGCTATGATTATTTTTCAACAATTAACATTTTTTATAATAAAGATATATTTTTTGATGTTGTTTTTTTTTTCGTTGATGATTTTTCGACACTTTATTTTTTTATTTAATTTTTTTATTTTATTTTGATCGAATATTTTATTTTTTAATTTTATTTGAATTTTTTGAATTATCCATTTTGATATTTTCCTTTAATTTGCAAAATTATTATCATTTTTGTACTCCCTCTTCGAAAAAAATGCTATGACTCATAAAAACAACCACCACATACATTTTGCTAACGGGATTTTTTTTTGTCCATTTTGTTTTTTTCCTTTTCCCGTTAAACAAAAAATTGCTCTCTTTATGATTTTTGGCGCGAAATTTGTCTATTTCTCTCATTTTATTCCCCTTCGATCATTTTTTTCTGTTGTGGACTATTCAATTTAACGGGAAAAAATTCTCTGCCTTTAATTTCTAAGAATTATTTCATGTGCATTTTAAAAATTTCCAGCTAAAATGTGCCCCACGTATTTAATTTTTTTCAGGAATGATGTATGAAATATGTTTTATTCCTTTTCAGCAACATTTTTAAATGTTTTAAACGCATTTTAAGAGATTTGTTTATGAATTTTCTCCGTATGGATTTACAAAATTATTTTTGCCCGATGTATTTGAAGAAATTGGTAATAATTTATTATTTTCAAAAATTGAAGAAGAAAATAATTGATTTGTTGATAATTTTGATGTAAAATATAATTAAAAGTATTATAAAAAGGAATTCCAATAATATCTACCTTTGAAGTTGATCGAAAATCATTTTTGTAAAACGCAATTAATTTCATGTCATTTCCAAGTGTTCTAGGTGATATTTGCCTGTAAAGAGGAATTTCTTTTTGGGAATATTTTTTCATAAAATTATCAAAAATTTGACAAAATGACGTAGAAAATGGCTTCTAATACTATTTTTAATAAATTTTAGAACAAATTATGTTAAATTTCATAAAAAATATTGCAAAATGAAAATACATAACCGTTTGTCACTGAATGCCTGTACATTGGTAGTATGAAGTATTCTGGGGATTTTGTAACTTTTCCCCGTAAATTATGACTTTTTGTGAATAATGTTATATTTTGATGTAAATATACAAATTCTGAAATGTTTTTTAAGAAATTTTTATAAAACTTATTAAGATTTGAGCTTTCAAATTTATTTCAAGAAAAACTTTTCTTCATTGAAATTATGCCAACAAGAGGATTTCTGCTGTCATAGACCACATAATAATTTCAATTTTTTCACATAGTAAAATATGAAATTTCATCGATATTTTTCTTTGATCCTAAAGTAAACATATCAGGCTACATTTTCAAAAAGAATTTTCAATTAAATTTTCATAAAAAATTTGATTTTTTTAAATTTTAGTTGGAAATTTGTGATTACATTTTTATAATCTGCCAAGTTAAACGTTTATAATTCACAAACGGCAAGTGATAATTACACCAAACTTTCTTTAAAACATAGCCTGAAATCTATACTTTAAAGGTATAAAACATTTTTAGTGAAAATTATCAAAGCTTCTTCAGGAAAATTTAATTTCTCCGAAAACTTTTGTAAAAAATTAAACACGCTTCCACACAATCTTTCGAAAAATTTACCAATTGACTACTATGCACATCTCATCTTTTCGATGTACCTACACTTTAGCTCGCCGCTAACAAAAATAATAGTACACATAAATTTGTGAGTGTATTTGTGTTAACAGTGAAATATAAACCAAACAGTGAATAACCATGTCTGACGCCGCCGTTGTTGAAGCCACCGCCTCCCCAGTTGCCGCTGTTGAGAAAAAGGCACCAAAAAAAGCCGCTGCCAAAGCAAAGAAGCCATCAGCTGCCCCTACCCACCCTCCAACCCAGCAAATGGTTGATGCCGCCATCAAGACCCTGAAGGAACGTGGAGGTTCATCATTGCCCGCCATCAAGAAATACTTGGCCAGCACCTACAAAGTAGATGCCCAAAAATTGGCCCCCTTCATCAAGAAGTACTTGAAAGGTGCCGTTGCCAGTGGAAAATTGATCCAAACTAAAGGTAAGGGTGCTTCTGGTTCATTCAAATTGTCTGCTTCGGCCTCTAAGGAACCCAAAGCCAAGACTGCTGAAAAGAAGAAGAAGGCCCCAGCCGCTGGTGATAAAAAGAAGAAGGCTGCCGCCCCTAAAAAGGCCGCTGGTGAGAAGAAGGCAGCTGCCAAAAAACCCTCTGCCGCCAAGAAGACCGCTGAAAAGAAGAAGGCCGACAAAACAAAGGCAAAGGCTGCCAAGAAAACCGGTACAGTTAAAGCTAAACCAGCAAAGACCGCCGCCAAAGCATCTGCCACTAAACCAAAGGCACCCAAGGCAAAAACTGCAGCTGCTAAGCCCAAAAAAGCCGCAGCAGCAAAGAAGCCAGCTGCTAAGAAAACCGCCGCCAAGAAGTAATTTTTCCCAGAAAGATTACTTTTTCCACAATATTTTCGATATTCGAAAACATACTATCTAACAGCCCTTTTCAGGGCTACAAATTAAATTAAAAAAGAGAAAAATATTTATTTTCAACAGTTATCGTATATATTTGTAACCTAAATAAATAAGTAAATTTGTACACGTGTTTCATTTTGGGAAAAAAATTACTTTCGCTAATTACTGTTCTTATTAGGTAATTTTATTGAGCCAATATAATCGTGGACGCCACTGGATTATTTTTTAACCCAGGTCATAAAAGATAATAAAATATTTAAAATTTTTCCTAATTACCCACAGGTCATAATTCTCGAAAATCCCCATAATTTGGTCATTTTTATAATTTCTACTTAATTTTGAAAAATTTGATATTTTCATATTCTCTGTTAAATTTCACGAATTTCATCCAAAAATGACATTTTGGCAAAATATTTACATTTTCCATCAATACATTTTTTCCTTTGAAAATTTCTGCCTCAGCCTTATATTTCGTTGCTTTGCCGTTGTGCTGTATCAAAATGCTCACACATACATGATGCCCATTCGATGTTGATCAACGACGGCAAGGCAAATCACCACTAACACACGCACACATGCACGACGACGATGGCTGTTATAGCATATCGCACAAGCAATGGCTAAACATAGGCACATATGCGAGTTAGCTAAATGCATGGAAAAATCATTGTATAGAGAAAAATATATTTCCTATGGAATTTTATTCGTTTATTACTAAATAATGATAAATTGTAGCTTCAACAAAATATGATCTCTTTTGAAATGTTTTTTGTGGCCCTGAAAAGGGCCTTTTAAGGTAGTATTTCGACGCAAAATGAAAAATATCAAGACATTTACTTGGAGCTGGTGTATTTAGTAACAGCCTTGGTACCTTCACTGACGGCGTGCTTAGCCAATTCACCGGGCAACAATAGACGGACGGCGGTCTGGATTTCCCGACTGGTGATGGTCGAGCGCTTGTTGTAGTGGGCCAAACGAGAGGCTTCGGCGGCAATACGTTCGAAGATATCGTTGACGAAACTGTTCATGATGCTCATGGCCTTGGAGGAGATACCGGTGTCGGGATGGACTTGCTTCAACACTTTGTAAATGTAGATAGCGTAACTCTCCTTACGCTTGGTACGTCTCTTCGACTTATCGCCCTTGGTAATGTTCTTTTGGGCTTTGCCGGCCTTCTTTGCTGCTTTACCACTGGTTTTAGGAGGCATTTTCACTTATTATTTTTTTTTTTTGAATCACACAAACACTTTTAACACTGTTCACAAATGATAACCAAAACGGCCAGCTATACAGAATTTGTAGATTGTAGTCGACAAGAATTTCAGGTAGTCACAGCTAGCAGGCACACACAAGGCAAACCACCCCATTATTGAAGAAATGTGTGTGTGAGAAAAGTATAAATAGCACGTTTCGGCCCGAAAATTTTTATCAGTCTTCAACACAACGTCGTAGAAGCAAGAACTACCTGCAAAGTGGATAAAAAAGTGAAAAGTGAAAAAGTGAAATTAAGTATGGAGCAGCTACCTGGACAGCAGCCGCAACACCAGGAGGCGAAGGAGGGCTCGCTAAGTGAAACCAGCGAGAGGGACGGCTACATCACCGTCGAGGACAGGCGCAAGAGGCGTAAGCGGAAGAAGAGTGGCTGCGGTTGCGTGGACGAAAGCGATTACCGTGCTTTCCGGTTGGAAAATACAATCGCCAACCTCCGCAGCGACATCGAGCAGCTGCAAGCGCAACTGAAGGCGTTGGCTGAGGAGAATGCCAGGCTGTCAGCGCAAATTGACAGCCGTGGCATTGAGGGTACCGTCAAGGCAGCCGAAGTCCTTGACGGTCTTATGGAGGTTGAGTGCGTTGCACTGCCAGCAACCACTCCAGATAGGACGGACGGTCCTACCAACAATGGGACGGACGGTCCCAATAACGGTAGGGCGGACGGCCCTGCCTGTAAGAGGACGGACGGTCCTTCAACGTCCGCTGCCTGCATGGCAGCACTGAAGGCCGCCCCGATGAAGGATGCTGCCCGGCCTGCAACATCCTCGAAAAGGACGGACGGTCCTTCACCGAAGGCCGTGACGAAGCCTGGGTCCAAGGCTTCTGCAGCATCAGCCAAGGCTGCTTCCCCCAAGCCCGTGCTGGCAAATGGCTCGCCAGCAGCATCGGCCGCCCCCCCGAAGGATGGCCCAACGAAGAAGGCGGCTCCCCCCATCACTATCTATGAGGCGGGAGTCAAGGAAATCAGGACTGTCCTGGCATCGTCGCTCAACCCCCGCGACTTCACCATCAAAATGCTTAGGAAGGGAGTTATTTCCCTTAGACTAAGTAGTTTAAGTACCTACGATAAGGTTAGGGACTTGTTAGTTCAGAGGGCGTACAAATTCCATACGCACACTCCTAAAGATAGGTGCCGTATACCATTGTGGTAGATAGGCTTTCCGGCGATTTTACCGCCGATGAAGTAAAGGAAGAACTCTGCACGCTTGACTTCCCAGTCTTCGTGCAGAGCCTAGTCAACATTGCGCCAGATAAATGGCTCGTTAGGGTTGATAGGAAGACCGACATACATAAGTTGTATAAGGTCAATAGGTTATTCAGCCTTAGTGTGTTGATCCGGAAGGATAGGGCGATAAAGTCAACGCGGTGCTACAAATGCCAGCGTCATGGACACATCGCCGCAAACTGTGGGATGCCGCCAAACTGCGAGAAGTGCAGCGAAGGACACCCCACCCATCTGTGCCCCACCTTTGAAGCGGGCAAGGAGACGGACGCAATCCCTAAGTGCGTCAACTGCAAAGTGGAAGGCCACTCTGCGGGCTCCCCTTCCTGCCCTAAACGGAAGGCAATTCTGGAGACCCGGATCCAAAGAAGGAAGGAAGCCGAGTCCAAACAGAAAGCCAGGTCTGGCCGCATCGCTGAAGAGAAGGCCAAGATGACTTATGCCGGTGTTGCGGGAGGAAATTCTGGACAGCCCCAGAAACCCACCCCCAAATCTCCTGCTGCTGCCGCTCGCCCATCCGGACCCACCCAAGACATTGGAGGACTGATGAGCAGCATGCCCAAGGAGTTCGGAGATCTATCGACATTAGCTAAGGTTAGGTCGTTCGGGTCCCAGTTTTAGGCGTATCCGCGAAGAAAGGGGAGACGCGGAAGCTTGGTGGGCCCTAATGGTCCATATAGCCTTAGAATAGGTATGTTGAAGTGCGTTTTTCTAAACGTCAGCTCCATAGTTCTAAAACTAGGAGGCACTTCTTGCGGAATTTTGTCCTAGAGCATCAGCCGGACATTATTCTGCTGGCAGAAACTTGGCTCTCTCCCAGCCAAAAGTTTTACTGCCAAGGATTCAAAATCTATAGGCAGGATAGGCTGACAGGCCCAAGAGGGGCACTGCAGTCCTAGTAAAAGATAGGTTCCGCTCAGAAAAAATCCCCATTTCCTCAGGGGATATAGAATCTTGTGTCGCTAGGTCTGGAGGGAAGATGGGTCCTCCATAGCCTTCGCTTCTGTTTACCAGCGCCCTGTTGGTCCCTTCCAAATTTTGGATCTGGACCCCATACTCGCTTTACGCGATAGTGGCGACCTTGTAGTTGGTGGAGACCTGAACGCGAAACATCCCTTATGGGGTGGTGCAGAGGTCGATACCAGGGGAAGAGCAATCTCTGCCTTCCTTCTCGATTGTCCGGATGTAGCAGCCATTCCATCTGATAGGCCCACTAGGCCCAATGGAACGGCAGGGTCGTATATCGACTTCTTCCTGCATACGCCAGGCGCAGCACTGGCAGCGGGTAGATCGACCTCAACGACCCACTACTTTGAATCTGACCATAGGGCGATTCTCATAGAAATAGAGTCAGGCTCCTTACAAAATGGAGAAGTCAGGTCGTTCCACAACTTCGACCGGATGAATATCCGTCGATATAGGCAGCGCTTGCGCAGCGGCTTGGAGGAGGTAACTCTGCCAGCCGACCGCAACGTATCCATTTCGGATATTGATAGCTGCATTGAGGATTTAGGCTCCGCCTTCCGAGATGCCATAGATGCTTCAGTGCCCAAATATAGGGCAAAAAGCACTATCCTGGGCAATCTCCCCCCTAGGATCGCAAGTTTTATTAGGGAGCGTAGACGGCTTTGTCGAGTGTTGCGTAGATCTGGTGATCCTGAGCGACGACTAGTCCTCACGGCTGACATCCGCAACCTTGACCAGATTATTGAAGCCAATATTCGCCGATTCGAAAACGATCGGTATAAGGACTATCTCGAGGGAATTACGGTCAATTCCAGGACCTATGGTAAGGTCAAGCGATTGGCCGGCCTCTCCTCTCGAGATTCAGTCAGTCCTCTCGTAGACTCCACTGGTTCCAGGGTGAGCTCTGACGAAAATAGGGCTGAGATGTTGGCGGACCAGGTGCAGGGAACGCTTCGACATGGGGGAGTTTCGGTTGCCGATTCCTTCAGCGCCAAGTTAGCTTGGCGGTGGAGGGGATTGAAGACCATTCTCCTGTTGTGTCGTTTAGCAGTTCATTCACTGCTAATGGCTCCTCTGTGGACAACATCTCCCTTTGGGAAGATAGCGGGTTTGTCTATCCCAGGAAGGTTGGTTTTGCGCTTTCACGCCGACCAGCCCGTAAATCCTGCGGTATGGACCAAATTCCCGATGTAGCTTTGAAAAGGGCAGGAAATGTAATTCTGTCCTTTTTGACAATTCTTTTAATCATTGTCTGAATTTAGGGTACTTTCCTACGGCTTGGAAGGAGGCCAAGATGGTTCCCATCCTGAAGCGGGGTTCTGATCCCTCTCAGTGTGGTAACTACAGGCCTATTTCCCTCCTATCGCCGTTTGGAAAGTTACTCGAATCCTTTATTCTGGCAAGGATTAGAAGAACCGTAGAAGATAGGAGAATTCTGCGGGATTGTCAGTTTGGTTTTAGGTCTGGTCTCTCCACGACCCATGCCTTAACGGCTTTCAGCAGCTTCGTTGGGAAAGGTTTTGATAGGAAGTACGGAACTATAGCCGTCTCCCTAGATATCGCCAGGGCTTTCGACTCTGTCTGGCACGATGGGATTTTATATAAATTCCAATCGTTTGGCTTTGACAGACAATCCTGTAGAATGGTCGCTAGTTTTCTTAGGGATCGATTCTTCAGGATTAAGGTGGGTGAGCGACTCTCTAGTCGCCGCCCAGTGTTGGCAGGGGTTCCTCAAGGTTCCCTTCTTGGCCCGATGTTATACAACATCTTTTCTTGTGACATCCCGGCTCCTCCTCCTGGTGGTCTTCTCCTGACCTATGCCGATGATGTCCTTTTAGCCTTTTCCGGTCCGCTTGCTAGGTCGGTTAATAGGCGCGTTAACGAGTACCTCGATGCCCTCCATCGGTACTTCGTTACATGGCGCCTAAAGTTGAATGTAGGGAAATGTTGTGCTACGGCCTTTCTTGGTCGGCCAGGCATAGTATACCCTAATTTTAAGAGGTTTCAGCCGGTTCTTAGAATAGGTTCTGAGCAGGTTCCAGTTTCAGACAAGATGAAATACTTAGGTGTTGTATTTCAGGAGAGGTTCGACCATATTCGGCACATAGACTACGTCCTGGCTAGGGCTAAGGGTCTATATTTCGGATATAGTCGAATCTTGAGGATGAGGGGTGGTCTTTCCCACGATGTTAGGCTTTTGATCTACCGGCAGGTGATCAGACCTATCGTCGCCTACGCCTTCCCCGTCTGGTTTGACATTTCGTCACATCAGATGGAAAGGCTAAGGTTGTGGGAAAGAAAAATACTTCCTCTTGTCTGGACTGCGCCCCTTCCTTAGGGCAGATGGCTCCTATAGATCCTATTCCTGTAGGGCGATCTACGATAGGGCGAAAATAGACAGGATAGATGTCTTTATGACTAAGACTGGACTGGCATTTTTCGACAAATGCCAGTTCATAGACAATAGCATCGTTGAGGGAACGTTTAGGTGCTTAGAAGATGCGGACCAGCTACGAGCTCGGAAGCATTTGCCGCCAGCCGCCCTTTACAGGCTGAACGAGCTGGGCTTACTCCATGGGGATGAAGGTCTTCTATTCTACCATAGAAGATTTTTATCCTCGGACTGGAGTAGACTGGTGTACAACACCGCCCAGCTCTCTTAAGTTAGGTTAAGTAGTTTTAAGTGTATTGTAAATATTTAGTGCTAATTTAGTTTAATTTTTCCACCTAGTTCATAAGATTTTCATAGCCCTTTTTTATATTATTCTATTTTTTCGGGGCATAATTTAAGTTGTAGCCATAAGGCATAATGTAGCTTGTTGTGATCACAAACTGTTGTGACACTTTTGTTAACGTAAAGTAGGCGTTGTACAAATGCATGTTTATTTATAGTATAGTTAGGTTTAAGCCATTTAACCTATGTTAGTATTAAGACTTGAATTAATAAAATGGCCATAGGCTAAAAATGAAAATGAAAAATGAAAATTTTTATCATTTGTGTTTTTCAGTGCTTAAGTGAAGTGTTCAAAACTAAAATAAAGTGAAAATGTCTGGTCGTGGTAAAGGTGGCAAAGTTAAGGGAAAAGGCAAAGTCCCGTTCCAATCGTGCTGGTCTTCAATTCCCCGTCGGTCGTATCCATCGTCTGTTGCGCAAAGGCAACTATGCTGAGCGTGTTGGTGCCGGTGCGTCCCGTCTATTTAGCCGCTGTCATGGAATATTTGCTGCTGAAGTCTTGGAATTGGCTGGCAATGCTGCCCGTGACAACAAGAAGACTCGTATCATTCCCCGTCACTTGCAATTGGCCATCCGTAACGACGAAGAATTGAACAATTGCTGTCTGGCGTTACCATTGCCCAAGGTGGTGTATTGCCAAACATCCAAGCTGTTCTCTTGCCCAAGAAGACCGAAAAGAAAGCCTAAATTATTTCGAAAGGTATTATGGAATGAAAAAGAAGAAGAATACAGACCATCGTATAATTCCATAGAAAATCAACCAATCCGTCCTTTTCAGGACGACACAAAATATTTGAAAAGAGAAAGAAATTGCGTCAAGCTACATTTGTATGAAAAAAATAAAATTCTCAATAATTTTGTATGAGACGTTGGCAGAATAACTGTTTTTCGTTGTCAGTTGGATATTTGTGTTGTCGTCGTTGTTGTTGTCTCTTATGATTTCAGGAATAGAGCGAGCGAGAGAGGAGAGATCGTGGCGTCACCAAATGAGTATGTATACTATGAGGAAGAAGAAGCATGTGGCAGTTGGTGTGGC
This sequence comes from Musca domestica, assembly GCF_030504385.1. Classification (NCBI taxonomy): domain Eukaryota; kingdom Metazoa; phylum Arthropoda; class Insecta; order Diptera; family Muscidae; genus Musca; species Musca domestica. Next base: position 918,787 of record NW_026712383.1, on the reverse strand, counting down.
TGGCTGGGTAGTAATTTTATGTGAAAAATCGTACCCCGGCGCATTCTTTGGGGAAGGCATAAAGTAGATGATTTGCAAGGGAATTTTGGCGGCAAAGTAGTGTTTTGGTGGAAATAAATGGACACATACATGAAAAGAAAAGCGCATTGTGGTGCTATGGAAAATTTTAAACACAAAAAATAGAATAAAAGTAAAATAATGAAATGAAAATTAACGAAAATAATTAAATTAAATTAAAATAAGAAAATTTCAGAAAATAAAGGCAAATATTAATGAAATTTCAAAGAAATTTAAATGAAAATATTTGAAAATAATTTAAAGAAATTTGGAATAATAAACACATTTATGAAAATAAAAGATACTTTAAATGAAATCAAAAATTTTAAATTGATGAAAAGGAAATAAATTAAATAATTTTAAATTAATAATAATAATAATTTTAAATAAAACGAAAATGTGATTTTTAAAAAATAATGTAATGAAAAATTAAATTAATTGAAAATTAAATAAGAAAATTTAACATAAATAAAATAAATTCATTTAATGAAGAACTTTTAAATAAAATTCAATGATTTTAATTTTCGGTAAAATTTTAAAGGAAATGATTAGTGAAAAATTTACAAATTTTTAATGAAATTTTTCGAAATAAAATAAATCAACGATCTATTAATAAATATTTTCAACAATTTCAAATTAAATTTTGAGAAAACATTCAACAATGTTTAAAAAAAAAGTCAAAATGAAATTACTTTGCTACCACAGCATGGTCGTTCTTTAGTAATATCGACTAAATAATACCAATACATACATAAAGCGGACGCTATGTTATACTCCTATTATACGAAGAGGAAGAAGAAGAAGAAGTAAATGTGTTAGCGATGTGAGTTGCCGACGGCATGTTTATGATCGGGAATAAAATAAGAGACATCGGTAAAAGAAGGCTTTCGGTGAAAATATTCTGGAGAAAATAGAAACGAGTAAGTATTTATATTTTTTTATTTGATTTTTCACGACTTGTGAGAAAAAAAATACGAGAAAGCTGAAAAAAGAAAATTATTAGAAATTTTGACATAAAATCCCTATATTTCCTAAGGTAAGTGTTTATTTTTATTTATTTTAATTTTAAAAAAATAGTTTTCAACAAGAAAGTATCTCTTTTTTGATATATTTTGTGGTCCTGAAAAGGACCGATTGTTTTGTTGTAAAAAATATTTCTCCAAATTGCGTCAAGAATTTGTTTAACCGCCGAAACCGTACAAGGTACGGCCTTGTCTCCTTCAAAGCATATACGACATCCATAGCGGTGACGGTTTTAACGCTTAGCATGTTCGGTGTAGGTGACAGCATCACGAATAACGTTTTCCAAAAACACCTTCAGAACACCACGAGTTTCTTCGTAAATCAGGCCAGAGATACGTTTTACACCGCCACGACGAGCCCAACGTCTAATAGCGGCTTGTAATACCGTGGATGTTATCACGGAGCACTTTCCTGTGACGTTTAGCGCCACCTTTTCCCAAGCCTTTACCACCTTTACCACGACCAGTCATTTTTTCACTTTAGTTTATTTCACTTATCACTTCACTAACAGTTTGAGCACTAATGTTTTTTTCCGGCGATTCCGCTCGTATTTATACAAAATTTGAGGCTCTCTCCAACTATTGAACACACAAGTAAAGTATGTACAGTTATATGTGTGTGTGTACATTGCCGTTAGTATTGTAATGTTCTCTTTTGTGTGTGCGTGTACATTTGGTATACGGATAGGTAAGAATTCACTAACATATCAACCCCGAAAGTTGATGCTAACAGCACAATTTCTATAAATACTCGTTTTCGTGGCGATGGCAACGTTATTACAGTGTCTACCGTGTTGTGTGCATATCTCTAGTGAAGTGAAAAAAATTCAAGTGAAAAATGGCTCGTACTAAGCAAAACTGCCCGTAATCGACCGGTGGAAAGGCTCCCGTAAACAACTAGCTACCAAAGCTGCCCGTAAGAGTGCCCCAGCCACCGGCGGTGTTAAGAAGCCTCATCGTTTCCGTCCTGGTACAGTTGCTTTGCGTGAAATCCGTCGTTACCAGAAGAGTACTGAATTGTTGATCCGCAAATTGCCCTTCCAACGTTTGGTTCGTGAAATCGCTCAAGATTTCAAAACTGACTTGCGTTTCCAGAGCTCTGCTGTTATGGCCTTGCAAGAAGCCAGTGAAGCCTACTTGGTTGGTCTTTTCGAAGATACTAACTTGTGCGCCATCCATGCTAAGCGTGTCACCATCATGCCTAAGGATATCCAATTGGCCAGACGTATTCGTGGAGAACGTGCTTAAATTCTTGACGTTTAAAAGCAACAATTTTACAACAAAACAATCGGTCCTTTTCAGGACCACAAATATTTTATAAAAAAGAGATATTTTTTACTCAATCTACAATTTTTAGTATTTTTTTGAAAAAAATAAAAATAATTTAGGGCTATGATTATTTCAACAATTAACATTTTTATAATAAAGATATATTTTTTTGATGTGTTTTTTTTTCGTTGATGATTTTCGACACTTTATTTTTTATTTAATTTTTTTTTTTTTTGATCGAATATTTTATTTTTTTAATTTTATTTGAATTTTGATTATTATCCATTTTGATATTTCCTTTAATTTGCAAAATTATTATCATTTTTGTACTCCCTCTTCGAAAAAAAATGCTATGATCATAAAACAAACCACCACATACATTTTGCTAACGGGATTTTTTTTGTCCATTTTGTTTTTCCTTTTCCCGTAAACAAAAAATTGCTCTCTTTATGTTTTTGGCGCGAAATTGTCTATTTCTCTCATTTTATTCCCCTTCGATCATTTTTCTGTTGTGGACTATTCAATTTAACGGGAAAAAAAAATTCTCTGCCTTTAATTCTAAGAATTATTTCATGTGCATTTTAAAAATTCCAGCTAAAATGTGCCCCCGTATTTATTTTTTCAGGAATGATGTATGAAATATGTTTTATTCCTTTCAGCAACATTTTTAAATGTTTTAAACGCATTTTAAGAGATTTGTTATGAATTTTCTCCGTATGGATTTACAAAATTATTTTGCCCGATGTATTTGAAGAAATTGGTAATAATTATTATTTTCAAAAATTGAAGAAGAAAATAATTGATTTGTTGATAATTTTGATGTAAAATATAATTAAAAGTATTATAAAAAGGAATTCCAATAATATCTACCTTTGAAGTTGATCGAAAATCATTTTTGTAAAACGCAATTAATTTCATGTCATTTCCAAGTGTTCTAGGTGATATTTGCCTGTAAAGAGGAATTTCTTTTGGGGATAATTTTTTTCATAAAATTATCAAAAATTTGACAAAATGACGTAGAAAATGGCTTCTAATACTATTTTTAATAAATTTTAGAACAAATTATGTTAAATTTCATAAAAAATATTGCAAAATGAAAATACATAACCGTTTGTCACTGAATGCCTGTACATTGGTAGTTGAAGTATTCTGGGGATTTTGTAACTTTCCCGTAAATTATGACTTTTGTGAATAATGTTATATTTGATGTAAATATACAAATTCTGAAATGTTTTTTAAGAATTTTTATAAAACTTATTAAGATTTGAGCTTTCAAATTTATTTCAAGAAAAACTTTTCTTCATTGAAATTATGCCAACAAGAGGATTTCTGCTGTCATAGACCACATAATAATTTCAATTTTTTTCACATAGTAAATATGAAATTTCATCGATATTTTTCTTTGATCCTAAAGTAAACATATCAGGCTACATTTTCAAAAAGAATTTCAATTAAATTTTCATAAAAAATTGATTTTTTTTAAATTTTAGTTGAAAATTTGTGATTACATTTTTATAATCTGCCAAGTTAAACGTTTATAATTCACAAACGGCAAGTGATAATTACACCAAACTTCTTTAAAACATAGCCTGAAATCTATACTTTAAAGGTATAAAACATTTTAGTGAAAATTATCAAAGCTTCTTCAGGAAAATTAATTTCTCCGAAAACTTTTGTAAAAAATTAAACACGCTTCCACACAATCTTTCGAAAAATTTACCAATTGACTACTATGCACATCTCATCTTTTCGATGTACCTACACTTTAGCTCGCCGCTAACAAAAATAATAGTACACATAAATTTGTGAGTGTATTTGTGTTAACAGTGAAATATAAACCAAACAGTGAATAACCATGTCTGACGCCGCCGTTGTTGAAGCCACCGCCTCCCCAGTTGCCGCTGTTGAGAAAAAGGCACCAAAAAAAGCCGCTGCCAAAGCAAAGAAGCCATCAGCTGCCCCTACCCACCCTCCAACCCAGCAAATGGTGATGCCGCCATCAAGACCCTGAAGGAACGTGGAGGTTCATCATTGCCCGCCATCAAGAAATACTTGGCCAGCACCTACAAAGTAGATGCCCAAAAATTGGCCCCTTCATCAAGAAGTACTGAAAGGTGCCGTTGCCAGTGGAAAATTGATCCAAACTAAAGGTAAGGGTGCTCTGGTTCATTCAAATTGTCTGCTTCGGCCTCTAAGGAACCCAAAGCCAAGACTGCTGAAAAGAAGAAGAAGGCCCAGCCGCTGGTGATAAAAAGAAGAAGGCTGCCGCCCCTAAAAAGGCCGGGTGAGAAGAAGGCAGCTGCCAAAAACACCTCTGCCGCCAAGAAGACCGCTGAAAAGAAGAAGGCCGACAAAACAAAGGCAAAGGCTGCCAAGAAAACCGGTACAGTTAAAGCTAAACCAGCAAAGACCGCCGCCAAAGCATCTGCCACTAAACCAAAGGCACCCAAGGCAAAAACTGCAGCTGCTAAGCCAAAAAAAGGCGCAGCAGCAAAGAAGCCAGCTGCTAAGAAAACCGCCGCCAAGAAGTATTTTTCCCAGAAAGATTACTTTTCCACAATATTTTCGATATTGAAAACATACTATCTACAGCCCTTTTCAGGGCTACAAATTAAATTAAAAAAGAGAAAAATTTATTTCAACAGTTATCGTATATATTGTAACCTAATAAATAAGTAATTTGTACACGTGTTTCATTTTGGGAAAAAAAAATTACTTTCGCTAATTACTGTTCTTATTAGGTAATTATTGAGCCAATATAATCGTGGACGCCACGGATTATTTTTAACCCAGGTCATAAAAGATAATAAAATATTTAAAATTTTTCCTAATTACCCACAGGTCATAATTCTCGAAAATCCCCATAATTTGGTCATTTTATAATTTCTACTTAATTTTGAAAAATTTGATATTTTCATATTCTCTGTTAAATTTCACGAATTCATCCAAAAATGACATTTTGGCAAAATATTTACATTTTCCATCAATACATTTTTTCCTTTGAAAATTTCTGCCTCAGCCTTATATTTCGTTGCTTTGCCGTTGTGCTGTATCAAAATGCTCACACCTACATGATGCCCATTCGATGTTGATCAACGACGGCAAGGCAAATCACCACTAACACACGCACACATACACGACGACGATGGCTGTTATAGCATATCGCACAAGCAATGGCTAAACATAGGCACATATGCGAGTTAGCTAAATGCAGGAAAAATCATTGTATAGAGAAAAAATATTTCTATGGAATTTTATTCGTTTATTACTAAAAATGATAAATTGTAGCTTCAACAAAAATATGATCTCTTTTGAAATGTTTTTTGTGGCCCTGAAAAGGGCCTTTTAAGGTAGTATTTCGACGCAAATGAAAATATCAAGACATTACTTGGAGCTGGTGTATTTAGTAACAGCCTTGGTACCTTCACTGACGGCGTGCTTAGCCAATTCACCGGGCAACAATAGACGGACGGCGGTCTGGATTTCCGACTGGTGATGGTCGAGCGCTTGTTGTAGTGGGCCAAACGAGAGGCTTCGGCGGCAATACGTTCGAAGATATCGTTGACGAAACTGTTCATGATGCTCATGGCCTTGGAGGAGATACCGGTGTCGGGATGGACTTGCTTCAACACTTTGTAAATGTAGATAGCGTAACTCTCCTTACGCTTGGTACGTCTCTTCGACTTATCGCCCTTGGTAATGTTTTTTGGGCTTTGCCGGCCTTCTTTGCTGCTTTACCACTGGTTTTAGGAGGCATTTCACTTATTATTTTTTTTGAATCACACAAACACTTTTAACACTGTTCACAAATGATAACCAAAACGGCCAGCTATACAGAATTTGTAGATGGTAGTCGACAAGAATTTCAGGTAGTCACAGCTAGCAGGCACACACAAGGCAAACCACCCCATTATTGAAGAAATGTGTGTGTGAGAAAAGTATAAATAGCACGTTTCGGCCCGAAAATTTTTATCATTTTTGTGGTTTTCAGTGCTTAAGTGAAGTGTTCAAAACTAAAATAAAGTGAAAATGTCTGGTCGTGGTAAAGGTGGCAAAGTAAGGGAAAGGCAAAGTCCCGTTCCAATCGTGGGTCTTAATTCCCGTCGGTCGTATCAATCGTCTGTTGCGCAAAGGCAACTATGCTGAGAGCGTGTTGGTGCCGGCTCCCGTCTATTAGCCGCTGTCATGGAATATTGGGCTGCTGAAGTCTTGGAAATGGCTGGATGCTGCCCGTGACAACAAGAAGACTCGTATCATTTCCCCGTCACTTGCAATGGCCATCCGTAACGACGAAGAATTGAAACAAATTGCTGTGGCGTTACCATTGCCCAAGGTGGTGTATTGCAAACATCCAAGCTGTTCTCTTGCCCAAGAAGACCGAAAAGAAAGCCTAAATATTTCGAAAGGTATTATGGAATGAAAAAAAGAGAAGAATACAGACCATCGTATAAATTCCATAGAAAAAATCAACCAATCGTCCTTTTCAGGACGACAAAAAACAATTTGAAAAGGAAAGAAAATTGCGTCAAGCTACATTTGTATGAAAAATAAAAATTCTCAAAATTTGTATGAGGTTGGAATAACTGTTTTCGTTGTGCAGTTGGATATGGGTGTCGTCTGTTGTTGTTGTCTCTTATGATTTCAGGATAGAGCGAGCGAGAGAGGAAGATCGTGGCGCACCAAATGAGTATGTATACTATGAGAAGAAGAAGCATGTGGCAGTTGGTGGTGGCTGGC
>NW_026712383.1:782722-864457 GCF_030504385.1 Musca domestica | reverse complement strand
TCCATTTTTTTTTTCCTTTTCCCCGTTAAACAAAAAATTGCTCTCTTTATGATTTTTGGCGCGAAATTTGTCTATTTCTCTCATTTTATTCCCCTTCGATCATTTTTTTCTGTTGTGACTATTCAATTTAACGGGAAAAAATTCTCTCCTTTAATTTTCTACGAATTATTTCATGTGATTTTAAAATTTCAGCTAAAATGTTGCCCTCCTATTTTTTTTTTTCAGGAATGATGTATGAATTGTTTTTTTCCTTTTCAGCAAAATTTTTAAATGTTTTTACGCATTTTAAAGACATTTGATATGAAATTTTCTCCATATGGAATTACAAAATTATTTTGCCCGAGTATTTTAAGAATTGTAATAATTTATTATTTGTCAAATCGAAGAAGAAAAAATAATTGATTTGTTGAGAATTTTGATGTAAATATAATTAAAAGTATTAAAAGAAAATGACAATATATTGCCTCAAAAGTTGATCGAAAACAATTTTGTAAAACGCAATTAATTTCATGACATTTCCAAGTGTTCTAGGTGATATTTGCCTGTAAAGAGGAATTTCTTTTTGGGAATATTTTTTCATAAAATTAACAAAATTTGACAAAATACGTAGAAAAATGGCTTCTAATACTATTTTTTAATAATTTTAAGAACAATTATGTTAAATTTCATAAAAAATATTGCCAAATGACAATACATACCGTTTGTCACTGATGCCTGTACATTGGTAGTATGAAGTATTCTGGGGATTTTGTAACTTTTCCCCGTAAAATTATGACTTTTTGTGAATAATGTTATATTTTGATGTAAATATACAAATTCTGAAATGTTTTTTTAAGAAATTTTTATAAAACTTATTAATTTGAGCTTTCAAATTTATTTCAAGAAAAACTTTTCTTTCATTGAAATTATGCCAACAAGAGGATTTCTGCTGTCATAGACCACATAATAATTTCAATTTTTTCACATATAAAATATGAAATTTCATCGATATTTTTCTTTGATCCTAAAGTAAACATATCAGGCTACATTTTCAAAAAGAATTTTCAATTAATTTTCATAAAACAATTCGATTTTTTAAATTTTATGTTGAAATTTGTGATTACATTTTTATAATCTGCCAAGTTAAACGTTTATAATTCACAAACGGCAAGTGATAATTACACCAAACTTTCTTTAAAACATAGCCTGAAATCTATACTTTAAAGGTATAAAACATTTTTAGTGAAAATTATCAAAGCTTCTTCAGGAAAATTTAATTTCTCCGAAACTTTTGTAAAAAATTAAACACGCTTCCACACCATCTTTCGAAAATTTACCAATGACTACTATGCACATCTCATCTTTTCGACTGTACATACACTTTAGCTCGCCGCTAACAAAAATAATAGTACACATAAATTGTGAGTGTATTTGTGTTAACAGTGAAATATAAACCAAACAGTGAATACCCATGTCTGACGCCGCCGTTGTTGAAGCCACCGCCTCCCCAGTTGCGCTGTTGAGAAAAGGCACCAAAAAAGCCGCTGCCAAAGCAAAGAAGCCATCAGCTGCCCCTACCCACCCTCCAACCCAGCAAATGGTTGATGCCGCCATCAAGACCCTGAAGGAACGTGGAGGTTCATCATTGCCCGCCATCAAGAAATACTTGGCCAGCACCTACAAAGTAGATGCCCAAAAATGGCCCCCTTCATCAAGAAGTACTTGAAAGGTGCCGTTGCCAGTGGAAAATTGATCCAAACTAAAGGTAAGGGTGCTTCTGGTTCATTCAAATTGTCAGCTTCGGCCTCCTAAGGAACCCAAAGCCAAGACTGCTGAAAGAAGAAGAAGGCCCCAGCCGCTGGTGACAAAAGAAGAAGGCTGCCGCCCCTAAAAAGGCCGCTGGTGAGAAGAAGGCAGCTGCCAAAAAACCCTCTGCCGCCAAGAAGACCGCTGAAAAGAAGAAGGCCGACAAACAAAGGCAAAGGCTGCCAAGAAAACCGGTACAGTTAAAGCTAAACCAGCAAAGACCGCCGCCAAAGCATCTGCCACTAAACCAAAGGCACCCAAGGCAAAAACTGCAGCTGCTAAGCCCAAAAAGGCCGCAGCAGCAAAGAAGCCAGCTGCTAAGAAAACCGCCGCCAAGAAGTAATTTTTCCCAGAAAGATTACTTTTTCCACAATATTTTCGATATTCGAAAACATACTATCTAACAGCCCTTTTCAGGGCTACAAATTAAATTAAAAAAGAGAAAAATATTTATTTTCAACAGTTATCGTATATATTTTGTTACCTAAAAAAAATTGTACACGTGTTTGAAAAAATTACTTTCGCTAATTACTGTTCTTATTAGGTAATTTTATTGAACCAATATAATCGTGGACGCCACTGGATTATTTTTTAACCCAGGTCATAAAAGATAATAAAATATTTAAAATTTTTCCTAATTACCCACAGGTCATAATTCTCGAAAATCCCCATAATTTGGTCATTTTATAATTTCTACTTAATTTTGAAAATTTTGCCATTTTCATATTCTCTGTCAAATTTCACGAATTTCATCCAAAAATGACATTTTGGCAAAATATTTACATTTTCCATCAATACTATTTTTTCCTTTGATAATTTCTGCCTCAGCCTTATATTTCGTTGCTTTGCCGTTGTGCTGTATCAAAATGCTCACACATACATGATGCCCATTCGATGTTGATCAACGACGGCAAGGCAAATCACCACTAACACACGCACACATATACGACGACGATGGCTGTTATAGCATATCGCACAAGCAATGGCTAAACATAGGCACATATGCGAGTTAGCTAAATGCATGGAAAAATCATTGTATAGAGAAAATATATTTCTTATGGAATTTTATTCGTTTATTACTAAATAATGATAAATTGTAGTTTCAACAAAATATGATCTCTTTTGAAATGTTTTTTGTGGCCCTGAAAAGGGCCTTTTAAGGTAGTATTTCGACGCATGAAAATGAAAAATATCAAGACATTTACTTGGAGCTGGTGTATTTAGTAACAGCCTTGGTACCTTCACTGACGGCGTGCTTAGCCAATTCACCGGGCAACAATAGACGGACGGCGGTCTGGATTTCCCGACTGGTGATGGTCGAGCGCTTGTTGTAGTGGGCCAAACGAGAGGCTTCGGCGGCAATACGTTCGAAGATATCGTTGACGAAACTGTTCATGATGCTCATGGCCTTGGAGGAGATACCGGTGTCGGGATGGACTTGCTTCAACACTTTGTAAATGTAGATAGCGTAACTCTCCTTACGCTTGGTACGTCTCTTCGACTTATCGCCCTTGGTAATGTTCTTTTGGGCTTTGCCGGCCTTCTTTGCTGCTTTACCACTGGTTTTAGGAGGCATTTTCACTTATTATTTTTTTTGAATCACACAAACACTTTTAACACTGTTCACAAATGATAACCAAATCGGCCAGCTATACAGAATTTGTAGATTGTAGTCGACAAGAATTTCAGGTAGTCACAGCTAGCAGGCACACACAAGGCAAACCACCCCATTATTGAAGAAATGTGTGTGTGAGAAAAGTATAAATAGCACGTTTCGGCTCCGAAATTTTTATCATTTGTGTTTTTCAGTGCTTAAGTGAAGTGTTCAAAACTAAAATAAAGTGAAAAAGTGAAACCTGGTAAAAACCACAAAAATAGCAAAAGAGATAAAATTGAATATTGTTTCACAACGAAATACAAACATCGTTGCTGCTATTGTGGTTTCACCATTAATTTTGGCTGTGTCGGCGGTTAAGTTATTTACCGTCGGCAAATAGAAGATGGAAGAAGACGACGAAGGAAGTGAAGTGCTACGTGTCGATGAAATTATATTGGCACGTAGCAAAGATGCTGATGTTTCTGCCGACGGGAAAAAGGAGGCAGCAACTGAAAAGCGTAAGAAGAGGAAGCAGAAGTATGATGATGAGTCATCATATGAAATAATGAAGCTTGACGCCCGTTTAAGTGAAATCCAAAAAAAATTGGAACAAAGCGAACAACACAACATTCTTCTAATGGAAGAAATCACTCGTCTCAAACATCTCCAAGACGAATCAGCCCGCCTTCTAACCGAAGCAGCAAAAAAAGAAAACTAGCTACAAAAGAGTCATAATCGACTTGCAAAAACAACAAAATACACCATCGATTGTCATAGATGAAGACGACATGGAAATAGATACTGCGGGCAACATGCCAAAACCGCAGAAACAACTGGCAGGCAAGAATCCACAGCTGCCCAGGACAGAACAGGCAGGCAAGAAGCCACAGCTGCCTACAACAGAACCGAGAAAATATTCTTCAACTGCAAGCAACAGAAAAGAAGAACAAACAACAACAACAACAACAAATCCTGCAATAACAACAAATGGCAGCAACAATCAGTCATCAGTAGCAGCAGCCGCAGCAGCAGCAGTAACATCAACCCCCATTGCCGCAGCAGCAACCACCAAAGGGAAGGGTAAGAGCCTACCAGCCATAACAGTTTATGAAGTTGGGTATAGAGAACTTACTGGAATAATAGACAGGAATATAGGCAAAGAAACCTATAGCATTAAAGTTGTTCGTAGCTCAATTATGTCCGTTAGGATTATTGGATTAGAAAATTTCCAAAAAATCACTTCTTTACTTAAAGAAAGAGGATATAAATATCACACACACACACCAAAACAATTATTGCCCTATTCAGTTATTATTGATAGGTTGCCTAAAGAAGTTTGCTAAGGAAGAAATTATAGAATTTTTGGAAAACTTAAATTTCAATGTAAAAGTAGTAGATTTAATTAATATTACAGAAACTAAATGGATTTTAAAGTTAGACAGATCAAGTGATATAAATAGACTTTATAAAACCAAAAAAATTTTAAGATGCAATATCTCTTTTAGCAGGGCTACTGGTAGGGATGTTGTTAGATGTTTTAACTGTCAACGAATTGGGCATGTCAAAGCCAATTGTGGCATGCCCTATCGTTGTGACATGTGTTGCTGAAAACCACGAACGTGGTAAATGTCTGGTTAAAAATGCTTCAAATGTTTTAACAGCAGATACTGACGTACCAAGACCTCCATTAAAGTGCATTAACTGCAATCGAATAGGCCATGGAGCTAACTCCCGTGATTGCCCTACAAAAAATGCCATCCTCCTAAAAAGAAAGAAAGGAGAGAAGAAAAAATTGCAATTAATTCTGCAAAATCAAACAGAATCTCCACAGCTAAAAACATTTTAACATATGCTAATGTACTAGGTACCCCAGATAATATACCTACAAATAACTCACAAAAAATTATAAAAAATAACATTACCACCAAAGGACCTGCATCATTAGCCATCACAATGGCTGATGAATGTAGGACAACTTTTGGTAGAAACCTCACAGATCTTATGAAAGATCTCGGACAATTTAAAGATAGGTATCAGGAAATACAAAAGGCAGAAGGTGATTCCACTGCCTTTCTAAAACTCCTGATGTATTTGCAAGGATACAAATGTTGAAGTGCATATTTCTCAATCCCAATTCTATAGTGTCTTTAGTTAAAAGACACTACATTAATTTATTTATTCAAACTCATAAGCCTGATGTTCTACTTCTAGCAGAACATAAATTGACAAACAGGCACAAATTTGGTATTGAGGGATATGCACTTTATAAACAGTGCAGAGTAGGCAGATCAGGTGGAGGCACAGCAATTCTAGTCAAAGAGGAATATAAAACTGAATTTTTGGAAATAGACACAGGTAATATTGAGTCTTGTGGTGTAAAACTTTTTAAAGCTGATGGGACATTCATTGTATTAATATCAATGTATTTGCCCCCTAAAGATGATTTTTACCCCAATAGTCTAGATGAAATTGCTAACCTGGGCGCAGCTAATGACGTCATAATTGGCTGTGACCTGAATGCAAAGCATCGTGACTGGGGTGGGAATATTGAAAATAGAAGAGGTCGAGAGCTTCAAACATACATAATAAATTGTCCAAATTTGGAGATATGCCCAACAGCTAATACCACAAGACCCAATATTGTAGAAGATTCTTTTATTGATTTTTTTATAATATCACCAAGTGTCGTTTTAGAAGAACATGACCTGTTGAAAACCCATGATTTTGAGTCAGATCATAGGGCTGTTGAAATTAATATTTCCATGCAAAATATTTTAAGGAATATTGAAAAAACATATTATAATTTCAAAAATATTAAAATCAGGAAATTCAATAGACTCTTGGAAAATAAATTAGCAGGTCATGCTCTTCCTATAGACAGAAATGTTTCAGCCAGCGAAATTAATAATTGTGTCAATGCATTAAATACGGCATTTAAAGATGCTATTGAACATTCGGTCCCTAAGCAAAAATGTCGGGATCAATTATTAGGTGAATTACCACCTCACATCCTAAGGTTCATTAAAGAACGTAAAAGATTAAGACAAATCTTAAGGAGATCAGGTGACCCTGACAGACACAATGTAATTAGAGCTGACATTAAAAATTTAGGCATAATAATAAACAATTAGTCACTAACTTTGAACAGGACCGTTACAAAAATTATTTGGAGGGCATACATATGAATTCAAAAACATATGGCAAAATCAAAAGAGCAGTTGGTCTATCCAACAAAGAGCCAATAGGAACTTTAATAGATGCCAATGGATCAAAAATACTGATGACAGTAGTAAGGCTGAGCTTCTAGCAGACCACTTAGAGAGAGTTCATAATTTAGGGGTTGATTCGGGAAACAATCCTATTCACAGACTTGTAAATGAGGCTGTGGATGGGATTGTTTCGCGAATGCCTATAGTGAACTTCTCTGATGACCTTACAGCTGATGGCGCTGTAATTAATAGTAATTTCCTCTGGCGGGAAGGGGGATTTGTAAATCCAGAAAAGGTGGCTATAGCAATCAAAAAAAGACCACCAAAAAAATCATGCGGTATTGACGGGATTCCCGATATTGCCCTCAAAAAAGTGGGTAATACAATTCTCACTTTCATAACCCTTTTGTGCAACCATTGCATAAATATAGGCTACTTTCCATCTAGTTGGAAACAGGCTCTAATAGTGCCAATTAAAAAGCCAAAAGCGGATGGAAAACAATGCGGCAATTATAGGCCCATTTCACTCCTATCCCCATTTGGAAAAATATTAGAATATTTCATTTTAGAAAAACTAAAATCAACAATGGAGGACCGCAATATTCTCAGAGAATTTCAATTTGGGTTTAGGCCAAAATACTCAACCACACATGCTCTGGTGACATTTTCAAATTATGTCACCAGAGGGTATGAGAGGAAAATGGGTACTATGGCTGTTAGCCTTGATTTTGCAAAGGCATTTGACACCGTTTGGCAAAATGGAATAATTTATAAACTGCAATCTTTTGGTTTCAGCCATAATATATGCAGGCTCATTGCGAGTTTTCTTGAAAGCAGGACATTTAGGGTAAAAGTCGGTGATAATATGTCTGGGCAGCGACAGGTACAAGCGGGTGTACCGCAAGGTTCACTCCTTGGGCCGGTCCTGTACAACATATTCATAAGCGACATTCCTGGTCCACCTGACGACGGCCTGCTTTTAACTTACGCAGATGACATTCTGATTGCCTTACGTGGACGTTTTGGCCATACACTTGAAAGGAGACTCAATTTATACCTCGAAAAACTTAAAAAATATTTTGATCTATGGCAGCTCAATCTCAATGTCAGCAAATGTACATCTATTGTGCTAAGTGGTAAGCCCAGGGCAACATATCCAACATTGGCTAGATTCACACCTACAATAAAAATACGTAACGAAATAATACCTGCCTCAAATGAAATGAAATATTTAGGCATTATGTTCAGCAGGAAATTTAATTTCATAAAACACATTGACTTTGTAATGGAAAAAGCGAAAAGACTATTTTTCGCATATCAAAAACTTTTTATAATGAGAGGAGGACTTACCCCTCAAATTAAACTGCTGATTTATAAACAAATAATCAGGCCAATTTTAACATACTCCTTCCCAGCATGGGCTGATATCTCATCGTCCCAAATGGAAAGGCTGCGCTCGTTTGAGAGACGTATTCTATCTCCAGCCGTAGGTCTTAGACCTTACATAAATGAAAATGGAGAAATTAGAAGACCCTCAAACAAAAGTATTTATAGGGCTGCAGATTTGTGCAGAATAGACGCATTCATGGTGAAAAATGCATTATCATTCTTTGATAGATGCCAAAACTTAGAAAATAGTATGGTAAATAATTTCCTACAAATAAATTTTGATATAAACGCACTTATCAGACAAAAACACATCCCTCCAGTTGCCCTTCTTAAACTCAATGAAGAAGGCCTATTATATAATGAGGATTCTCTTATTCATTATCACCGCAGGTTCGGTAGATATGACGCAGCCACTGACCCAGTATATAATACTGACCAGTAGGCTTTAAAAATTTGTATATACTGTAAATATTATTCTTATATAAATTTAGTCTTAAGTCTTATATATATCATAGTTATAAGTTTAGTTTTAAGTCTAGAATTTAAGACATTTTAAATCTATATTTTACTCAATAATTGCCTTTTTTGAATTTTTTGGCCTTCTTCAACATGAATTTAAATAAACATTATAAAACTAACTGATTGTCAGTACTAATGTACAACACGAACTCAAAATTTTGTAATCTCTTTTATATGTATGTAGATACCTAGAGAAGAATACCTTATATATTCACAAATAATACTTTAGCCTTTAAGTAAAACATTGTAAAACATCAACTGAATTAAATGAATAAATGGCATTTTGAAAACGGAAAACGCCCGAAAATTTTTATCATTTGTGTTTTTCAGTGCTTAAGTGAAGTGTTCAAAACTAAAATAAAGTGAAAATGTCTGGTCGTGGTAAAGGTGGCAAAGTTAAGGGAAAGGCAAAGTCCCGTTCCAATCGTGCTGGTCTTCAATTCCCCGTCGGTCGTATCCATCGTCTGTTGCGCAAAGGCAACTATGCTGAGCGTGTTGGTGCCGGTGCTCCCGTCTATTTAGCCGCTGTCATGGAATATTTGGCTGCTGAAGTCTTGGAATTGGCTGGCAATGCTGCCCGTGACAACAAGAAGACTCGTATCATTCCCCGTCACTTGCAATTGGCCATCCGTAACGACGAAGAATTGAACAAATTGCTGTCTGGCGTTACCATTGCCCAAGGTGGTGTATTGCCAAACATCCAAGCTGTTCTCTTGCCCAAGAAGACCGAAAAGAAAGCCTAAATTATTTCGAAAGGTATTATGGAATGAAGAAGAAGAATACAGACCATCGTATAATTCCATAGAAAAATCAACCAATCCGTCCTTTTCAGGACGACAAAAATATTTGAAAAGAGAAAGAAAATTGCGTCAAGCTACATTTGTATGAAAAAAATAAAAATTCTCAGTAATTTTGTATTAGACGTTGGCAGAATAACTGTTTTTCGTTGTCAGTTGCATATTCGTTGTTGTTGTCTCTTATGATTTCAGGAATAGAGCGAGCGAGAGAGGAGAGATCGTGGCGTCACCAAATGAGTATGTATACTATGAGGAAGAAGAAGAAGCATGTGGCAGTTGGTGGTGGCTTCGTAGTAATTTTATGTGAAAAAATCGTTCCCCGACGCATTTCTTGGGGAAGGCATAAAGTAGACGATTTGCAAGGGAATTTTGGCGGCAAAGTAGTGTTGTGGTGGAAATAAATCGACGCATACATGAAAATAAAAGCGCATTGTGGTGCTATGGAAAATTTTAAACAAAAAATAGAATAAAAGTAACATAATGAAATGAAAATTAACGACAATAATTACAAAGAAAAATAAAATAACGTAAATTAATAATTAAATTAAAATAAAATAAGAAAATTTTTAGAAAATTAAGGCAAATATTAATGAAAATTTAAGCAAATTTAAATGAAATATTTGAAAATAATTAAAGAAATTTGGAATAATAAACACATTTTATGAAAATAAAAGATACTTTAAATGAAATCAAAAATTTTTAAATTAATGAAAAGGAAATAAATTAAATAATTTTAAATTAATAATAATAATAATTTTAAATAAAACGAAATGTGATTTTTAAAAAATAATGTAATGAAAAATTAAATTAATTGAAAATTAAATAAGAAAATTTAACATAAATAAAATAAAATTCATTTAATGAAGAACTTTTAAATAAAATTCAATGATTTTAATTTTCGATACAATTTTAAAGAAAATGATTAGTGAATAATTTACAAATTTTTAATGAAATTTTTCGAAATAAAATAAATCAACGATCTATTTAATAATGTTTTCAACAATTTCAAATTAAATTTTGAGAAAGATTCAACAATGTTTAAAAAAAGTCAAAATGAAATTCCTTTGCTACCACAGCATGGTCGTTCTTTAGTAATATCGACTAAATAATACCAATACATACATAAAGCGACGCTATGTTATACTCATATTATACGAAAAGGAAGAAGAAGAACAACTAAATGTGTTTAGCGATGTGAGTTGCCGACGGCATGTTTGTGATCGGGAATAAAATACGAGACATCGGTAAAACAAGGTTTTCGGTGAAAATATTCTGGAGAAAATTGAAACGAGTAAGTATTATATTTTTCATTTATTTGATTTTTAGACATTTTTCACGAATTGTGAGAAAAAAATACGAGAAAGCTGAAAAAGAAAATTATTAGAAATTTTGACATAAAATTCCTAAGGTAAGTGTTTATTTTTTATTTATTTTAATTAAAAAAAAAATAGTTTTCAACAAGAAAGTATCTCTTTTTTGATATATTTTGTGGTCCTGAAAAGGACCGATTGTTTTGTTGTAAAAAAGATTTCTCCAAATTGCGTCAAGAATTTGTTTAACCGCCGAAACCGTACAAGGTACGGCCTTGTCTCTTCAAAGCATATACGACATCCATAGCGGTGACGGTTTTACGCTTAGCATGTTCGGTGTAGGTGACAGCATCACGAATAACGTTTTCCAAAAACACCTTCAGAACACCACGAGTTTCTTCGTAAATCAGGCCAGAGATACGTTTTACACCGCCACGACGAGCCAAACGTCTAATAGCTGGCTTGGTAATACCTTGGATGTTATCACGGAGCACTTTCCTGTGACGTTTAGCGCCACCTTTTCCCAAGCCTTTACCACCTTTACCACGACCAGTCATTTTTTCACTTTAGTTTATTTCACTTATCACTTCACTAACGTTAAAGCACGAATGATTTTTTTACCGGGCGATTCCGCTCGTATTTATACAAAATTTGAGGCTCTCTCCAACCATTTAACGCACAAGTAAAGTATGTACAGTTATATGTGTGTGTGTACATTTGCCGTTAGTATTGTATGTTCTCTTTTGTGTGTGCGTGTACATTTGGTATACCGATAGGTAAGAATTCACTAACATATCAACCCCGAAAGTTGATGCTAACAGCACAATTTTCTATAAATACTCGTTTTCTGGCGATGGCAACAGTTATTACAGTGTCTAACAGTGTTTGTGTGCATATCTCTAGTGAAGTGAAAAAATTCAAGTGAAAAATGGCTCGTACTAAGCAAACTGCCCGTAAATCGACCGGTGGAAAGGCTCCCCGTAAACAACTAGCTACCAAAGCTGCCCGTAAGAGTGCCCCAGCCACCGGCGGTGTTAAGAAGCCTCATCGTTTCCGTCCTGGTACAGTTGCTTTGCGTGAAATCCGTCGTTACCAGAAGAGTACTGAATTGTTGATCCGCAAATTGCCCTTCCAACGTTTGGTTCGTGAAATCGCTCAAGATTTCAAAACTGACTTGCGTTTCCAGAGCTCTGCTGTTATGGCCTTGCAAGAAGCCAGTGAAGCCTACTTGGTTGGTCTTTTCGAAGATACTAACTTGTGCGCCATCCATGCTAAGCGTGTCACCATCATGCCTAAGGATATCCAATTGGCCAGACGTATTCGTGGAGAACGTGCTTAAATTCTTGACGTTTTAAAAGCAACAATTTTACAACAAAACAATCGGTCCTTTTCAGGACCACAAATATTTTACAAAAAAGAGATATTTTTTACTCAATCTACAAATTTTAGTATTTTTTTTGAAATGAATAAAAAAATTTAGGGCTTTGATTATTTTTGAAAATTTTTAAAATAAAGAAGTATTTTTTTGATGTTGGTTTTTTTCCCTTGATTATTTTTCGTCACTTTATTTTTTTTATTTTATTTTGATCGAATATTTTATTTTTTTTTAATTTTATTTTAATTTTTTTCAACTATCCATATTGATAATTTCCTTTAATTTGCAAAATTATTATCATTTTTGTACTCCCTCTTCGAAAAAAAAATGCTATGACTCATAAAAACAACCACCACATACATTTTGCTAACGGGATTTTTTTTTGTCCATTTTGTTTTTTTCCTTTTCCCGTTAAACAAAAAATTGCTCTCTTTATGATTTTTGGCGCGAAATTTGTCTATTTCTCTCATTTTATTCCCCTTCGATCATTTTTTTCTGTTGTGGACTATTCAATTTAACGGGAAAAAATTCTCTGCCTTTAATTTCTAAGAATTATTTCATGTGAATTTTAAAAATTTCCAGCTAAAATGTGCCCCACTATTTAATTTTT
Source organism: Musca domestica (assembly GCF_030504385.1). Classification (NCBI taxonomy): domain Eukaryota; kingdom Metazoa; phylum Arthropoda; class Insecta; order Diptera; family Muscidae; genus Musca; species Musca domestica. Next base: position 851,866 of record NW_026712383.1, on the reverse strand, counting down.
TTCAGGAATGATGTATGAAATATGTTTTATTCCTTTTCAGCAAAATTTTTAAATGTTTTATACGCATTTTAAGACATTTGAATATGAATTTTCTCCAGTATGGAATTACAAAATTATTTTTGCCCGATGTATTTAGAGAAATTGGTAATAATTTATTATTTTCAAAAATCGAAGAAGAAAATAATTGATTTGTTGAGAATTTTGATGTAAAATATAATTAAAAGTATTATAAAAAGGAAATGCCAATAATATCTACCTTTGAAGTTGATCGAAAAACAATTTTGTAAAACGCAATTAATTTCATGACATTTCCAAGTGTTCTAGGTGATATTTGCCTGTAAAGAGGAATTTCTTTTTGGGAATATTTTTTCATAAAATTAAAAAAAATTGACAAAATAACGTAGAAAATGGCTTCTAATACTATTTTTAATAAATTTTAAAACAAATTATGTTAAATTTCATAAAAAATATTGCAAAATGAAAATACATAACCGTTTGTCACTGAATGCCTGTACATTGGTAGTATGAAGTATTCTGGGGATTTTGTAACTTTTCCCCGTAAATTATGACTTTTTGTGAATAATGTTATATTTTGATGTAAATATACAAATTCTGAAATGTTTTTTAAGAAATTTTTATAAAACTTATTAAGATTTGAGCTTTCAAATTTATTTCAAGAAAAACTTTTCTTCATTGAAATTATGCCAACAAGAGGATTTCTGCTGTCATAGACCACATAATAATTTCAATTTTTTCACATAGTAAAATATGAAATTTCATCGATATTTTTCTTTGATCCTAAAGTAAACATATCAGGCTACATTTTCAAAAAGAATTTTCAATTAAATTTTCATAAAAAATTCGATTTTTTTAAATTTTAGTTGGAAATTTGTGATTACATTTTTATAATCTGCCAAGTTAAACGTTTATAATTCACAAACGGCAAGTGATAATTACACCAAACTTTCTTTAAAACATAGCCTGAAATCTATACTTTAAAGGTATAAAACATTTTTAGTGAAAATTATCAAAGCTTCTTCAGGAAAATTTAATTTCTCCGAAAACTTTTGTAAAAAATTAAACACGCTTCCACACAATCTTTCGAAAAATTTACCAATTGACTACTATGCACATCTCATCTTTTCGATGTACCTACACTTTAGCTCGCCGCTAACAAAAATAATAGTACACATAAATTTGTGAGTGTATTTGTGTTAACAGTGAAATATAAACCAAACAGTGAATAACCATGTCTGACGCCGCCGTTGTTGAAGCCACCGCCTCCCCAGTTGCCGCTGTTGAGAAAAAGGCACCAAAAAAAGCCGCTGCCAAAGCAAAGAAGCCATCAGCTGCCCCTACCCACCCTCCAACCCAGCAAATGGTTGATGCCGCCATCAAGACCCTGAAGGAACGTGGAGGTTCATCATTGCCCGCCATCAAGAAATACTTGGCCAGCACCTACAAAGTAGATGCCCAAAAATTGGCCCCCTTCATCAAGAAGTACTTGAAAGGTGCCGTTGCCAGTGGAAAATTGATCCAAACTAAAGGTAAGGGTGCTTCTGGTTCATTCAAATTGTCATGCTTCGGCCTCTAAGGAACCCAAAGCCAAGACTGCTGAAAAGAAGAAGAAGGCCCCAGCCGCTGGTGACAAAAAGAAGAAGGCTGCCGCCCCTAAAAAGGCCGCTGGTGAGAAGAAGGCAGCTGCCAAAAAACCCTCTGCCGCCAAGAAGACCGCTGAAAAGAAGAAGGCCGACAAAACAAAGGCAAAGGCTGCCAAGAAAACCGGTACAGTTAAAGCTAAACCAGCAAAGACCGCCGCCAAAGCATCTGCCACTAAACCAAAGGCACCCAAGGCAAAAACTGCAGCTGCTAAGCCCAAAAAGGCCGCAGCAGCAAAGAAGCCAGCTGCTAAGAAAACCGCCGCCAAGAAGTAATTTTTCCCAGAAAGATTACTTTTTCCACAATATTTTCGATATTCGAAAACATACTATCTAACAGCCCTTTTCAGGGCTACAAATTAAATTAAAAAAGAGAAAAATATTTATTTTCAACAGTTATCGTATATATTTTGTTACCTAAATAAATAAGTAATTTGTACACGTGTTTGAAAAAATTACTTTCGCTAATTACTGTTCTTATTAGGTAATTTTATTGAACCAATATAATCGTGGACGCCACTGGATTATTTTTTAACCCAGGTCATAAAAGATAATAAAATATTTAAAATTTTTCCTAATTACCCACAGGTCATAATTCTCGAAAATCCCCATAATTTGGTCATTTTTATAATTTCTACTTAATTTTGAAAATTTTGCATTTTCATATTCTCTGTTAAATTTCACGAATTTCATCCAAAAATGACATTTTGGCAAAATATTTACATTTTCCATCAATACATTTTTTCCTTTGATAATTTCTGCCTCAGCCTTATATTTCGTTGCTTTGCCGTTGTGCTGTAATCAAAATGCTCACACATACATGATGCCCATTCGATGTTGATCAACGACGGCAAGGCAAATCACCACTAACACACGCACACATACACGACGACGATGGCTGTTATAGCATATCGCACAAGCAATGGCTAAACATAGGCACATATGCGAGTTAGCTAAATGCATGGAAAAATCATTGTATAGAGAAAAATATATTTCTTATGGAATTTTATTCGTTTATTACTAAATAATGATAAATTGTAGCTTCAACAAAATATGATCTCTTTTGAAATGTTTTTTGTGGCCCTGAAAAGGGCCTTTTAAGGTAGTATTTCGACGCATGAAAATGAAAAATATCAAGACATTTACTTGGAGCTGGTGTATTTAGTAACAGCCTTGGTACCTTCACTGACGGCGTGCTTAGCCAATTCACCGGGCAACAATAGACGGACGGCGGTCTGGATTTCCCGACTGGTGATGGTCGAGCGCTTGTTGTAGTGGGCCAAACGAGAGGCTTCGGCGGCAATACGTTCGAAGATATCGTTGACGAAACTGTTCATGATGCTCATGGCCTTGGAGGAGATACCGGTGTCGGGATGGACTTGCTTCAACACTTTGTAAATGTAGATAGCGTAACTCTCCTTACGCTTGGTACGTCTCTTCGACTTATCGCCCTTGGTAATGTTCTTTTGGGCTTTGCCGGCCTTCTTTGCTGCTTTACCACTGGTTTTAGGAGGCATTTTCACTTATTATTTTTTTTGAATCACACAAACACTTTTAACACTGTTCACAAATGATAACCAAATCGGCCAGCTATACAGAATTTGTAGATTGTAGTCGACAAGAATTTCAGGTAGTCACAGCTAGTAGGCACACACAAGGCAAACCACCCCATTATTGAAGAAATGTGTGTGTGAGAAAAGTATAAATAGCACGTTACGGCCCGAAAATTTTTATCATTTGTGTTTTTTCAGTGCTTAAGTGAAGTGTTTAAAACTAAAATAAAGTGAAAATGTCTGGTCGTGGTAAAGGTGGCAAAGTTAAGGGAAAGGCAAAGTCCCGTTCCAATCGTGCTGGTCTTCAATTCCCCGTCGGTCGTATCCATCGTCTGTTGCGCAAAGGCAACTATGCTGAGCGTGTTGGTGCCGGTGCTCCCGTCTATTTAGCCGCTGTCATGGAATATTTGGCTGCTGAAGTCTTGGAATTGGCTGGCAATGCTGCCCGTGACAACAAGAAGACTCGTATCATTCCCCGTCACTTGCAATTGGCCATCCGTAACGACGAAGAATTGAACAAATTGCTGTCTGGCGTTACCATTGCCCAAGGTGGTGTATTGCCAAACATCCAAGCTGTTCTCTTGCCCAAGAAGACCGAAAAGAAAGCCTAAATTACTATCTCGAAGAAGGTATTATGGAATGAAGAAGAAGAATACAGACCATCGTATAATTCCATAGAAAAATCAACCAATCCGTCCTTTTCAGGACGACAAAAAATATTTGAAAAGAGAAAGAAAATTGCGTCAAGCTACATTTGTATGAAAAAAATAAAAATTCTCAATAATTTTCTGAGACGTTGGCAGAATAACTGTTTTTCGTTGTCAGTTGCATATTCGTTGTTGTTGTCTCTTATGATTTCAGGAATAGAGCGAGCGAGAGAGGAGAGATCGTGGCGTCACCAAATGAGTATGTATACTATGAGGAAGAAGAAGCATGTGGCAGTTGGTGGTGGCTTCGTAGTAATTTTATGTGAAAAAATCGTACCCCGGCGCATTCTTGGGGAAAGCATAAAGTAGAGGATTTGCAAGGGAATTTTGGCGGCAAAGTAGTGTTGTGGTGGAAATAAATGGACACATACATGAAAATAAAAGCGCATTGTGGTGCTATGGAAAATTTTAAATACAAAAAATAGAATAAAAGTAACATAATAAAATGAAAATTAACGAAAATAATTACAAAGAAAAATAAAATAACGTAAATTAATAATTAAATTAAAATAAAATAAGAAAATTTTTAAAAATTAAGGCAAATATTAATGAAAATTTTAGCAAATTTTAATGAAAATATTTGAAAATAATTTAAAGAAATTTGGAATAATAAACATATTTTATGAAAATAAAAGATACTTTAAATGAAATCAAAAAATTTTAAATTAATGAAAAGGAAATAAATTAAATAATTTTAAATTAATAATAATAATAATTTTAAATAAAACGAAAATGTGATTTTTAAAAAATAATGTAATGAAAAATTAAATTAATTGAAAATTAAATAAGAAAATTTAACATAAATAAAATAAAATTCATTTAATGAAGAACTTTTAAATAAAATTCAATGATTTTAATTTTCGATACAATTTTAAAGAAAATGATTAGTGAATAATTTACAAATTTTTAATGAAATTTTTCGAAATAAAATAAATCAACGATCTATTTAATAAATGTTTTCAACAATTTCAAATTAAATTTTGAGAAAGATTCAACAATGTTTAAAAAAAGTCAAAATGAAATTCCTTTGCTACCACAGCATGGTCGTTCTTTAGTAATATCGACTAAATAATACCAATACATACATAAAGCGACGCTATGTTATACTCATATTATACGAAAAGGAAGAAGAAGAACAACTAAATGTGTTTAGCGATGTGAGTTGCCGACGGCATGTTTGTGATCGGGAATAAAATACGAGACATCGGTAAAAGAAGGTTTTTGGTGAAAATATTCTGGAGAAAATTGAAACGAGTAAGTATTTATATTTTTTCTTTATTTGATTTTTAGAAATTTTTCACGAATTGTGAAAAAAAATACGAGATAGCTGAAAAAGAAAATTATTAGAAATTTTGACATAAAATTCCTATATTTCCTAAGGTAAGTGTTTATTTTTTATTGATTTTAATGATTTTAATTAAAAAAAATAGTTTTCAACAAGAATGTATCTCTTTTTTGATATATGTTGTGGTCCTGAAAAGGACCGATTGTTTTGTTGTAAAAAAAGATTTCTCCAAATTGCGTCAAGAATTTGTTTAACCGCCGAAACCGTACAAGGTACGGCCTTGTCTCTTCAAAGCATATACGACATCCATAGCGGTGACGGTTTTACGCTTAGCATGTTCGGTGTAGGTGACAGCATCACGAATAACGTTTTCCAAAAACACCTTCAGAACACCACGAGTTTCTTCGTAAATCAGGCCAGAGATACGTTTTACACCGCCACGACGAGCCAAACGTCTAATAGCTGGCTTGGTAATACCTTGGATGTTATCACGGAGCACTTTCCTGTGACGTTTAGCGCCACCTTTTCCCAAGCCTTTACCACCTTTACCACGACCAGTCATTTTTTCACTTTAGTTTATTTCACTTATCACTTCACTAACGTTAAAGCACGAATGATTTTTTTCCGGGCGATTCCGCTCGTATTTATACAAAATTTGAGGCTCTCTCCAACCATTTAACGCACAAGTAAAGTATGTACAGTTATATGTGTGTGTGTACATTTGCCGTTAGTATTGTATGTTCTCTTTTGTGTGTGCGTGTACATTTGGTATACGGATAGGTAAGAATTCACTAACATATCAACCCCGAAAGTTGATGCTAACAGCACAATTTTCTATAAATACTCGTTTTCTTGGCGATGGCAACGTTCAGTCTGTGTTGTGTGTTCAAACAGTGAAGTTGACTAGCGGAGAAAATTAAATTGTGTTTGTGTGTCTGTGCGTTTGAAAAACATCTACAACAGTGCGTTTTGTTCTCCTCTGTGTTTGGCTCACAATAGCTTATATTTACCCCTGTCGTCAAATACTAAGGTTGTTTGCCCGTCGGCGCGCCATCTAGTGGTTACCAATACCCACTATGCCAGCCGATGGAGCATTGAAATCATCTGGTAACTCTATATCCGTTACCGACATGGCAATGCCGATGGTATGTGTCTCGGCTAAAAAAGGGATGACATGCAAAAGGTCGACGCTGTGAATACTTTTTGCGAACCTGCGGAAATGGCCGATACTACAAAAAAATTGTGTACATCCGCTATGGCCCTAGCTAAGGCGAGCACAATGGATTGTGCTATTCACAATAATAGTGAAATGTCCGATGGTTCGGACATTGGAACAACTAGTGGCGGATATCAAGTTGTGATTTCTAATAAACACCGAAAAAGAAAGATAAAAAGGTGTAATAGCAATAGTGACCCGTCCTCTGAATCAGCAAAAATGAATGCTTTGATTCAGCAGCTTCAAAAGGACTTATCAAAAGCACATGAAGAAAATCGTGCACTGATGGCGAAACTTGACGCTGTCATCAAGTCTCAGGATGATACAGCTCGTAAGCTATCCCTATCCCATGCTCGAGAAATGAGTTTCCATCGCACTATAGCCGACTTGCAGAGAAAGCTAGATATTCAAATGGGTGTTTTACAACCAAAACCACCATTCAATCTCTCCCCTCCATCAAATTTAATGGATCCTGCTGGCTCCCAGCCTATTGTGAATGTCGCCAATCTTCAACAGAAGGAAGATTGGGCTGCCGAGGTAGCCGAAGACCTTGGTATGGCGATTGACTTGATGCCCCAGCCTGTAAATATGGATGTATCCCAAGGGGCAATTCCAAAAAAGAACCCGGTTCCGGAGGAAGTTATTCCACATAAGAAAGTGACGAAACGAGCTAACCTGAAGAATAGCGACGCAGAGGCTGCTGTTGGTACCAAGATGTCATCACCTAGTACAAGAAATCCTGTTGGCAAATCCATGCCAGCGTTTACTATTTATGATGTAGGAGTAAAAGAAATATCGGGAATCCTCAACCAAAGGTTTAACTCAGGTGAGTTCTCTATCTCCTATATTCGCCCATCCTTGTTATCCCTTAAGGTTAAGGGTCTTAAAACTTATGAGGATGTTAAACAGCTGCTAGTCGATCGTGGCTATAAGTTCCACACCCATACTCCGAGAGCGTTGTTGCCCTACATGCTGGTGATAGAAAATCTTAGCAATGAATTTTCTAATGACGAGGTGAAGGATTTTCTTCAAAATAGGGTATCCTTTCCTATTGAAGTGTTAGGTGTATCTAATGTTTCCCCTAATAAATGGCTTCTTCGAGTTTCAAAACAAACTGATATTTTGAGCTTGTATAACCTCAGGAGAATTTTAGATTGTGACATTAGAATTAAAAAAGACAAAGGTCGTGAGTTCATACTTTGCTTTAATTGTCAGCGTCCGGGTCATGTCGCAATCAACTGTACAATGCCCCCCCGCTGCAACAAATGTCTGGATAGTCATCCTTCCTCAAAATGTCCCATTCCTTCCAAGGAAAATGAAGTTTTTGTGGACAATGTTGACTCTGTTTCAGGTAAAATTACCAAAACCCCCCTGCATGTAGTCAGCTGTGTGAACTGCAATAAAGTCGGTCATACAGCTTCATCCCGCGATTGCCCACGCAGATTGGCTATTATCGCTAGAAAAGCAAAAAATCGAGCTGATGCCCAAGCAAAAATTGAAGCCCGTTCCCAAAGGATCTCACTTTTGCGGGAAGGGGTAACATTTGCGGCTTCTTTGGGTAAAAATACGTCTCCGAATGTTGTTGCACCTAGAAATAATAGAGAATCTGTTGCTTCAGCCCCAAACGTATTGAATGCCGGAGTAAATGCTACAAATATAATTCAATTTTTTGGTACCGATTATGGAAAGAAATGTGAGAAAGCTAGACAATTTGGACCTATTTTCACAGAAATAAAAAATAAAGCGGGATTAGATGCAGCAATGTCTGCATGGCTTCTATGTATAGCTGGGGATGTTCAATTTTAAAATTGTGCTTCTAAATGCGAACTCACTCGTCTCTTTAACCAAGAGACATTACCTTAAAGCTTTTATTAAGGAAAGACAACCTGATGTTCTTCTTGTGACTGAGCATAAGCTTACACCATCACATAGATTTTGTTTAGAAGGTTTTAGATGTTTCTTTCAATACAGGGAATGTGGTGGTGGAGGCGGGACTGCGGTGTTTATTAAAGACAAATACCACTGCGGTCACGTCTCCAGCACCACGGGCGAGGTTGAATCGTGTCTGGTGAGAACCCTTAGGGATGATGGTTCCATCTTGTACCTCGCTGCTGTATATTGTCGCCCTGGGAATAATTTCCAGGTGTCTGATCTGCAGCCTTTATTTGACCTATCCCTAATGGGAGAGGTCCTTATTGGAGGAGATTTAAATGCCAAACATACGTCATGGGGTGGCACTGAAATTAATGCTAGGGGTAGAGCCTTGGCTAATTATCTGATAGATTGTCCAAATCTCCACATCTTCTCCTCTGACAGTCCCACAAGACCTAATTCGGGATTGGGTTCATACATTGATGTATTCATACGATCCCCAGGTTTGTCCTTATTAGGAGGTATCAATATGGCCAATGCCCTAGATTTTGAATCGGACCATAGGGCCCTGGAGATAATTCTTGATCTTGGTGACTTAAGAAACAGGGAAACTAGGAGCTTTTATAATTTTGACAAAATGAATGTCAACCGTTTTCAAAACAAAGTCCGACAAGGTCTTTCCGAAATTTGTTTGCCTATCGACAGAAATGTCTCCATCCAAGACATTGACTCGACTGTCAAGCACTTGGAAGGTGTTTTTAGAAACGCGATTGACGCTTCTGTTCCCCGTGTTAAATCGAAGTGTAAGGTATTAGGAGACCTCCCCCCACGAATTCTGAATTTTATAAAAGAACGAAGAAGAATCAGCCGAACTTTACGCAGATCTAATGATCCATCCCTGATAAACGTTTTAAAAGCGGATATCAAGAACTTAGATAGGATAATAGCTGATTCCATTCGTATTTTTGAAGAAGAGCGCTTCCAAAATTTCCTTGGAAGCATCACTGTAAACAATAGAACCTTTGGGAAGATTAAAGCCGCGGCAGGAGTTGCTTATAAAGATAATGTAGGAAATTTACGTAAACCTGATGGCTCATTCATTGTGGAAGACAGTCTTAAAGCTGAGGCTCTAGCGGATCGACTTGAGAACGCCCTTGGATCCACTGATGTGTTAGTTGACGCTTCTGTCCGCAGCTCCATAAATAGCGCTATTGGAGATTTTGAAGACCAGTCACCTATGATCAACTTCTCCGGTACATTCACAGCCGATGGGTCTGCTATTGATAATTTCGATAGATGGACGAATGCAGGTTTTGTTTCACCTAGCGAGGTTGGCGAAGCGCTTGCGAGAAGACCGGCGCGAAAATCATGTGGTTTAGACAGAATCCCAGACACAGCCCTAAAAAGAGCTGGCTCTGTCCTTTTTGGGTTCCTGTCTATACTCTTTAACCATTCTTTTAATTTGGGGTACTTTCCAAAACCCTGGAAAAAGGCTATGGTTATTCCCATTTTAAAAAAGGGTTCTGCGCCGTCGGACTGTGGGAGCTATCGTCCCATTTCGATGCTGTCAGCATTCGGAAAGCTGTATGAATCTATTATACTTAAAAGACTCAGGAAGTTTGTTGAGGACAAAAGAATTCTAAAAGATTCTCAATTTGGTTTTAGGGCTAGACATTCTACGTCCCACGCCCTTACTGTCCTGACCTCTTTTATAATTAAGGGTTTTGATCGTAGATATGGAACCATAGCTGTTGGACTCGATTTTGCTAGGGCGTTTGATTCTGTGTGGCATGGGGGTATCTTGTTCAAATTAAAAGAATTTGGTTGTGATGCTCAAACTTGCAGATTAGTGGCAAGCTTCCTTCGGGGTAGGAGTTTCAAACTGAAAGTGGGAGACCACCTTTCCACTGAGAGATCGGTCCGAGCAGGTGTTCCCCAGGGATCTCTGCTGGGTCCCATTCTCTATAACATCTTCGTTAGTGACATGCCCGAACCACCCCAGGGGGGCTTGCTACTTCTGTATGCGGATGACGTTATCTTAGCAATGTCCGGACCTAGGGCGACATCTCTTTCTTCCCGCCTGAATACTTGGCTTGAGGACTTACATAGATACTTCTCTATGTGGGGCCTCAAACTAAACGTTGACAAATGTACGGCAATAGTATTCAAAGGTAAACCACGAGTCGTTTTCCCTAATTTCAGATCCTTCCACCCTATACTTAAAGTGGGGGACGAAATAATTCCTGTAAAGGATAAAATCAGATATTTGGGAGTTATCCTCTGTGAGAAACTAGAATTTATCAGGCACGTGGATTTTATACTTGAACGTGCGAAAAAAATGTATTTTGCATATCAGGGTGTGCTTCGACATAACGGTGGCCTTTCAAATTCCATTAAATTTCTTTTGTACAAACAGGTAATTAGACCCATAGTTTCCTATGCTTTTCCGGTATGGTTCCCCATTTCGTCGAGCCAGATGGAGAGACTTAGGAGATGGGAAAGGGCTATTTTAAACTATTGTCTAGGGCTGAGACCATCTATCAGATCTGATGGGTCAATTAGAAAGCCATCTTGTAGGGCAACATATGACACGGCTGGCATTGAGCGGATTGATCGGTTCCTCATGAGGGGGGCCTTGAACTTTGTACAGGGTGCACGGCAGCTGGAGAATAATTTGGTTGAGGATTCCCTGTATTGCCCATATGATGCAGAGGCTCTGCGCTCAAGAAAGCACTTCCCGCCAGGGTCTCTATCTAAACTCCTCGAAGAAGGTCTTTTATATAACGATGTAGATGAACTGTTATTTTACCACAGGAGGTATAATTCCATGAATATCGCTGATACCGTATATAAAACGACTCAGTAATCTTTGTAAATATTATTTTTCTTAGACCTAGTTTTTAATTAGATAGTAAGTAGTCTATAAGTTAATATAGTTTATTTTTTAATATTACCATGTCCTTGCCCTTTTTTACATTGATTTTTTTGGGGTTTCTGAATTTTGAATTTTGTATTTAATTTTTTGTATAATTGCCGCTGGCAGATTTCTGCAGCGTTTTAATATACTTATAGTAGATAGCGAATAGCCATATGTTTATTTTATTCCTAATTTAGCAGTAAGTCATGCTGTATAGATTTTAAGTATTTTATCAATAAATATGGCCTTAGGCAAAACGAAAACGATGGCAACGTTATTACAGTGTAAACCGTGTTTGTGTGCATATCTCTAGTGAAGTGAAAAAAATTCAAGTGAAAAATGGCTCGTACTAAGCAAACTGCCCGTAAATCGACCGGTGGAAAGGCTCCCCGTAAACAACTAGCTACCAAAGCTGCCCGTAAGAGTGCCCCAGCCACCGGCGGTGTTAAGAAGCCTCATCGTTTCCGTCCTGGTACAGTTGCTTTGCGTGAAATCCGTCGTTACCAGAAGAGTACTGAATTGTTGATCCGCAAATTGCCCTTCCAACGTTTGGTTCGTGAAATCGCTCAAGATTTCAAAACTGACTTGCGTTTCCAGAGCTCTGCTGTTATGGCCTTGCAAGAAGCCAGTGAAGCCTACTTGGTTGGTCTTTTCGAAGATACTAACTTGTGCGCCATCCATGCTAAGCGTGTCACCATCATGCCTAAGGATATCCAATTGGCCAGACGTATTCGTGGAGAACGTGCTTAAATTCTTGACGTTTTAAAAGCAACAATTTTACAACAAAACAATCGGTCCTTTTCAGGACCACAAATATTTTATAAAAAAGAGATAATTTTTTTTACTCAATCTACAATTTTTAGTATTTTTTTGAAATAAATAAAAATAATTTAGGGCTATGATTATTTTTCAACAATTAACATTTTTTATAATAAAGATATATTTTTTGATGTTGTTTTTTTTTCGTTGATGATTTTTCGACACTTTATTTTTTATTTAATTTTTTTTATTTTATTTTGATCGAATATTTTATTTTTTTAATTTTGTTTGAATTTTTTGAATTATCCATTTTGATAATTTCCTTTAATTTGCAAAATTATTATCATTTTTGTACTCCCTCTTCGAAAAAAAATGCTATGACTCATAAAAACAACCACCACATACATTTTGCTAACGGGATTTTTTTTTGTCCATTTTGTTTTTTTCCTTTTCCCGTTAAATAAAAAATTGCTCTCTTTATGATTTTTGGCGCGAAATTTGTCTATTTCTCTCATTTTATTCCCCTTCGATCATTTTTTTCTGTTGTGGACTATTCAATTTAACGGGAAAAAAATTTCTGCCTTTAATTTCTACGAATTATTTCATGTGAATTTTAAAAATTTCCAGCTAAAATGTGCCCCACGTATTTAATTTTTTTCAGGAATGATGTATGAAATATGTTTTATTCCTTTTCAGCAACATTTTTAAATGTTTTATACGCATTTTAAGAGATTTGAATATGAATTTTCTCCGTATGGAATTACAAAATTATTTTTGCCCGATGTATTTAGAGAAACTGGTAATAATTTATTATTTTCAAAAATCGAAGAAGAAAATAATTAATTTGTTCAGAATTTCGATGTAAAATATAATTAAAAGTATTATAAAAAGGAATTCCAATAATATCTACCTTTGAAGTTGATCGAAAATCATTTTTGTAAAACGCAATTAATTTCATGACATTTCCAAGTGTTCTAGGTGATATTTGCCTGTAAAGAGGAATTTCTTTTTGGGAATATTTTTTTATAAAATTAACAAAAAATTGACAAAATAACGTAGAAAATGGCTTCTAATACTATTTTTTATAAATTATAGAACAAATTATGTTAAAATTCACAAAAAATATTGCAAAATGAAAATACATAACCGTTTGTCAGTGAATGCCTGTACATTGGTAGTATGAAGTATTCTGGGGATTTTGTAACTTTTCCCCGTAAATTATGACTTTTTGTGAATAATGTTATATTTTGATGTAAATATACAAATTCTGAAATGTTTTTTAAGAAATTTTTATAAAACTTATTAAGATTTGAGCTTTCAAATTTATTTCAAGAAAAACTTTTCTTCATTGAAATTATGCCAACAAGAGGATTTCTGCTGTCATAGACCACATAATAATTTCAATTTTTTCACATAGTAAAATATGAAATTTCATCGATATTTTTCTTTGATCCTAAAGTAAACATATCAGGCTACATTTTCAAAAAGAATTTTCAATTAAATTTTCATAAAAAATTTGATTTTTTTAAATTTTAGTTGGAAATTTGTGATTACATTTTTATAATCTGCCAAGTTAAACGTTTATAATTCACAAACGGCAAGTGATAATTACACCAAACTTTCTTTAAAACATAGCCTGAAATCTATACTTTAAAGGTATAAAACATTTTTAGTGAAAATTATCAAAGCTTCTTCAGGAAAATTTAATTTCTCCGAAAACTTTTGTAAAAAATTAAACACGCTTCCACACAATCTTTCGAAAAATTTACCAATTGACTACTATGCACATCTCATCTTTTCGATGTACCTACACTTTAGCTCGCCGCTAACAAAAATAATAGTACACATAAATTTGTGAGTGTATTTGTGTTAACAGTGAAATATAAACCAAACAGTGAATAACCATGTCTGACGCCGCCGTTGTTGAAGCCACCGCCTCCCCAGTTGCCGCTGTTGAGAAAAAGGCACCAAAAAAAGCCGCTGCCAAAGCAAAGAAGCCATCAGCTGCCCCTACCCACCCTCCAACCCAGCAAATGGTTGATGCCGCCATCAAGACCCTGAAGGAACGTGGAGGTTCATCATTGCCCGCCATCAAGAAATACTTGGCCAGCACCTACAAAGTGGATGCCCAAAAATTGGCCCCCTTCATCAAGAAGTACTTGAAAGGTGCCGTTGCCAGTGGAAAATTGATCCAAACTAAAGGTAAGGGTGCTTCTGGTTCATTCAAATTGTCAGCTTCGGCCTCCAAGGAACCCAAAGCCAAGACTGCTGAAAAGAAGAAGAAGGCCCCAGCCGCTGGTGACAAAAAGAAGAAGGCTGCCGCCCCTAAAAAGGCCGCTGGTGAGAAGAAGGCAGCTGCCAAAAAACCCTCTGCCGCCAAGAAGACCGCTGAAAAGAAGAAGGCCGACAAAACAAAGGCAAAGGCTGCCAAGAAAACCGGTACAGTTAAAGCTAAACCAGCAAAGACCGCCGCCAAAGCATCTGCCACTAAACCAAAGGCACCCAAGGCAAAAACTGCAGCTGCTAAGCCCAAAAAGGCCGCAGCAGCAAAGAAGCCAGCTGCTAAGAAAACCGCCGCCAAGAAGTAATTTTTCCCAGAAAGATTACTTTTTCCACAATATTTTCGATATTCGAAAACATACTATCTAACAGCCCTTTTCAGGGCTACAAATTAAATTAAAAAAGAGAAAAATATTTATTTTCAACAGTTATCGTATATATTTGTTACCTAAAAAAAATTGTACACGTGTTTGAAAAAATTACTTTCGCTAATTACTGTTCTTATTAGGTAATTTTATTGAACCAATATAATCGTGGACGCCACTGGATTATTTTTTAACCCAGGTCATAAAAGATAATAAAATATTTAAAATTTTTCCTAATTACCCACAGGTCATAATTCTCGAAAATCCCCATAATTTGGTCATTTTTATAATTTCTACTTAATTTTGAAAATTTTGCCATTTTCATATTCTCTGTTAAATTTCACGAATTTCATCTAAAAATGACATTTTGGCAAAATATTTACATTTTCCATCAATACATTTTTTCCTTTGATAATTTCTGCCTCAGCCTTATATTTCGTTGCTTTGCCGTTGTGCTGTAACAAAATGCTCACACATACATGATGCCCATTCGATGTTGATCAACGACGGCAAGGCAAATCACCACTAACACACGCACACATACACGACGACTATGGCTGTTATAGCATATAGCACAAGCAAGCATAGAACCCAAGCAAGCAAAGGCACATATGCGAGTTAGCTAAATGCTTGGAAAAATCATTGTATAGAGAAAAATATATTTCTTATGGAATTTTATTCGTTTATTACTAAATAATGATAAATTGTAGCTTCAACAAAATATGATCTCTTTTGAAATGTTTTTTGTGGCCCTGAAAAGGGCCTTTTAAGGTAGTATTTCGACGCATGAAAATGAAAAATATCAAGACATTTACTTGGAGCTGGTGTATTTAGTAACAGCCTTGGTACCTTCACTGACGGCGTGCTTAGCCAATTCACCGGGCAACAATAGACGGACGGCGGTCTGGATTTCCCGACTGGTGATGGTCGAGCGCTTGTTGTAGTGGGCCAAACGAGAGGCTTCGGCGGCAATACGTTCGAAGATATCGTTGACGAAACTGTTCATGATGCTCATGGCCTTGGAGGAGATACCGGTGTCGGGATGGACTTGCTTCAACACTTTGTAAATGTAGATAGCGTAACTCTCCTTACGCTTGGTACGTCTCTTCGACTTATCGCCCTTGGTAATGTTCTTTTGGGCTTTGCCGGCCTTCTTTGCTGCTTTACCACTGGTTTTAGGAGGCATTTTCACTTATTATTTTTTTGAATCACACAAACACTTTTAACACTGTTCACAAATGATAACCAAATCGGCCAGCTATACAGAATTTGTAGATTGTAGTCGACAAGAATTTCAGGTAGTCACAGCTAGTAGGCACACACAAGGCAAACCACCCCATTATTGAAGAAATGTGTGTGTGAGAAAAGTATAAATAGCACGTTACGGCCCGAAAATTTTTATCATTTGTGTTTTTTCAGTGCTTAAGTGAAGTGTTTAAAACTAAAATAAAGTGAAAATGTCTGGTCGTGGTAAAGGTGGCAAAGTTAAGGGAAAGGCAAAGTCCCGTTCCAATCGTGCTGGTCTTCAATTCCCCGTCGGTCGTATCCATCGTCTGTTGCGCAAAGGCAACTATGCTGAGCGTGTTGGTGCCGGTGCTCCCGTCTATTTAGCCGCTGTCATGGAATATTTGGCTGCTGAAGTCTTGGAATTGGCTGGCAATGCTGCCCGTGACAACAAGAAGACTCGTATCATTCCCCGTCACTTGCAATTGGCCATCCGTAACGACGAAGAATTGAACAAATTGCTGTCTGGCGTTACCATTGCCCAAGGTGGTGTATTGCCAAACATCCAAGCTGTTCTCTTGCCCAAGAAGACCGAAAAGAAAGCCTAAATTACTATCTCGAAAGAAGGTATTATGGAATGAAGAAGAAGAATACAGACCATCGTATAATTCCATAGAAAAATCAACCAATCCGTCCTTTTCAGGACGACAAAAAATATTTGAAAAGAGAAAGAAAATTGCGTCAAGCTACATTTGTATGAAAAAAATAAAAATTCTCAATAATTTTCTGAGACGTTGGCAGAATAACTGTTTTTCGTTGTCAGTTGCATATTCGTTGTTGTTGTCTCTTATGATTTCAGGAATAGAGCGAGCGAGAGAGGAGAGATCGTGGCGTCACCAAATGAGTATGTATACTATGAGGAAGAAGAAGCATGTGGCAGTTGGTGGTGGCTTCGTAGTAATTTTATGTGAAAAAATCGTACCCCGGCGCATTCTTGGGGAAAGCATAAAGTAGAGGATTTGCAAGGGAATTTTGGCGGCAAAGTAGTGTTGTGGTGGAAATAAATGGACACATACATGAAAATAAAAGCGCATTGTGGTGCTATGGAAAATTTTAAATACAAAAAATAGAATAAAAGTAACATAATAAAATGAAAATTAACGAAAATAATTACAAAGAAAAATAAAATAACGTAAATTAATAATTAAATTAAAATAAAATAAGAAAATTTTTAAAAATTAAGGCAAATATTAATGAAAATTTTAGCAAATTTTAATGAAAATATTTGAAAATAATTTAAAGAAATTTGGAATAATAAACATATTTTATGAAAATAAAAGATACTTTAAATGAAATCAAAAAATTTTAAATTAATGAAAAGGAAATAAATTAAATAATTTTAAATTAATAATAATAATAATTTTAAATAAAACGAAAATGTGATTTTTAAAAAATAATGTAATGAAAAATTAAATTAATTGAAAATTAAATAAGAAAATTTAACATAAATAAAATAAAATTCATTTAATGAAGAACTTTTAAATAAAATTCAATGATTTTAATTTTCGATACAATTTTAAAGAAAATGATTAGTGAATAATTTACAAATTTTTAATGAAATTTTTCGAAATAAAATAAATCAACGATCTATTTAATAAATGTTTTCAACAATTTCAAATTAAATTTTGAGAAAGATTCAACAATGTTTAAAAAAAGTCAAAATGAAATTCCTTTGCTACCACAGCATGGTCGTTCTTTAGTAATATCGACTAAATAATACCAATACATACATAAAGCGACGCTATGTTATACTCATATTATACGAAAAGGAAGAAGAAGAACAACTAAATGTGTTTAGCGATGTGAGTTGCCGACGGCATGTTTGTGATCGGGAATAAAATACGAGACATCGGTAAAAGAAGGTTTTTGGTGAAAATATTCTGGAGAAAATTGAAACGAGTAAGTATTTATATTTTTTCTTTATTTGATTTTTAGAAATTTTTCACGAATTGTGAAAAAAAATACGAGATAGCTGAAAAAGAAAATTATTAGAAATTTTGACATAAAATTCCTATATTTCCTAAGGTAAGTGTTTATTTTTTATTGATTTTAATGATTTTAATTAAAAAAAAATAGTTTTCAACAAGAATGTATCTCTTTTTTGATATATGTTGTGGTCCTGAAAAGGACCGATTGTTTTGTTGTAAAAAAAGATTTCTCCAAATTGCGTCAAGAATTTGTTTAACCGCCGAAACCGTACAAGGTACGGCCTTGTCTCTTCAAAGCATATACGACATCCATAGCGGTGACGGTTTTACGCTTAGCATGTTCGGTGTAGGTGACAGCATCACGAATAACGTTTTCCAAAAACACCTTCAGAACACCACGAGTTTCTTCGTAAATCAGGCCAGAGATACGTTTTACACCGCCACGACGAGCCAAACGTCTAATAGCTGGCTTGGTAATACCTTGGATGTTATCACGGAGCACTTTCCTGTGACGTTTAGCGCCACCTTTTCCCAAGCCTTTACCACCTTTACCACGACCAGTCATTTTTTCACTTTAGTTTATTTCACTTATCACTTCACTAACGTTAAAGCACGAATGATTTTTTTCCGGTTTCTTTCTTTTATTTCCAATTTCTTTTGTTTACAAAATTTCTTAAGTCTAATTAACTTATTCATACTTTTCTAACGTATTTATATACTTATCTAGAATTATATCGATTATTTTAAATAATTATTGAACATTGGTTAAGGCCAGCCCATTCATTTGAATAACAAATTAAGATATTTTTATATATTTGTCTTGTGAAAAAGGAATAAAAAACACAAGTTTTACAATTACTTATTTCTACTTATATCTACTTAGAACTAATAAAACAAACATAACATAAAAAATAAGATTTAGATTTAATTTTAATTCATTGTTCAGTACTATATACTTTGTTGTTAAAGTCTAAAGTTTTGTATTTTCTGTGATAAAAAAGTAAGTTACCTAATTCATCATATATGTCTCCAGTGTTTGCTAGATTTAACAGACTCGTTGCAGGTAAAAATCCATTTATGGCTATCAATCTATTATATTCTTCATCAGAAATTATAAAATCTTTTACTATTTGGTTATTATGTGTACAACATTTAGTTAGGCAATCAATGGCTGTTCTAACAGCAAATTTGTCAAATCTTTCTATTTTGCTATCTTGATAGATTTTCTTGTTAGACGGGCGTTTATAAAATCCCTGCTCAGTTTGTTGCCATCCTAAACCTAGGCATTGGGATATTATTTTCCTTTCAAATCGACGAATACGTTCCATTTGATGTGACGATATTTGTGACCACACTGGGAATGCATAGCTCATTGTGGGTCTAATAATTTGCTTATATAATGCTAGTTTTATATTTTTATTAAGTTTTCGTCTTTTATTGAGTACCCCTAGGTAGGAATGATATGCTATTTTCCCCTTTTTTATTAGGAAATCTACATGTCTTATGTAACTCATGTCCTCTTCAAAAACAACACCAAGGTATTTCATTGTCTGTGTATTATTTATTATTTCATTTCCAATTTTTATATTTGGAATATATTTTTTGGCATTTTTGTACAGATTTAATCCTTTGCCTTTAAAAATTATTGCTTGGCATTTTTGTGTGTTTAGTTTCAGGTACCATTTGTCAAAATATTCCTTTAGAACCATTAGGAATTGGCATAATTTTTTGTTAGCTACCGTAGCTCTAGGATGAGTGGAGGTTGCCAAGATGTCGTCCGCATAAATAAGCATTTGGATATTAGCTGGAGGTTGTGGGATGTCAGCCAGATAAATATTATAAAGAACTGGCCCCAAAACCGAGCCCTGGGGTACTCCAGCACAAACTTGATGAATGTTGGAATTAATATCATCAACTACAACATAGAATTGTCTATGTTGCAGATAATTATTAATAAGTTTTATTATAAAGTGATTAAATCCATAGGTATTCTTCATTTTAGACACAATTCCTTCTCGAGGAACTGTATCAAATGCCTTTTGGAAGTCTAGACTGACAGCAATTGTAGCACTTCTTTTATTGAACCCGTTGCTAATTATGTTGTTTAATGCCAATAAAGCATGTGTTGTAGAATGTTGCTTTCTAAAACCAAACTGGGTGTTTTTTAATATGTTGCTGTTTTCAATGTGATCATTGAGTCTATCTAAAATAATAACTTCAAACAGCTTTCCTAGACAGGAAAGTAGAGAAATTGGTCTGTAGCCGTTAGGATCTGTGGGGTCTTTTCCAGGTTTAAGTATAGGTAAGACCTTTGCTGTTTTCCATTTTTTTGGAAAATATCCTGTATTTAAACAATGATTGAATATCACAGTTAAAAATAGCCATGTTCTATGATCTGTTTTTCTTAAAATATAATTAGGAATGTTGTCCTCGCCAGAAGATTTTTTATTATTTAGAGTTTTAATTATTTTCCCAACCTCACTTGGAGTGGTTAATTGCAGTGAAAGTCTTAGATGAGGATTAAGATTTCTTCCATTGGCCAGAAAGTTCTCACCAAATTGTACTAAGTTTAAATCAGTACTAACATGAGTGCCGAAATTAGTACTATTCGAGTTTTGGATATTTACAAAATTTTTAGCCAATAAATTTGCTTTTTCTTTATCTGTTACGATTTCATTTCCTGAGTCATTAAGATGCGCTATCTTTCTCTGTGTTAAATTTCCACTTATTTCCTTAACCTTACGGAACATGTCTTTTCCAGGACAAATAGTTTCTAATTTACTTATAAAGTTTTTTTCTTCAAACATCTTAATTTTTTGTTGAATAAGACGATCCATGTTTTTTATTATAGCCCTCAAGGTAATTGCTTCTTGGGGGTCAAAAATTCTATAGAGTCTCCTTCTTGCTGTTTTCTTTTGTGCAATTAAATGCATAATGTCAGGAGGAAGCTTAGCTAGACTGGTGCCTGAGGGAATGAAAGTTTTCATGGCAGAATTCATAGCTGTATTGAAAGCCTCTGTCAAACCATTAATTGCTTCATCTATTTGCACAATTTCTACATTTCTATCTAAAGGCAGCATATGACCTCGTAGTTCTGTTGCCAAGGTGTTATTTAAAACATTTAACTGTAGACTGTTAAAATCATATATTCTCTTAGGAATTTGTCTTACTAATTGAATTGGGATATCCATCATTATTGCCTTATGATCTGATTCAAAATCAAGAGTTTTAGGCCTTACTGGGCTTAAAATACTTGGTGTTGACATAAAAATGTCAATGTATGTTTGAGATCTACTAGTACATCGAGTCGGACTATCTGTTGGACGTAAGAATAAATTGGGTTCATTATCTAGCCAGCCTTTTAAAACTCTGCCTTTTTGGTTTGTGCGATTATCTCCCCATTCAGTGTTCCTTGCATTTAAATCGGCACCAATTATAGCCTCATTCGAGGCTATAAGAGCACTTATATTATTTAGGTCAATTATATTCAAAGTACTATTTGGTTTACTATATAGAGACAAAACTATTATTTCTCTACCATTGAGTGACTTTATTTTTACTGCAGTACCTTCCATGCTATTAAGGTTTATTGGAAGTCTCTCACTTTTGATATATTTTTTTAGGCATATAGCTGTTCCCCCCTTTGAACTACTTATTCTATCCTGCCTATAAATTTTATAAGATTCTAAATTTAGAGAATGTTTTGGCGAAAGTCCGTGTTCGGCTAACAAAAGTATGTCCGGGTTATATTGTTTAGTGAAAAGATTTAGATAGTGCCTTCTATGTCTAGACACTATCGAATTTACATTAATAAAAATAATTTTTAAATTAGTCATCTAGTTTTAGACTTGTAAAAAGCTGATATAAGGAACGAGTCCTTTCAGCGTCTGTTGATAATTTTTTGTATGACTCCACGTGTGATCCAATCTTCTCAAGGCAAGTGAAGAAATCTTTACCCAGAAGCCTTTTACAATCAGCATCAAATTTTTGCATGAAGTCATCTGATCTTTTTTGAATAGGGGGTGGCTTGTGTAGATTATTACCAATTTTTGCCATGTTGGAATATGTGGCAGAATTGGTGAAATTAGATGTTTTTATCTCTTGTGAAATAGGAATTTGTTGGGTAAATTGCTTAGGAATAGAAGTTGATTTTTTAAGATTTTTCTGTGCAATCATTTTTTCAATAAGTCTCTTCCTTGTAGGACAATCTTTGGCACTGGCTACATGACCGTACATTTTGCAATTGCAGCAATAAACAGGTTTACCAATAGTTTTTACTATTTCCCCTGTATTTGGGTCTACTGAGATTTGCTCCTCAGTGTTCTGTTCTTTATTAGGTATGGGGCATTGACCTGGCTCATGACCACCAGGACATTTAACACACCTGTAAGGCATTTTACAGTTAGTGGCTATGTGACCATGCCACTGACATTTTCGGCATTGTATAAGGCCCTCTTTTTTATACTGTTCAATTTTTATTTCAGAATTGAGAAAATATTTGAGCTTTTTTAAAGTGCCTGTGTCCGAAGCACTACCTAGTTGAAACAGCCATTGATTCCCATTGATTTTTATTATAGACTTTAGGTCTATATTTAACTTTTTTTCTGCAATAAAATCTTCTATGTCTTCCTTAGTATATGTATTAGAAAGGGACTTGATGATTAGAGTTCTAGGTTTTAGTTCCTTAGGGGTATATGTATAATAGGCAATATTTTGACTATCTAAAAATTCCCTTGTTAATGTATAGTCTTTAATCGTTTTTAATTTTAATTCTGTCATTTTACCTCTCAAAATTTTAATTGAAAATAAATCATGATTAAGTTCTTTCTTTAAATTAATAGTTAATTGTCTTATATTGGTGTTATGAATTTTAATAGAGGGTGGGCTGGCCTTACCTGGGATTCTACTGTTTTTATTATTGTTTTCTTGTAGCAAATTTAAGTTTGTATTTGTGTTGGCAGCTGCAGTATTACGATGTGCCTCTTCAGCCCAGTCTGCAGTATCCATTACTTCTTCACATATGGTGACGTCATTGTTCCCGATTTGTTGTATATTTGTTTGTCCATTTTGCTGCATTGGCAGTATCGGCTTCTTGCCTGCCAGAGCTTGCTTTTTTTCTGCATTCATAGGCAGTATCGGCATCTTGCCTGCCTGAACCTGTGTTTTTGCTGCATTCATAGGCAGTATCGGCTTCTTGCCTGCCTGAACCTTTGTTTTTTCTGCATTCAACGTTTGCGTTTCATTTGGCATTATGTTTATATTTTCCAAAGACTGGTTATTTGAAGTATTTTGGCCAGTGGCCAGTTGATGTTGGAGAGTTGCTATTACCCTTTTATAACTGTTTTCCTTAGAATGGAATTCCATCAGCAGTTTGGTATTCTCTTCGAGTTGTTTCCTTAAAGCGGTGAGCTCCGCTAGGAGACATCGATTATTGTCTTCCATACATTTAAGGGAATTTTCGAGTTGAGTTATTGTTGCCCTCATTTTCATATTTTCATATATTGAGTCGTCTTCAGATTTGTGTTTCCGCTTTTTCTTACTGCGTTTCTCTTTTTTTAGTTTGCCAGAAGATTCGCTGGAGACATTATCATCATTCATGGGAATAATTTGCGCTTCAGCTGCTAGATCTGCTGAATCCTCAGAAAAAAGCGCGTTGTCATCATCATCCTCCACAGTAGTCATGCTGACGCCAGTAATCAGAAATTTCTACATTTGCACTGACACATGAACCACAATGAATAATTCTGAATTTTTTTTTTTTTTAATGAGTTAAAGTTTTGTTTCTTAAGTCTTTCGCAAAAGTTCAAATAATTTTGTTTTTTAGTTTATTCACTGCTCACTATGATGTTTACACTTTCACTTCACAACACAGAATGATGATCTATGATGATTTTTTTCCGGGCGATTCCGCTCGTATTTATACAAAATTTGAGGCTCTCTCCAACCATTTAACGCACAAGTAAAGTATGTACAGTTATATGTGTGTGTGTACATTTGCCGTTAGTATTGTATGTTCTCTTTTGTGTGTGCGTGTACATTTGGTATACGGATAGGTAAGAATTCACTAACATATCAACCCCGAAAGTTGATGCTAACAGCACAATTTTCTATAAATACTCGTTTTCTTGGCGATGGCAACGTTATTACAGTGTAAACCGTGTTTGTGTGCATATCTCTAGTGAAGTGAAAAAAATTCAAGTGAAAAATGGCTCGTACTAAGCAAACTGCCCGTAAATCGACCGGTGGAAAGGCTCCCCGTAAACAACTAGCTACCAAAGCTGCCCGTAAGAGTGCCCCAGCCACCGGCGGTGTTAAGAAGCCTCATCGTTTCCGTCCTGGTACAGTTGCTTTGCGTGAAATCCGTCGTTACCAGAAGAGTACTGAATTGTTGATCCGCAAATTGCCCTTCCAACGTTTGGTTCGTGAAATCGCTCAAGATTTCAAAACTGACTTGCGTTTCCAGAGCTCTGCTGTTATGGCCTTGCAAGAAGCCAGTGAAGCCTACTTGGTTGGTCTTTTCGAAGATACTAACTTGTGCGCCATCCATGCTAAGCGTGTCACCATCATGCCTAAGGATATCCAATTGGCCAGACGTATTCGTGGAGAACGTGCTTAAATTCTTGACGTTTTAAAAGCAACAATTTTACAACAAAACAATCGGTCCTTTTCAGGACCACAAATATTTTATAAAAAAGAGATAATTTTTTTACTCAATCTACAATTTTTAGTATTTTTTTGAAATAAATAAAAATAATTTAGGGCTATGATTATTTTTCAACAATTAACATTTTTTATAATAAAGATATATTTTTTGATGTTGTTTTTTTTTTCGTTGATGATTTTTCGACACTTTATTTTTTTATTTAATTTTTTTTATTTTATTTTGATCGAATATTTTATTTTTTTAATTTTGTTTGAATTTTTTGAATTATCCATTTTGATAATTTCCTTTAATTTGCAAAATTATTATCATTTTTGTACTCCCTCTTCGAAAAAAAATGCTATGACTCATAAAAACAACCACCACATACATTTTGCTAACGGGATTTTTTTTTGTCCATTTTGTTTTTTTCCTTTTCCCGTTAAATAAAAAATTGCTCTCTTTATGATTTTTGGCGCGAAATTTGTCTATTTCTCTCATTTTATTCCCCTTCGATCATTTTTTTCTGTTGTGGACTATTCAATTTAACGGGAAAAAAATTTCTGCCTTTAATTTCTACGAATTATTTCATGTGAATTTTAAAAATTTCCAGCTAAAATGTGCCCCACGTATTTAATTTTTTTCAGGAATGATGTATGAAATATGTTTTATTCCTTTTCAGCAACATTTTTAAATGTTTTATACGCATTTTAAGAGATTTGAATATGAATTTTCTCCGTATGGAATTACAAAATTATTTTTGCCCGATGTATTTAGAGAAACTGGTAATAATTTATTATTTTCAAAAATCGAAGAAGAAAATAATTAATTTGTTCAGAATTTCGATGTAAAATATAATTAAAAGTATTATAAAAAGGAATTCCAATAATATCTACCTTTGAAGTTGATCGAAAATCATTTTTGTAAAACGCAATTAATTTCATGACATTTCCAAGTGTTCTAGGTGATATTTGCCTGTAAAGAGGAATTTCTTTTTGGGAATATTTTTTTATAAAATTAACAAAAAATTGACAAAATAACGTAGAAAATGGCTTCTAATACTATTTTTTATAAATTATAGAACAAATTATGTTAAAATTCACAAAAAATATTGCAAAATGAAAATACATAACCGTTTGTCAGTGAATGCCTG
This sequence comes from Musca domestica, assembly GCF_030504385.1. Classification (NCBI taxonomy): domain Eukaryota; kingdom Metazoa; phylum Arthropoda; class Insecta; order Diptera; family Muscidae; genus Musca; species Musca domestica. The sequence continues at coordinate 826,249 of NW_026712383.1, read as the reverse complement.
TACATTGGTAGTATGAAGTATTCTGGGGATTTTGTAACTTTTCCCCGTAAATTATGACTTTTTGTGAATAATGTTATATTTTGATGTAAATATACAAATTCTGAAATGTTTTTTAAGAAATTTTTATAAAACTTATTAAGATTTGAGCTTTCAAATTTATTTCAAGAAAAACTTTTCTTCATTGAAATTATGCCAACAAGAGGATTTCTGCTGTCATAGACCACATAATAATTTCAATTTTTTCACATAGTAAAATATGAAATTTCATCGATATTTTTCTTTGATCCTAAAGTAAACATATCAGGCTACATTTTCAAAAAGAATTTTCAATTAAATTTTCATAAAAAATTTGATTTTTTTAAATTTTAGTTGGAAATTTGTGATTACATTTTTATAATCTGCCAAGTTAAACGTTTATAATTCACAAACGGCAAGTGATAATTACACCAAACTTTCTTTAAAACATAGCCTGAAATCTATACTTTAAAGGTATAAAACATTTTTAGTGAAAATTATCAAAGCTTCTTCAGGAAAATTTAATTTCTCCGAAAACTTTTGTAAAAAATTAAACACGCTTCCACACAATCTTTCGAAAAATTTACCAATTGACTACTATGCACATCTCATCTTTTCGATGTACCTACACTTTAGCTCGCCGCTAACAAAAATAATAGTACACATAAATTTGTGAGTGTATTTGTGTTAACAGTGAAATATAAACCAAACAGTGAATAACCATGTCTGACGCCGCCGTTGTTGAAGCCACCGCCTCCCCAGTTGCCGCTGTTGAGAAAAAGGCACCAAAAAAAGCCGCTGCCAAAGCAAAGAAGCCATCAGCTGCCCCTACCCACCCTCCAACCCAGCAAATGGTTGATGCCGCCATCAAGACCCTGAAGGAACGTGGAGGTTCATCATTGCCCGCCATCAAGAAATACTTGGCCAGCACCTACAAAGTGGATGCCCAAAAATTGGCCCCCTTCATCAAGAAGTACTTGAAAGGTGCCGTTGCCAGTGGAAAATTGATCCAAACTAAAGGTAAGGGTGCTTCTGGTTCATTCAAATTGTCAGCTTCGGCCTCCAAGGAACCCAAAGCCAAGACTGCTGAAAAGAAGAAGAAGGCCCCAGCCGCTGGTGACAAAAAGAAGAAGGCTGCCGCCCCTAAAAAGGCCGCTGGTGAGAAGAAGGCAGCTGCCAAAAAACCCTCTGCCGCCAAGAAGACCGCTGAAAAGAAGAAGGCCGACAAAACAAAGGCAAAGGCTGCCAAGAAAACCGGTACAGTTAAAGCTAAACCAGCAAAGACCGCCGCCAAAGCATCTGCCACTAAACCAAAGGCACCCAAGGCAAAAACTGCAGCTGCTAAGCCCAAAAAGGCCGCAGCAGCAAAGAAGCCAGCTGCTAAGAAAACCGCCGCCAAGAAGTAATTTTTCCCAGAAAGATTACTTTTTCCACAATATTTTCGATATTCGAAAACATACTATCTAACAGCCCTTTTCAGGGCTACAAATTAAATTAAAAAAGAGAAAAATATTTATTTTCAACAGTTATCGTATATATTTGTTACCTAAAAAAAATTGTACACGTGTTTGAAAAAATTACTTTCGCTAATTACTGTTCTTATTAGGTAATTTTATTGAACCAATATAATCGTGGACGCCACTGGATTATTTTTTAACCCAGGTCATAAAAGATAATAAAATATTTAAAATTTTTCCTAATTACCCACAGGTCATAATTCTCGAAAATCCCCATAATTTGGTCATTTTTATAATTTCTACTTAATTTTGAAAATTTTGCCATTTTCATATTCTCTGTTAAATTTCACGAATTTCATCTAAAAATGACATTTTGGCAAAATATTTACATTTTCCATCAATACATTTTTTCCTTTGATAATTTCTGCCTCAGCCTTATATTTCGTTGCTTTGCCGTTGTGCTGTAACAAAATGCTCACACATACATGATGCCCATTCGATGTTGATCAACGACGGCAAGGCAAATCACCACTAACACACGCACACATACACGACGACTATGGCTGTTATAGCATATAGCACAAGCAAGCATAGAACCCAAGCAAGCAAAGGCACATATGCGAGTTAGCTAAATGCTTGGAAAAATCATTGTATAGAGAAAAATATATTTCTTATGGAATTTTATTCGTTTATTACTAAATAATGATAAATTGTAGCTTCAACAAAATATGATCTCTTTTGAAATGTTTTTTGTGGCCCTGAAAAGGGCCTTTTAAGGTAGTATTTCGACGCATGAAAATGAAAAATATCAAGACATTTACTTGGAGCTGGTGTATTTAGTAACAGCCTTGGTACCTTCACTGACGGCGTGCTTAGCCAATTCACCGGGCAACAATAGACGGACGGCGGTCTGGATTTCCCGACTGGTGATGGTCGAGCGCTTGTTGTAGTGGGCCAAACGAGAGGCTTCGGCGGCAATACGTTCGAAGATATCGTTGACGAAACTGTTCATGATGCTCATGGCCTTGGAGGAGATACCGGTGTCGGGATGGACTTGCTTCAACACTTTGTAAATGTAGATAGCGTAACTCTCCTTACGCTTGGTACGTCTCTTCGACTTATCGCCCTTGGTAATGTTCTTTTGGGCTTTGCCGGCCTTCTTTGCTGCTTTACCACTGGTTTTAGGAGGCATTTTCACTTATTATTTTTTTTGAATCACACAAACACTTTTAACACTGTTCACAAATGATAACCAAATCGGCCAGCTATACAGAATTTGTAGATTGTAGTCGACAAGAATTTCAGGTAGTCACAGCTAGTAGGCACACACAAGGCAAACCACCCCATTATTGAAGAAATGTGTGTGTGAGAAAAGTATAAATAGCACGTTACGGCCCGAAAATTTTTATCATTTGTGTTTTTCAGTGCTTAAGTGAAGTGTTTAAAACTAAAATAAAGTGAAAATGTCTGGTCGTGGTAAAGGTGGCAAAGTTAAGGGAAAGGCAAAGTCCCGTTCCAATCGTGCTGGTCTTCAATTCCCCGTCGGTCGTATCCATCGTCTGTTGCGCAAAGGCAACTATGCTGAGCGTGTTGGTGCCGGTGCTCCCGTCTATTTAGCCGCTGTCATGGAATATTTGGCTGCTGAAGTCTTGGAATTGGCTGGCAATGCTGCCCGTGACAACAAGAAGACTCGTATCATTCCCCGTCACTTGCAATTGGCCATCCGTAACGACGAAGAATTGAACAAATTGCTGTCTGGCGTTACCATTGCCCAAGGTGGTGTATTGCCAAACATCCAAGCTGTTCTCTTGCCCAAGAAGACCGAAAAGAAAGCCTAAATTACTATCTCGAAAGAGGTATTATGGAATGAAAGAAGAAGAATACAGACCATCGTATAATTCCATAGAAAAATCAACCAATCCGTCCTTTTCAGGACGACAAAAAATATTTGAAAAGAGAAAGAAAATTGCGTCAAGCTACATTTGTATGAAAAAAATAAAAATTCTCAATAATTTTCTGAGACGTTGGCAGAATAACTGTTTTTCGTTGTCAGTTGCATATTCGTTGTTGTTGTCTCTTATGATTTCAGGAATAGAGCGAGCGAGAGAGGAGAGATCGTGGCGTCACCAAATGAGTATGTATACTATGAGGAAGAAGAAGCATGTGGCAGTTGGTGGTGGCTTCGTAGTAATTTTATGTGAAAAAATCGTACCCCGGCGCATTCTTGGGGAAAGCATAAAGTAGAGGATTTGCAAGGGAATTTTGGCGGCAAAGTAGTGTTGTGGTGGAAATAAATGGACACATACATGAAAATAAAAGCGCATTGTGGTGCTATGGAAAATTTTAAATACAAAAAATAGAATAAAAGTAACATAATAAAATGAAAATTAACGAAAATAATTACAAAGAAAAATAAAATAACGTAAATTAATAATTAAATTAAAATAAAATAAGAAAATTTTTAAAAATTAAGGCAAATATTAATGAAATTTTAGCAAATTTAATGAAAATATTTGAAAATAATTTAAAGAAATTTGGAATAATAAACATATTTTATGAAAATAAAAGATACTTTAAATGAAATCAAAAATTTTAAATTATGAAAAGGAAATAAATTAAATAATTTTAAATTAATAATAATAATAATTTTAAATAAAACGAAAATGTGATTTTTAAAAAATAATGTAATGAAAAATTAAATTAATTGAAAATTAAATAAGAAAATTTAACATAAATAAAATAAAATTCATTTAATGAAGAACTTTTAAATAAAATTCAATGATTTTAATTTTCGATACAATTTTAAAGAAATGATTAGTGAATAATTTACAAATTTTTAATGAAATTTTTCGAAATAAAATAAATCAACGATCTATTTAATAAATGTTTTCAACAATTTCAAATTAAATTTTGAGAAAGATTCAACAATGTTTAAAAAAAAGTCAAAATGAAATTCCTTTGCTACCACAGCATGGTCGTTCTTTAGTAATATCGACTAAATAATACCAATACATACATAAAGCGACGCTATGTTATACTCATATTATACGAAAAGGAAGAAGAAGAACAACTAAATGTGTTTAGCGATGTGAGTTGCCGACGGCATGTTTGTGATCGGGAATAAAATACGAGACATCGGTAAAAGAAGGTTTTCGGTGAAAATATTCTGGAGAAAATTGAAACGAGTAAGTATTTATATTTTTTCTTTATTTGATTTTAGAAATTTTTCACGAATTGTGAAAAAAAATACGAGATAGCTGAAAAAGAAAATTATTAGAAATTTTGACATAAAATTCCTATATTTCCTAAGGTAAGTGTTTATTTTTTATTGATTTTAATGATTTTAATTAAAAAAAATAGTTTTCAACAAGAATGTATCTCTTTTTTGATATATGTTGTGGTCCTGAAAAGGACCGATTGTTTTGTTGTAAAAAAGATTTCTCCAAATTGCGTCAAGAATTTGTTTAACCGCCGAAACCGTACAAGGTACGGCCTTGTCTCTTCAAAGCATATACGACATCCATAGCGGTGACGGTTTTACGCTTAGCATGTTCGGTGTAGGTGACAGCATCACGAATAACGTTTTCCAAAAACACCTTCAGAACACCACGAGTTTCTTCGTAAATCAGGCCAGAGATACGTTTTACACCGCCACGACGAGCCAAACGTCTAATAGCTGGCTTGGTAATACCTTGGATGTTATCACGGAGCACTTTCCTGTGACGTTTAGCGCCACCTTTTCCCAAGCCTTTACCACCTTTACCACGACCAGTCATTTTTTCACTTTAGTTTATTTCACTTATCACTTCACTAACGTTAAGCACGAATGATTTTTTTCCGGGCGATTCCGCTCGTATTTATACAAAATTTGAGGCTCTCTCCAACCATTTAACGCACAAGTAAAGTATGTACAGTTATATGTGTGTGTGTACATTTGCCGTTAGTATTGTATGTTCTCTTTTGTGTGTGCGTGTACATTTGGTATACGGATAGGTAAGAATTCACTAACATATCAACCCCGAAAGTTGATGCTAACAGCACAATTTTCTATAAATACTCGTTTTCTTGGCGATGGCAACGGATTCAGTGTCGAACATTCAAAGTGGTATCATCAAGTGACAAGAAGTGAAAATAAAATATTAAAGTGGAAAAGTGAAGTGATTTTGAAAAGATTATTATTGAATTCTTATTGAATTCCTACCAGTGAACAATAAGACTCATTGTGTAAAAAGTTAAGCTTTATTTTAATTAGGGCAAGGCTATTAGCCGAAGACCCACAAAATAAGACATTTCTAAAATGGAAAACAGTGATTTTTTCTCAGATCACAGTAGTATAACTACTGAAGATAAACTGAAAGCTTGTGAAAAAGATAAAAAACTTAGAAAAAGAAAAAAAGAAAAGCACAGTAGCGAAAGTGACACTGAAATAGAAATTACAAAACTTAAAAGCATAATAAATGAACTTGCTAAAGACCGTGAACTATTTAAAGCTCGTGTCATTGAGCTTGAAAATGAAATAAAAATAATGAAAGAAAATTCATCTAAAGTGAGTGAGAATAATGAAATAAAAAATAATGATTGGGCTGCCGAAGCAAGCAGGGGCTTCGGTACGGCGTCTGCCAATAAACCAAAGGCTAAAACCAAAAGGAATATACGAGTAAGAATCGTGAACAATGAAGAAGAAATGCCAGAAACAATGACGGTGGATGATTTCAACAACAACAACAACAACAACAACAACAACAGCAACAACAACACAGCGGTTATTGAAGAGGGTAGCTGCAACAATGATATACCAACAACAACTCAAACAAACACAACTACACAAAAGCAAGGTAAGGTCAGCCCTCCTCCTGTTTTTAAAATATACAATGTCAATGTCAAAGAAATTACTAATAAAATTAATAGATTATTAGGGCATAATCTTTTTACTATTAAAATTGTGAATAAAAATATGATCACAATTAAACTAACTAAAAGTGAGGACCACCCTAAAGTTAAAAACCTACTAATAGAACAGGGTTATAGTTTTTATACATATTCCCTTAAGGAAGATAAACCAATAACGTTGGTTATTAAAAAACTATCAGGAAATTATGATGAAAATGACATCAAGGAATATTATAATCTTTCTGAAATGAAAGTTAATATTATTAATGTTAGAAAACTAAGTCTAAATAGTTTTGTAATACAACTGTCGAGAGACAGTGACATAAAAGCCTTTAAAAGGCAAAAATACATTTTTCAATGCGGAGTTAGCATAGAAAATTATAAAAGTGACAATAGCATCATTTGTAAGAGGTGCCAACGAATAGGGCATATTTCAAAAAATTGTAACATGATTTACAGATGCGTTAAATGCGATAAAACCCACGAACCAAATAACTGTTCGATTCCTCCCAAGGAGGAAAACAATAAAGAAACAATTGTTAAAGACCCCATTACGGGCCAAATTAAGAAACAAATAGGACAACCTGTATATTGCATTAATTGCAAACAATACGGTCATGTAGCAAGTTATAGAAAATGCCCAACAAGGGAAAAAATAGTCCAAAGAATGAAAGATAAAGGTAAAATTGGTGCAAAATTAATCTTAGAAAATAAGGCTCCACCACATAATCCAAATTTATCCTACTCGAACGTAACTAAAAGCAGCCAAATAACGGCTACAAAACTACCCCAAAAAATGACACATGGCGATGCCCATGCTTTTGACATCTTTAATAATGACTGTATAAAATACATCGGAAAAGACATGTTTACAATTTTTAAAAAAATTGATGAATATGCTAAAATTAGAAACAACCTGAAAACTGACGAAGAAAAATCTCAAGCTATTTTTGGATTATTATTAAATTTACGTCTCAATGACTAAGTTAAAAATAATTTTTATAAACGTAAATTCTATTGTGTCTAGACACAAAAGGCATTATTTGAATATTTTTTTGAATGAACATAACCCAGATATTCTTCTGTTAGCTGAGCATAAACTCACAAACAGACACACGTTTCAATTAAAAAATTACACAATTTTTCGTCAAGATAGGGAAAGTGGTCGCGGAAGAGGAGGAGGAACTGCAATTTTAATTAAAAACTGGATTAAGGCAGAACGCATTCAGGCAAATTTAGGAGAATTGGAGGGAACGATAATTGAAGTTAAAGGTCGTCCTACTAACTTAATAATAATGTCTCTCTATAGAAAACCTTTAGGCAATATTGAAGAATGTGACCTCGTTAACATAGGGAATATTATTGGAAATAAAGAAGCTATAATCGGGGCAGACTTAAATGCCAAACACCCACTATGGGGAGGTAGGGAAGTAAATGTTAGTGGGAGGGTTCTTGCCGATTGGCTAAACACAACCCCTAACTTATTAATCAGACCTTCAAATAACCCAACAAGGAGTCAATTTAACTATCATTCTTATATTGACATATTTATTACCTCCACAAATATGGCGATTTCGGCACCTGATCCAATGAAATGTGTAGAAACTTTGGATTATAATTCTGATCATAAAGCAATTTTGATCAATATAAAAACAATTACTATTGAAAAAAGAACGGATGAAGAGTTCTTTGATTTTAAATCATTTAACAGAAATTTATTTAACAACACTATAGATGACCAAAAGAGCAGACTCAGTCTCCCAGTCAATAGAAATGCAACAATTGATGAAATTGATGCAGAAGTTGAAACCTTAACAAATATTCTAGTTACAGCAATGAACGAAAGTATGGTAAAATATAGACCAAAATATGGAATGATGGTACAGCTTCCACAGGATATTATGTTATTGATAAAACAAAAGAAAAATCTGAGGAGAAGAAGGTATAGAATTCTGGATAGAAATGAATATATTACTCTAACATCTATTATACAAAGACTGGATAAAATAATCCAAGAAAAAATCAAAATATTTGAGGAAAATTATTATGAAAGTAGACTAAACAGCATAACAAAAAATGGCGACATGTATAAAAAAGTTAAAAAATTCAGCTCGACTCAAAGAACCAAAATTTCCCAATTACTAAACGAACAAAATGAAATAATTCATGATAGTAAAGAAAAAGCAAATCTAATAGCAGAGCAGTACTCCAAGATTCAGAGTAACTTTAATGACTCATTCCCTCCTCATATGGAGAATGAGTCTATGGTTACATTTGGAAATGGGGTTACTGCTGATGGAAACGGCGCTGAGAATGGGAATCTAAAACTTTTTAAGATTGATGATATAGGGATCGCTATAAACAGATTAAAAAAGAAAAAGAGCAGCGGGGTTGACGGAATTCCGAATTTTATAATTCAAAAAATCGACAGTAGATTATGGAAAGAACTTGCCATATTATTTAATCAATGTCTTAATTTAGGGTATTTCCCAAATAAGTGGAAACACGCAATGGTAATACCTATTTTAAAGCCGGGAAAAGACCCAACTTCCCCTTGTAGTTATAGGTCAATATCTCTATTGTCAAATTTGGGCAAACTATTTGAAATTCTCATTTTGGAAAGGATTAATTTACACATTGATGAAAATAATTTGCTTAAAGATTTCCAATTTGGATTTCGTAAGAGATTGTCAACTTCACATGCTCTTCTAGCATTTTCAAATCAGATATCTAGCGGTTTCAATAAGAGAAGTGCCACAATTGCAGTAAGCCTCGATTTTGAACAAGCTTTTGACACTGTGTGGCAAAAAGGCATTATAAGTAAAATGGAAGCTAATTATAATTTCCACAGGTCTTTAGTAAGGCTCACTAGTAATTATTTAAATGGTAGAACATTTACTGTAAATGTTGAAAAATCCCACTCCTCCACATATAATATAAAAGCCGGCGTTCCCCAAGGATCGGTACTTGGTCCGGTTTTATATAATTTATACCTGGCAGATTTACCCCAGCCTGAAAATGAATTGCTAGTTCTGACCTTTGCAGACGATATTCTGATAGCGGCCACTCACCCAAGAGCGAAAATTGCACAGCAAAAACTTAATGATTATCTGGTAATATTAAATGATTATTTTAAAAAATGGAAATTAAGACTTAATATAAGTAAGTGTAAGTCTATTATAATTAAAGGAAAGAAAACAAGGCTTTATAAAAATTGTAGAAAATTTTCACCTAAAATAAAAATAGATAACAATATAATTGAAAACGTGTCTGAAATCAAATATCTGGGAGTGTTCTTTGAAGAAAACTACTCATTTAATAAGCACGTTGAGTACATACTTCAAAAAGTAAAAGTAGCTTTTCAAAAATTGCATTATGTTCTAAGTTCAAAAAGAGGGCTTAGCAGGGACATAAAAATGTGTATCTATAAACAGCTATTAAGACCAATCATATCCTATGCATTCCCAATTTGGTTCAGCATATCTTCTAGTCAGATGGAAAAAATTAGGGTTTTTGAACGAAAAATGTTGGCATACTGCCTAAATATGAGGGCAGAAAGAACTGATGATGGAAGATTCCGATCACCATCATTAAATAATCTATATAACACCAGCAAGCTGGATAGAATTGATAAATTCATGACCAAGATAGGACTTAAATTCATAAATAGTTGCAATAATTGCAATAACTCAATCATTCTAAATGGAGTAATAAGCGAAGAATGTTTCATAAGATATTTACAAAATGATGGCTATTTGTCACCTATGTGTCTAACCTACTTAGAAACTCACAATTTATTATTCGATAGCAATGAAAAAATAATCTTTTACAACAGAAGATATGGAACATACAATATTGAAAACCTTGTATATAGAACTGAACAATATTAATATTAAATTATAAAAATTTTGTAAAAATTTTGTATATATTGTAAATAGTAGTTTTTTAAGTTTTATTTATTTTATTTTTATTTATTTTAAGTATCTGAATTCAGTTTTGTTTTGTTTTGTTTGTTTTGTTTTTGTTTTGTATGTTTAAGTATTTTATTTTAGTTATAAGTACTCATTATAAATGATTAACAAGTTTTCTTCCCTTTCTTGTTAAAATTACAAATAATCCTATGACAAAGTCAAAGTTTAAAACACAAATGGGCTGACCTACCTCAAATTAATACTTATATATTATATTCCTAGAAAAAGTTTAAATACTGTTAGGAAAACTATTATTATAATTCTTAGAATTTTAAGTTCAATTTTGTAACTAAATTATTTGGGAAAATAAATATGCAATATGCGATGGCAACGTTATTACAGTGTCTACCGTGTTTGTGTGCATATCTCTAGTGAAGTGAAAAAAATTCAAGTGAAAAATGGCTCGTACTAAGCAAACTGCCCGTAAATCGACCGGTGGAAAGGCTCCCCGTAAACAACTAGCTACCAAAGCTGCCCGTAAGAGTGCCCCAGCCACCGGCGGTGTTAAGAAGCCTCATCGTTTCCGTCCTGGTACAGTTGCTTTGCGTGAAATCCGTCGTTACCAGAAGAGTACTGAATTGTTGATCCGCAAATTGCCCTTCCAACGTTTGGTTCGTGAAATCGCTCAAGATTTCAAAACTGACTTGCGTTTCCAGAGCTCTGCTGTTATGGCCTTGCAAGAAGCCAGTGAAGCCTACTTGGTTGGTCTTTTCGAAGATACTAACTTGTGCGCCATCCATGCTAAGCGTGTCACCATCATGCCTAAGGATATCCAATTGGCCAGACGTATTCGTGGAGAACGTGCTTAAATTCTTGACGTTTTAAAAGCAACAATTTTACAACAAAACAATCGGTCCTTTTCAGGACCACAAATATTTTATAAAAAAGAGATATTTTTTTACTCAATCTACAATTTTTAGTATTTTTTTGAAATAAATAAAAATAATTTAGGGCTATGATTATTTTTCAACAATTAACATTTTTTATAATAAAGATATATTTTTTGATGTTGTTTTTTTTTTTCGTTGATGATTTTTCGACACTTTATTTTTTATTTAATTTTTTTATTTTATTTTGATCGAATATTTTATTTTTTTAATTTTATTTGAATTTTTTGAATTATCCATTTTGATATTTTCCTTTAATTTGCAAAATTATTATCATTTTTGTACTCCCTCTTCGAAAAAAAATGCTATGACTCATAAAAACAACCACCACATACATTTTGCTAACGGGATTTTTTTTTGTCCATTTTGTTTTTTTCCTTTTCCCGTTAAACAAAAAATTGCTCTCTTTATGATTTTTGGCGCGAAATTTGTCTATTTCTCTCATTTTATTCCCCTTCGATCATTTTTTTCTGTTGTGGACTATTCAATTTAACGGGAAAAAATTCTCTGCCTTTAATTTCTAAGAATTATTTCATGTGCATTTTAAAAATTTCCAGCTAAAATGTGCCCCACGTATTTAATTTTTTTCAGGAATGATGTATGAAATATGTTTTATTCCTTTTCAGCAACATTTTTAAATGTTTTAAACGCATTTTAAGAGATTTGATTATGAATTTTCTCCGTATGGATTTACAAAATTATTTTTGCCCGATGTATTTGAAGAAATTGGTAATAATTTATTATTTTCAAAAATTGAAGAAGAAAATAATTGATTTGTTGATAATTTTGATGTAAAATATAATTAAAAGTATTATAAAAAGGAATTCCAATAATATCTACCTTTGAAGTTGATCGAAAATCATTTTGTAAAACGCAATTAATTTCATGTCATTTCCAAGTGTTCTAGGTGATATTTGCCTGTAAAGAGGAATTTCTTTTTGGGAATATTTTTTCATAAAATTATCAAAAATTTGACAAAATGACGTAGAAAATGGCTTCTAATACTATTTTTAATAAATTTTAGAACAAATTATGTTAAATTTCATAAAAAATATTGCAAAATGAAAATACATAACCGTTTGTCACTGAATGCCTGTACATTGGTAGTATGAAGTATTCTGGGGATTTTGTAACTTTTCCCCGTAAATTATGACTTTTTGTGAATAATGTTATATTTTGATGTAAATATACAAATTCTGAAATGTTTTTTAAGAAATTTTTATAAAACTTATTAAGATTTGAGCTTTCAAATTTATTTCAAGAAAAACTTTTCTTCATTGAAATTATGCCAACAAGAGGATTTCTGCTGTCATAGACCACATAATAATTTCAATTTTTTCACATAGTAAAATATGAAATTTCATCGATATTTTTCTTTGATCCTAAAGTAAACATATCAGGCTACATTTTCAAAAAGAATTTTCAATTAAATTTTCATAAAAAATTTGATTTTTTTAAATTTTAGTTGGAAATTTGTGATTACATTTTTATAATCTGCCAAGTTAAACGTTTATAATTCACAAACGGCAAGTGATAATTACACCAAACTTTCTTTAAAACATAGCCTGAAATCTATACTTTAAAGGTATAAAACATTTTTAGTGAAAATTATCAAAGCTTCTTCAGGAAAATTTAATTTCTCCGAAAACTTTTGTAAAAAATTAAACACGCTTCCACACAATCTTTCGAAAAATTTACCAATTGACTACTATGCACATCTCATCTTTTCGATGTACCTACACTTTAGCTCGCCGCTAACAAAAATAATAGTACACATAAATTTGTGAGTGTATTTGTGTTAACAGTGAAATATAAACCAAACAGTGAATAACCATGTCTGACGCCGCCGTTGTTGAAGCCACCGCCTCCCCAGTTGCCGCTGTTGAGAAAAAGGCACCAAAAAAAGCCGCTGCCAAAGCAAAGAAGCCATCAGCTGCCCCTACCCACCCTCCAACCCAGCAAATGGTTGATGCCGCCATCAAGACCCTGAAGGAACGTGGAGGTTCATCATTGCCCGCCATCAAGAAATACTTGGCCAGCACCTACAAAGTAGATGCCCAAAAATTGGCCCCCTTCATCAAGAAGTACTTGAAAGGTGCCGTTGCCAGTGGAAAATTGATCCAAACTAAAGGTAAGGGTGCTTCTGGTTCATTCAAATTGTCTGCTTCGGCCTCTAAGGAACCCAAAGCCAAGACTGCTGAAAAGAAGAAGAAGGCCCCAGCCGCTGGTGACTAAAAAGAAGAAGGCTGCCGCCCCTAAAAAGGCCGCTGGTGAGAAGAAGGCAGCTGCCAAAAAACCCTCTGCCGCCAAGAAGACCGCTGAAAAGAAGAAGGCCGACAAAACAAAGGCAAAGGCTGCCAAGAAAACCGGTACAGTTAAAGCTAAACCAGCAAAGACCGCCGCCAAAGCATCTGCCACTAAACCAAAGGCACCCAAGGCAAAAACTGCAGCTGCTAAGCCCAAAAAAGCCGCAGCAGCAAAGAAGCCAGCTGCTAAGAAAACCGCCGCCAAGAAGTAATTTTTCCCAGAAAGATTACTTTTTCCACAATATTTTCGATATTCGAAAACATACTATCTAACAGCCCTTTTCAGGGCTACAAATTAAATTAAAAAAGAGAAAAATATTTATTTTCAACAGTTATCGTATATATTTGTTACCTAAATAAATAAGTAAATTTGTACACGTGTTTCATTTTGGGAAAAAAATTACTTTCGCTAATTACTGTTCTTATTAGGTAATTTTATTGAGCCAATATAATCGTGGACGCCACTGGATTATTTTTTAACCCAGGTCATAAAAGATAATAAAATATTTAAAATTTTTCCTAATTACCCACAGGTCATAATTCTCGAAAATCCCCATAATTTGGTCATTTTTATAATTTCTACTTAATTTTGAAAAATTTGCTATTTTCATATTCTCTGTTAAATTTCACGAATTTCATCCAAAAATGACATTTTGGCAAAATATTTACATTTTCCATCAATACATTTTTTCCTTTGAAAATTTCTGCCTCAGCCTTATATTTCGTTGCTTTGCCGTTGTGCTGTATCAAAATGCTCACACATACATGATGCCCATTCGATGTTGATCAACGACGGCAAGGCAAATCACCACTAACACACGCACACATGCACGACGACGATGGCTGTTATAGCATATCGCACAAGCAATGGCTAAACATAGGCACATATGCGAGTTAGCTAAATGCATGGAAAAATCATTGTATAGAGAAAAATATATTTCCTATGGAATTTTATTCGTTTATTACTAAATAATGATAAATTGTAGCTTCAACAAAATATGATCTCTTTTGAAATGTTTTTTGTGGCCCTGAAAAGGGCCTTTTAAGGTAGTATTTCGACGCATAAATGAAAAATATCAAGACATTTACTTGGAGCTGGTGTATTTAGTAACAGCCTTGGTACCTTCACTGACGGCGTGCTTAGCCAATTCACCGGGCAACAATAGACGGACGGCGGTCTGGATTTCCCGACTGGTGATGGTCGAGCGCTTGTTGTAGTGGGCCAAACGAGAGGCTTCGGCGGCAATACGTTCGAAGATATCGTTGACGAAACTGTTCATGATGCTCATGGCCTTGGAGGAGATACCGGTGTCGGGATGGACTTGCTTCAACACTTTGTAAATGTAGATAGCGTAACTCTCCTTACGCTTGGTACGTCTCTTCGACTTATCGCCCTTGGTAATGTTCTTTTGGGCTTTGCCGGCCTTCTTTGCTGCTTTACCACTGGTTTTAGGAGGCATTTTCACTTATTATTTTTTTTGAATCACACAAACACTTTTAACACTGTTCACAAATGATAACCAAAACGGCCAGCTATACAGAATTTGTAGATTGTAGTCGACAAGAATTTCAGGTAGTCACAGCTAGCAGGCACACACAAGGCAAACCACCCCATTATTGAAGAAATGTGTGTGTGAGAAAAGTATAAATAGCACGTTTCGGCCCGAAAATTTTTATCATTTGTGTTTTTCAGTGCTTAAGTGAAGTGTTCAAAACTAAAATAAAGTGAAAATGTCTGGTCGTGGTAAAGGTGGCAAAGTTAAGGGAAAGGCAAAGTCCCGTTCCAATCGTGCTGGTCTTCAATTCCCCGTCGGTCGTATCCATCGTCTGTTGCGCAAAGGCAACTATGCTGAGCGTGTTGGTGCCGGTGCTCCCGTCTATTTAGCCGCTGTCATGGAATATTTGGCTGCTGAAGTCTTGGAATTGGCTGGCAATGCTGCCCGTGACAACAAGAAGACTCGTATCATTCCCCGTCACTTGCAATTGGCCATCCGTAACGACGAAGAATTGAACAAATTGCTGTCTGGCGTTACCATTGCCCAAGGTGGTGTATTGCCAAACATCCAAGCTGTTCTCTTGCCCAAGAAGACCGAAAAGAAAGCCTAAATTATTTCGAAAGGTATTATGGAATGAAAAAGAAGAAGAATACAGACCATCGTATAATTCCATAGAAAAATCAACCAATCCGTCCTTTTCAGGACGACAAAAAATATTTGAAAAGAGAAAGAAAATTGCGTCAAGCTACATTTGTATGAAAAAAATAAAAATTCTCAATAATTTTGTATGAGACGTTGGCAGAATAACTGTTTTTCGTTGTCAGTTGGATATTTGTGTTGTCGTCGTTGTTGTTGTCTCTTATGATTTCAGGAATAGAGCGAGCGAGAGAGGAGAGATCGTGGCGTCACCAAATGAGTATGTATACTATGAGGAAGAAGAAGCATGTGGCAGTTGGTGGTGGCTGGCTGGGTAGTAATTTTATGTGAAAAAATCGTACCCCGGCGCATTCTTTGGGGAAGGCATAAAGTAGATGATTTGCAAGGGAATTTTGGCGGCAAAGTAGTGTTTTGGTGGAAATAAATGGACACATACATGAAAATAAAAGCGCATTGTGGTGCTATGGAAAATTTTAAACACAAAAAATAGAATAAAAGTAAAATAATGAAATGAAAATTAACGAAAATAATTAAATTAAATTAAAATAAGAAAATTTCAGAAAATAAAGGCAAATATTAATGAAATTTCAAAGAAATTTAAATGAAAATATTTGAAAATAATTTAAAGAAATTTGGAATAATAAACACATTTTATGAAAATAAAAGATACTTTAAATGAAATCAAAAATTTTTAAATTGATGAAAAGGAAATAAATTAAATAATTTTAAATTAATAATAATAATAATTTTAAATAAAACGAAAATGTGATTTTTAAAAAATAATGTAATGAAAAATTAAATTAATTGAAAATTAAATAAGAAAATTTAACATAAATAAAATAAAATTCATTTAATGAAGAATTTTTAAATAAAATTTAATGATTTTAATTTTCGGTAAAATTTTAAAGGAAATGATT
Source organism: Musca domestica (assembly GCF_030504385.1). Taxonomy (NCBI): domain Eukaryota; kingdom Metazoa; phylum Arthropoda; class Insecta; order Diptera; family Muscidae; genus Musca; species Musca domestica. The sequence continues at coordinate 809,653 of NW_026712383.1, read as the reverse complement.
AGTGAATAATTTACAAATTTTTAATGAAATTTTTTAAGATAATCAACGAATCAACGATCTATTTAATAAAGATATTCAACAATTTCAAATAAAATTTGAGAAAAGATTCAAAAATATTTAAAAAAGTCAAAATAAATTCCTTTGCTACCATATCATGGTTGTTCTTTAGTAATATTGACTAAACAGCACCAATACATACATAAAGTGACGCTATGTTATACTCATATTATACGAAAAGGAAGAAGAAGAAGAACTAAATGTGTTTAGCGATGTGAGTTGCCGACGGCATGTTTGTGATAGGGAATAAAATACGAGACCTCGGTAAAACAATGTTTTCGGTGAAAATATTCTGGAGAAAATTGAAACGAGTAAGTATTTATATTTTTCTTTATTTATTTTGAATTTTTCACGACTTGTGAGAAAAAAAATACGAGAAAGCTGAAAAAGAAAATTATTAGAAATTTTGACATAAAATTCCTATATTTCCTAAGGTAAGTGTTTATTTTTTATTTATTTTAATTTAAAAAAATAGTTTTCAACAAGAAAGTATCTCTTTTTTGATATATTTTGTGGTCCTGAAAAGGACCGATTGTTTTGTTGTAAAAAAGATTTCTCCAAATTGCGTCAAGAATTTGTTTAACCGCCGAAACCGTACAAGGTACGGCCTTGTCTCTTCAAAGCATATACGACATCCATAGCGGTGACGGTTTTACGCTTAGCATGTTCGGTGTAGGTGACAGCATCACGAATAACGTTTTCCAAAAACACCTTCAGAACACCACGAGTTTCTTCGTAAATCAGGCCAGAGATACGTTTTACACCGCCACGACGAGCCAAACGTCTAATAGCTGGCTTGGTAATACCTTGGATGTTATCACGGAGCACTTTCCTGTGACGTTTAGCGCCACCTTTTCCCAAGCCTTTACCACCTTTACCACGACCAGTCATTTTTTCACTTTAGTTTATTTCACTTATCACTTCACGAACAGTTTGAGCACTAATGTTTTTTTCGGGCGATTCCGCTCGTATTTATACAAAATTTGAGGCTCTCTCCAACTATTGAACACACAAGTAAAGTATGTACAGTTATATGTGTGTGTGTACATTTGCCGTTAGTATTGTATGTTCTCTTTTGTGTGTGCGTGTACATTTGGTATACGGATAGGTAAGAATTCACTAACATATCAACCCCGAAAGTTGATGCTAACAGCACAATTTTCTATAAATACTCGTTTTCGTGGCGATGGCAACGTTATTACAGTGTCTACCGTGTTTGTGTGCATATCTCTAGTGAAGTGAAAAAAATTCAAGTGAAAAATGGCTCGTACTAAGCAAACTGCCCGTAAATCGACCGGTGGAAAGGCTCCCCGTAAACAACTAGCTACCAAAGCTGCCCGTAAGAGTGCCCCAGCCACCGGCGGTGTTAAGAAGCCTCATCGTTTCCGTCCTGGTACAGTTGCTTTGCGTGAAATCCGTCGTTACCAGAAGAGTACTGAATTGTTGATCCGCAAATTGCCCTTCCAACGTTTGGTTCGTGAAATCGCTCAAGATTTCAAAACTGACTTGCGTTTCCAGAGCTCTGCTGTTATGGCCTTGCAAGAAGCCAGTGAAGCCTACTTGGTTGGTCTTTTCGAAGATACTAACTTGTGCGCCATCCATGCTAAGCGTGTCACCATCATGCCTAAGGATATCCAATTGGCCAGACGTATTCGTGGAGAACGTGCTTAAATTCTTGACGTTTTAAAAGCAACAATTTTACAACAAAACAATCGGTCCTTTTCAGGACCACAAATATTTTATAAAAAAGAGATATTTTTTTACTCAATCTACAATTTTTAGTATTTTTTTGAAATAAATAAAAATAATTTAGGGCTATGATTATTTTTCAACAATTAACATTTTTTATAATAAAGATATATTTTTTGATGTTGTTTTTTTTTTTCGTTGATGATTTTTCGACACTTTATTTTTTTATTTAATTTTTTTATTTTATTTTGATCGAATATTTTATTTTTTTAATTTTATTTGAATTTTTTGAATTATCCATTTTGATATTTTCCTTTAATTTGCAAAATTATTATCATTTTTGTACTCCCTCTTCGAAAAAAAATGCTATGACTCATAAAAACAACCACCACATACATTTTGCTAACGGGATTTTTTTTTGTCCATTTTGTTTTTTTCCTTTTCCCGTTAAACAAAAAATTGCTCTCTTTATGATTTTTGGCGCGAAATTTGTCTATTTCTCTCATTTTATTCCCCTTCGATCATTTTTTTCTGTTGTGGACTATTCAATTTAACGGGAAAAAATTCTCTGCCTTTAATTTCTAAGAATTATTTCATGTGCATTTTAAAAATTTCCAGCTAAAATGTGCCCCACGTATTTAATTTTTTTCAGGAATGATGTATGAAATATGTTTTATTCCTTTTCAGCAACATTTTTAAATGTTTTATACGCATTTTAAGAGATTTGATTATGAATTTTCTCCGTATGGATTTACAAAATTATTTTTGCCCGATGTATTTGAAGAAATTGGTAATAATTTATTATTTTCAAAAATTGAAGAAGAAAATAATTGATTTGTTGAGAATTTTGATGTAAAATATAATTAAAAGTATTATAAAAAGGAATGCCAATAATATCTACCTTTGAAGTTGATCGAAAAATCATTTTTGTAAAACGCAATTAATTTCATGACATTTCCAAGTGTTCTAGGTGATATTTGCCTGTAAAGAGGAATTTCTTTTTGGGAATATTTTTTCATAAAATTAATCAAAAATTTGACAAAATGACGTAGAAAATGGCTTCTAATACTATTTTTAATAAATTTTAGAACAAATTATGTTAAATTTCATAAAAAATATTGCAAAATGAAAATACATAACCGTTTGTCACTGAATGCCTGTACATTGGTAGTATGAAGTATTCTGGGGATTTTGTAACTTTTCCCCGTAAATTATGACTTTTTGTGAATAATGTTATATTTTGATGTAAATATACAAATTCTGAAATGTTTTTTAAGAAATTTTTATAAAACTTATTAAGATTTGAGCTTTCAAATTTATTTCAAGAAAAACTTTTCTTCATTGAAATTATGCCAACAAGAGGATTTCTGCTGTCATAGACCACATAATAATTTCAATTTTTTCACATAGTAAAATATGAAATTTCATCGATATTTTTCTTTGATCCTAAAGTAAACATATCAGGCTACATTTTCAAAAAGAATTTTCAATTAAATTTTCATAAAAAATTTGATTTTTTTAAATTTTAGTTGGAAATTTGTGATTACATTTTTATAATCTGCCAAGTTAAACGTTTATAATTCACAAACGGCAAGTGATAATTACACCAAACTTTCTTTAAAACATAGCCTGAAATCTATACTTTAAAGGTATAAAACATTTTTAGTGAAAATTATCAAAGCTTCTTCAGGAAAATTTAATTTCTCCGAAAACTTTTGTAAAAAATTAAACACGCTTCCACACAATCTTTCGAAAAATTTACCAATTGACTACTATGCACATCTCATCTTTTCGATGTACCTACACTTTAGCTCGCCGCTAACAAAAATAATAGTACACATAAATTTGTGAGTGTATTTGTGTTAACAGTGAAATATAAACCAAACAGTGAATAACCATGTCTGACGCCGCCGTTGTTGAAGCCACCGCCTCCCCAGTTGCCGCTGTTGAGAAAAAGGCACCAAAAAAAGCCGCTGCCAAAGCAAAGAAGCCATCAGCTGCCCCTACCCACCCTCCAACCCAGCAAATGGTTGATGCCGCCATCAAGACCCTGAAGGAACGTGGAGGTTCATCATTGCCCGCCATCAAGAAATACTTGGCCAGCACCTACAAAGTAGATGCCCAAAAATTGGCCCCCTTCATCAAGAAGTACTTGAAAGGTGCCGTTGCCAGTGGAAAATTGATCCAAACTAAAGGTAAGGGTGCTTCTGGTTCATTCAAATTGTCTGCTTCGGCCTCTAAGGAACCCAAAGCCAAGACTGCTGAAAAGAAGAAGAAGGCCCCAGCCGCTGGTGACAAAAAGAAGAAGGCTGCCGCCCCTAAAAAGGCCGCTGGTGAGAAGAAGGCAGCTGCCAAAAAACCCTCTGCCGCCAAGAAGACCGCTGAAAAGAAGAAGGCCGACAAAACAAAGGCAAAGGCTGCCAAGAAAACCGGTACAGTTAAAGCTAAACCAGCAAAGACCGCCGCCAAAGCATCTGCCACTAAACCAAAGGCACCCAAGGCAAAAACTGCAGCTGCTAAGCCCAAAAAGGCCGCAGCAGCAAAGAAGCCAGCTGCTAAGAAAACCGCCGCCAAGAAGTAATTTTTCCCAGAAAGATTACTTTTTCCACAATATTTTCGATATTCGAAAACATACTATCTAACAGCCCTTTTCAGGGCTACAAATTAAATTAAAAAAGAGAAAAATATTTATTTTCAACAGTTATCGTATATATTTGTTACCTAAATAAATAAGTAAATTTGTACACGTGTTTCATTTTGGGAAAAAAATTACTTTCGCTAATTACTGTTCTTATTAGGTAATTTTATTGAGCCAATATAATCGTGGACGCCACTGGATTATTTTTTAACCCAGGTCATAAAAGATAATAAAATATTTAAAATTTTTCCTAATTACCCACAGGTCATAATTCTCGAAAATCCCCATAATTTGGTCATTTTATAATTTCTACTTAATTTTGAAAAATTTGATCATTTTCATATTCTCTGTTAAATTTCACGAATTTCATCCAAAAATGACATTTTGGCAAAATATTTACATTTTCCATCAATACATTTTTTCCTTTGAAAATTTCTGCCTCAGCCTTATATTTCGTTGCTTTGCCGTTGTGCTGTATCAAAATGCTCACACATACATGATGCCCATTCGATGTTGATCAACGACGGCAAGGCAAATCACCACTAACACACGCACACATATACGACGACGATGGCTGTTATAGCATATCGCACAAGCAATGGCTAAACATAGGCACATATGCGAGTTAGCTAAATGCATGGAAAAATCATTGTATAGAGAAAAATATATTTCCTATGGAATTTTATTCGTTTATTACTAAATAATGATAAATTGTAGCTTCAACAAAATATGATCTCTTTTGAAATGTTTTTTGTGGCCCTGAAAAGGGCCTTTTAAGGTAGTATTTCGACGCATGAAATGAAAAATATCAAGACATTTACTTGGAGCTGGTGTATTTAGTAACAGCCTTGGTACCTTCACTGACGGCGTGCTTAGCCAATTCACCGGGCAACAATAGACGGACGGCGGTCTGGATTTCCCGACTGGTGATGGTCGAGCGCTTGTTGTAGTGGGCCAAACGAGAGGCTTCGGCGGCAATACGTTCGAAGATATCGTTGACGAAACTGTTCATGATGCTCATGGCCTTGGAGGAGATACCGGTGTCGGGATGGACTTGCTTCAACACTTTGTAAATGTAGATAGCGTAACTCTCCTTACGCTTGGTACGTCTCTTCGACTTATCGCCCTTGGTAATGTTCTTTTGGGCTTTGCCGGCCTTCTTTGCTGCTTTACCACTGGTTTTAGGAGGCATTTTCACTTATTATTTTTTTTTGAATCACACAAACACTTTTAACACTGTTCACAAATGATAACCAAAACGGCCAGCTATACAGAATTTGTAGATTGTAGTCGACAAGAATTTCAGGTAGTCACAGCTAGCAGGCACACACAAGGCAAACCACCCCATTATTGAAGAAATGTGTGTGTGAGAAAAGTATAAATAGCACGTTTCGGCCCGAAAATTTTTATCAGTCTTCAACACAACGTCGTAGAAGCAAGAACTACCTGCAAAGTGGATAAAAAAGTGAAAAGTGAAAAAGTGAAATTAAGTATGGAGCAGCTACCTGGACAGCAGCCGCAACACCAGGAGGCGAAGGAGGGCTCGCTAAGTGAAACCAGCGAGAGGGACGGCTACATCACCGTCGAGGACAGGCGCAAGAGGCGTAAGCGGAAGAAGAGTGGCTGCGGTTGCGTGGACGAAAGCGATTACCGTGCTTTCCGGTTGGAAAATACAATCGCCAACCTCCGCAGGCGACATCGAGCAGCTGCAAGCGCAACTGAAGGCGTTGGCTGAGGAGAATGCCAGGCTGTCAGCGCAAATTGACAGCCGTGGCATTGAGGGTACCGTCAAGGCAGCCGAAGTCCTTGACGGTCTTATGGAGGTTGAGTGCGTTGCGCTGCCAGCAAGCACTCCAGATAGGACGGACGGTCCTACCAACAATGGGACGGACGGTCCCAATAACGGTAGGGCGGACGGCCCTGGCTGTAAGAGGACGGACGGTCCTTCAACGTCCGCTGCCTGCATGGCAGCACTGAAGGCCGCCCCGATGAAGGATGCTGCCCGGCCTGCAACATCCTCGAAAAGGACGGACGGTCCTTCACCGAAGGCCGTGACGAAGCCTGGGTCCAAGGCTTCTGCAGCATCAGCCAAGGCTGCTTCCCCCAAGCCCGTGCTGGCAAATGGCTCGCCAGCAGCATCGGCCGCCCCCCCGAAGGATGGCCAAACGAAGAAGGCGGCTCCCCCCATCACCATCTATGAGGCGGGAGTCAAGGAAATCAGGACTGTCCTGGCATCGTCGCTCAACCCCCGCGACTTCACCATCAAAATGCTTAGGAAGGGAGTTATTTCCCTTAGACTAAGTAGTTTAAGTACCTACGATAAGGTTAGGGACTTGTTAGTTCAGAGGGCGTACAAATTCCATACGCACACTCCTAAAGATAGGTTGCCGTATACCGTTGTGGTAGATAGGCTTTCCGGCGATTTTACCGCCGATGAAGTAAAGGAAGAACTCTGCACGCTTGACTTCCCAGTCTTCGTGCAGAGCCTAGTCAACATCGCGCCAGATAAATGGCTCGTTAGGGTTGATAGGAAGACCGACATACATAAGTTGTATAAGGTCAATAGGTTATTCAGCCTTAGTGTGTTGATCCGGAAGGATAGGGCGATAAAGTCAACGCGGTGCTACAAATGCCAGCGTCATGGACACATCGCCGCAAACTGTGGGATGCCGCCAAACTGCGAGAAGTGCAGCGAAGGACACCCCACCCATCTGTGCCCCACCTTTGAAGCGGGCAAGGAGACGGACGCAATCCCTAAGTGCGTCAACTGCAAAGTGGAAGGCCACTCTGCGGGCTCCCCTTCCTGCCCTAAACGGAAGGCAATTCTGGAGACCCGGATCCAAAGAAGGAAGGAAGCCGAGTCCAAACAAAAAGCCAGGTCTGGCCGCATCGCTGATGAGAAGGCCAAGATGACTTATGCTGGTGTTGCGGGAGGAAAATCCTGGACAGCCCCAGAAACCCACCCCCAAATCTCCTGCTGCTGCCGCTCGCCCATCCGGACCCACCCAAGACATTGGAGGACTGATGAGCAGCATGCCCAAGGAGTTCGGAGATCTATCGACATTAGCTAAGGTTAGGTCGTTCGGTCCCAGTTTTAGGCGTATCCGCGAAGAAAGGGGAGACGCGGAAGCTTGGTGGGCCCTAATGGTCCATATAGCCTTAGAATAGGTATGTTGAAGTGCGTTTTTCTAAACGTCAGCTCCATAGTTTCTAAAACTAGGAGGCACTTCTTGCGGAATTTTGTCCTAGAGCATCAGCCGGACATTATTCTGCTGGCAGAAACTTGGCTCTCTCCCAGCCAAAAGTTTTACTGCCAAGGATTTAAAATCTATAGGCAGGATAGGCTGACAGGCCCAAGAGGGGGCACTGCAGTCTTAGTAAAAGATAGGTTCCGCTCAGAAAAAATCCCCATTTCCTCAGGGGATATAGAATCTTGTGTCGCTAGGGTCTGGAGGGAAGATGGGTCCTCCATAGCCTTCGCTTCTGTTTACCAGCGCCCTGTTGGTCCCTTCCAAATTTTGGATCTGGACCCCATACTCGCTTTACGCGACAGTGGCGACCTTGTAGTTGGTGGAGACCTGAACGCGAAACATCCCTTATGGGGTGGTGCAGAGGTCGATACCAGGGGAAGAGCAATCTCTGCCTTCCTTCTCGATTGTCCGGATGTAGCAGCCATTCCATCTGATAGGCCCACTAGGCCCAATGGAACGGCAGGGTCGTATATCGACTTCTTCCTGCATACGCCAGGCGCAGCACTGGCAGCGGGTAGATCGACCTCAACGACCCACTACTTTGAATCCGACCATAGGGCGATTCTCATAGAAATAGAGTCAGGCTCCTTACAAAATGGAGAAGTCAGGTCGTTCCACAACTTCGACCGGATGAATATCCGTCGATATAGGCAGCGCTTGCGCAGCGGCTTGGAGGAGGTAACTCTGCCAGCCGACCGCAACGTATCCATTTCGGATATTGATAGCTGCATTGAGGATTTAGGCTCCGCCTTCCGAGATGCCATAGATGCTTCAGTGCCCAAATATAGGGCAAAAAGCACTATCCTGGGCAATCTCCCCCCTAGGATCGCAAGTTTTATTAGGGAGCGTAGACGGCTTTGTCGAGTGTTGCGTAGATCTGGTGATCCTGAGCGACGACTAGTCCTCACGGCTGACATCCGCAACCTCGACCAGATTATTGAAGCCAATATTCGCCGATTCGAAAACGATCGGTATAAGGACTATCTCGAGGGAATTACGGTCAATTCCAGGACCTATGGTAAGGTCAAGCGATTGGCCGGCCTCTCCTCTCGAGATTCAGTCAGTCCTCTCGTAGACTCCACTGGTACCAGGGTGAGCTCTGACGAAAATAGGGCTGAGATGTTGGCGGACCAGGTGCAGGGAACGCTTCGACATGGGGGAGTTTCGGTTGCCGATTCCTTCCAGCGCCAAGTCAGCTTGGCGGTGGAGGGGATTGAAGACCATTCTCCTGTTGTGTCGTTTAGCAGTTCATTCACTGCTAATGGCTCCTCTGTGGACAACATCTCCCTTTGGGAAGATAGCGGGTTTGTCTATCCCAGGAAGGTTGGTTTTGCGCTTTCACGCCGACCAGCCCGTAAATCCTGCGGTATGGACCAAATTCCCGATGTAGCTTTGAAAAGGGCAGGAAATGTAATTCTGTCCTTTTTGACAATTCTCTTTAATCATTGTCTGAATTTAGGGTACTTTCCTACGGCTTGGAAGGAGGCCAAGATGGTTCCCATCCTGAAGCGGGGTTCTGATCCCTCTCAGTGTGGTAACTACAGGCCTATTTCCCTCCTATCGCCGTTTGGAAAGTTACTCGAATCCTTTATTCTGGCAAGGATTAGAAGAACCGTAGAAGATAGGAGAATTCTGCGGGATTGTCAGTTTGGTTTTAGGTCTGGTCTCTCCACGACCCATGCCTTAACGGCTTTCAGCAGCTTCGTTGGGAAAGGTTTTGATAGGAAGTACGGAACTATAGCCGTCTCCCTAGATATCGCCAGGGCTTTCGACTCTGTCTGGCACGATGGGATTTTATATAAATTCCAATCGTTTGGCTTTGACAGACAATCCTGTAGAATGGTCGCTAGTTTTCTTAGGGATCGATTCTTCAGGATTAAGGTGGGTGAGCGACTCTCTAGTCGCCGCCCAGTGTTGGCAGGGGTTCCTCAAGGTTCCCTTCTTGGCCCGATGTTATACAACATCTTTTCTTGTGACATCCCGGCTCCTCCTCCTGGTGGTCTTCTCCTGACCTATGCCGATGATGTCCTTTTAGCCTTTTCCGGTCCGCTTGCTAGGTCGGTTAATAGGCGCGTTAACGAGTACCTCGATGCCCTCCATCGGTACTTCGTTACATGGCGCCTAAAGTTGAATGTAGGGAAATGTTGTGCTACGGCCTTTCTTGGTCGGCCAGGCATAGTATACCCTAATTTTAAGAGGTTTCAGCCGGTTCTTAGAATAGGTTCTGAGCAGGTTCCAGTTTCAGACAAGATGAAATACTTAGGTGTTGTATTTCAGGAGAGGTTCGACCATATTCGGCACATAGACTACGTCCTGGCTAGGGCTAAGGGTCTATATTTCGGATATAGTCGAATCTTGAGGATGAGGGGTGGTCTTTCCCACGATGTTAGGCTTTTGATCTACCGGCAGGTGATCAGACCTATCGTCGCCTACGCCTTCCCCGTCTGGTTTGACATTTCGTCACATCAGATGGAAAGGCTAAGGTTGTGGGAAAGAAAAATACTTTCCTCTTGTCTGGGACTGCGCCCCTTCCTTAGGGCAGATGGCTCCTATAGATCCTATTCCTGTAGGGCGATCTACGATAGGGCGAAAATAGACAGGATAGATGTCTTTATGACTAAGACTGGACTGGCATTTTTCGACAAATGCCAGTTCATAGACAATAGCATCGTTGAGGGAACGTTTAGGTGCTTAGAAGATGCGGACCAGCTACGAGCTCGGAAGCATTTGCCGCCAGCCGCCCTTTACAGGCTGAACGAGCTGGGCTTACTCCATGGGGATGAAGGTCTTCTATTCTACCATAGAAGATTTTTATCCTCGGACTGGAGTAGACTGGTGTACAACACCGCCCAGCTCTCTTAAGTTAGGTTAAGTAGTTTTAAGTGTATTGTAAATATTTAGTTCTAATTTAGTTTTAATTTTTTCCACCTAGTTCATAAGATTTTCATAGCCCTTTTTTTATATTATTCTATTTTTCGGGGCATAATTTAAGTTGTAGCCATAAGGCATAATGTAGCTTGTTGTGATCACAAACTTGTTGTGACACTTTTTGTTAACGTAAAGTAGGCGTTGTACAAATGCATGTTTATTTATAGTATAGTTAGGTTTAAGCCATTTAACCTATGTTAGTATTAAGACTTGAATTAATAAAATGGCCATAGGCTAAAAATGAAAATGAAAATGAAAATTTTTATCATTTGTGTTTTTCAGTGCTTAAGTGAAGTGTTCAAAACTAAAATAAAGTGAAAATGTCTGGTCGTGGTAAAGGTGGCAAAGTTAAGGGAAAGGCAAAGTCCCGTTCCAATCGTGCTGGTCTTCAATTCCCCGTCGGTCGTATCCATCGTCTGTTGCGCAAAGGCAACTATGCTGAGCGTGTTGGTGCCGGTGCTCCCGTCTATTTAGCCGCTGTCATGGAATATTTGGCTGCTGAAGTCTTGGAATTGGCTGGCAATGCTGCCCGTGACAACAAGAAGACTCGTATCATTCCCCGTCACTTGCAATTGGCCATCCGTAACGACGAAGAATTGAACAAATTGCTGTCTGGCGTTACCATTGCCCAAGGTGGTGTATTGCCAAACATCCAAGCTGTTCTCTTGCCCAAGAAGACCGAAAAGAAAGCCTAAATTATTTCGAAAGGTATTATGGAATGAAAGAAGAAGAATACAGACCATCGTATAATTCCATAGAAAAATCAACCAATCCGTCCTTTTCAGGACGACAAAAAATATTTGAAAAGAGAAAGAAAATTGCGTCAAGCTACATTTGTATGAAAAAAATAAAAATTCTCAATAATTTTGTATGAGACGTTGGCAGAATAACTGTTTTTCGTTGTCAGTTGGATATTTGTGTTGTCGTCGTTGTTGTTGTCTCTTATGATTTCAGGAATAGAGCGAGCGAGAGAGGAGAGATCGTGGCGTCACCAAATGAGTATGTATACTATGAGGAAGAAGAAGCATGTGGCAGTTGGTGGTGGCTGGCTGGGTAGTAATTTTATGTGAAAAAATCGTACCCCGGCGCATTCTTTGGGGAAGGCATAAAGTAGATGATTTGCAAGGGAATTTTGGCGGCAAAGTAGTGTTTTGGTGGAAATAAATGGACACATACATGAAAATAAAAGCGCATTGTGGTGCTATGGAAAATTTTAAACACAAAAAATAGAATAAAAGTAAAATAATGAAATGAAAATTAACGAAAATAATTAAATTAAATTAAAATAAGAAAATTTCAGAAAATAAAGGCAAATATTAATGAAATTTCAAAGAAATTTAAATGAAAATATTTGAAAATAATTTAAAGAAATTTGGAATAATAAACACATTTTATGAAAATAAAAGATACTTTAAATGAAATCAAAAATTTTTAAATTGATGAAAAGGAAATAAATTAAATAATTTTAAATTAATAATAATAATAATTTTAAATAAAACGAAAATGTGATTTTTAAAAAATAATGTAATGAAAAATTAAATTAATTGAAAATTAAATAAGAAAATTTAACATAAATAAAATAAAATTCATTTAATGAAGAACTTTTAAATAAAATTCAATGATTTTAATTTTCGGTAAAATTTTAAAGGAAATGATTAGTGAAAAATTTACAAATTTTTAATGAAATTTTTCGAAATAAAATAAATCAACGATCTATTTAATAAATATTTTCAACAATTTCAAATTAAATTTTGAGAAAACATTCAACAATGTTTAAAAAAAAAGTCAAAATGAAATTACTTTGCTACCACAGCATGGTCGTTCTTTAGTAATATCGACTAAATAATACCAATACATACATAAAGCGACGCTATGTTATACTCATATTATACGAAGAGGAAGAAGAAGAAGAAGTAAATGTGTTTAGCGATGTGAGTTGCCGACGGCATGTTTATGATCGGGAATAAAATAAGAGACATCGGTAAAAGAAGGCTTTCGGTGAAAATATTCTGGAGAAAATAGAAACGAGTAAGTATTTATATTTTTTTTATTTGATTTTTCACGACTTGTGAGAAAAAAATACGAGAAAGCTGAAAAAGAAAATTATTAGAAATTTTGACATAAAATCCCTATATTTCCTAAGGTAAGTGTTTATTTTTTATTTATTTTAATTTAAAAAAAATAGTTTTCAACAAGAAAGTATCTCTTTTTTGATATATTTTGTGGTCCTGAAAAGGACCGATTGTTTTGTTGTAAAAAATATTTCTCCAAATTGCGTCAAGAATTTGTTTAACCGCCGAAACCGTACAAGGTACGGCCTTGTCTCTTCAAAGCATATACGACATCCATAGCGGTGACGGTTTTACGCTTAGCATGTTCGGTGTAGGTGACAGCATCACGAATAACGTTTTCCAAAAACACCTTCAGAACACCACGAGTTTCTTCGTAAATCAGGCCAGAGATACGTTTTACACCGCCACGACGAGCCAAACGTCTAATAGCTGGCTTGGTAATACCTTGGATGTTATCACGGAGCACTTTCCTGTGACGTTTAGCGCCACCTTTTCCCAAGCCTTTACCACCTTTACCACGACCAGTCATTTTTTCACTTTAGTTTATTTCACTTATCACTTCACGAACAGTTTGAGCACTAATGTTTTTTTCGGGCGATTCCGCTCGTATTTATACAAAATTTGAGGCTCTCTCCAACTATTGAACACACAAGTAAAGTATGTACAGTTATATGTGTGTGTGTACATTTGCCGTTAGTATTGTATGTTCTCTTTTGTGTGTGCGTGTACATTTGGTATACGGATAGGTAAGAATTCACTAACATATCAACCCCGAAAGTTGATGCTAACAGCACAATTTTCTATAAATACTCGTTTTCGTGGCGATGGCAACGTTATTACAGTGTCTACCGTGTTTGTGTGCATATCTCTAGTGAAGTGAAAAAAATTCAAGTGAAAAATGGCTCGTACTAAGCAAACTGCCCGTAAATCGACCGGTGGAAAGGCTCCCCGTAAACAACTAGCTACCAAAGCTGCCCGTAAGAGTGCCCCAGCCACCGGCGGTGTTAAGAAGCCTCATCGTTTCCGTCCTGGTACAGTTGCTTTGCGTGAAATCCGTCGTTACCAGAAGAGTACTGAATTGTTGATCCGCAAATTGCCCTTCCAACGTTTGGTTCGTGAAATCGCTCAAGATTTCAAAACTGACTTGCGTTTCCAGAGCTCTGCTGTTATGGCCTTGCAAGAAGCCAGTGAAGCCTACTTGGTTGGTCTTTTCGAAGATACTAACTTGTGCGCCATCCATGCTAAGCGTGTCACCATCATGCCTAAGGATATCCAATTGGCCAGACGTATTCGTGGAGAACGTGCTTAAATTCTTGACGTTTTAAAAGCAACAATTTTACAACAAAACAATCGGTCCTTTTCAGGACCACAAATATTTTATAAAAAAGAGATATTTTTTTACTCAATCTACAATTTTTAGTATTTTTTTGAAAAAATAAAAATAATTTAGGGCTATGATTATTTTTCAACAATTAACATTTTTTATAATAAAGATATATTTTTTGATGTTGTTTTTTTTTTTTCGTTGATGATTTTTCGACACTTTATTTTTTTATTTAATTTTTTTATTTTATTTTGATCGAATATTTTATTTTTTTAATTTTATTTGAATTTTTTGAATTATCCATTTTGATATTTTCCTTTAATTTGCAAAATTATTATCATTTTTGTACTCCCTCTTCGAAAAAAATGCTATGACTCATAAAAACAACCACCACATACATTTTGCTAACGGGATTTTTTTTTGTCCATTTTGTTTTTTTCCTTTTCCCGTTAAACAAAAAATTGCTCTCTTTATGATTTTTGGCGCGAAATTTGTCTATTTCTCTCATTTTATTCCCCTTCGATCATTTTTTTCTGTTGTGGACTATTCAATTTAACGGGAAAAAATTCTCTGCCTTTAATTTCTAAGAATTATTTCATGTGCATTTTAAAAATTTCCAGCTAAAATGTGCCCCACGTATTTAATTTTTTTCAGGAATGATGTATGAAATATGTTTTATTCCTTTTCAGCAACATTTTTAAATGTTTTAAACGCATTTTAAGAGATTTGTTATGAATTTTCTCCGTATGGATTTACAAAATTATTTTTGCCCGATGTATTTGAAGAAATTGGTAATAATTTATTATTTTCAAAAATTGAAGAAGAAAATAATTGATTTGTTGATAATTTTGATGTAAAATATAATTAAAAGTATTATAAAAAGGAATTCCAATAATATCTACCTTTGAAGTTGATCGAAAATCATTTTTGTAAAACGCAATTAATTTCATGTCATTTCCAAGTGTTCTAGGTGATATTTGCCTGTAAAGAGGAATTTCTTTTTGGGAATATTTTTTCATAAAATTATCAAAAATTTGACAAAATGACGTAGAAAATGGCTTCTAATACTATTTTTAATAAATTTTAGAACAAATTATGTTAAATTTCATAAAAAATATTGCAAAATGAAAATACATAACCGTTTGTCACTGAATGCCTGTACATTGGTAGTATGAAGTATTCTGGGGATTTTGTAACTTTTCCCCGTAAATTATGACTTTTTGTGAATAATGTTATATTTTGATGTAAATATACAAATTCTGAAATGTTTTTTAAGAAATTTTTATAAAACTTATTAAGATTTGAGCTTTCAAATTTATTTCAAGAAAAACTTTTCTTCATTGAAATTATGCCAACAAGAGGATTTCTGCTGTCATAGACCACATAATAATTTCAATTTTTTCACATAGTAAAATATGAAATTTCATCGATATTTTTCTTTGATCCTAAAGTAAACATATCAGGCTACATTTTCAAAAAGAATTTTCAATTAAATTTTCATAAAAAATTTGATTTTTTTAAATTTTAGTTGGAAATTTGTGATTACATTTTTATAATCTGCCAAGTTAAACGTTTATAATTCACAAACGGCAAGTGATAATTACACCAAACTTTCTTTAAAACATAGCCTGAAATCTATACTTTAAAGGTATAAAACATTTTTAGTGAAAATTATCAAAGCTTCTTCAGGAAAATTTAATTTCTCCGAAAACTTTTGTAAAAAATTAAACACGCTTCCACACAATCTTTCGAAAAATTTACCAATTGACTACTATGCACATCTCATCTTTTCGATGTACCTACACTTTAGCTCGCCGCTAACAAAAATAATAGTACACATAAATTTGTGAGTGTATTTGTGTTAACAGTGAAATATAAACCAAACAGTGAATAACCATGTCTGACGCCGCCGTTGTTGAAGCCACCGCCTCCCCAGTTGCCGCTGTTGAGAAAAAGGCACCAAAAAAAGCCGCTGCCAAAGCAAAGAAGCCATCAGCTGCCCCTACCCACCCTCCAACCCAGCAAATGGTTGATGCCGCCATCAAGACCCTGAAGGAACGTGGAGGTTCATCATTGCCCGCCATCAAGAAATACTTGGCCAGCACCTACAAAGTAGATGCCCAAAAATTGGCCCCCTTCATCAAGAAGTACTTGAAAGGTGCCGTTGCCAGTGGAAAATTGATCCAAACTAAAGGTAAGGGTGCTTCTGGTTCATTCAAATTGTCTGCTTCGGCCTCTAAGGAACCCAAAGCCAAGACTGCTGAAAAGAAGAAGAAGGCCCCAGCCGCTGGTGATAAAAAGAAGAAGGCTGCCGCCCCTAAAAAGGCCGCTGGTGAGAAGAAGGCAGCTGCCAAAAAACCCTCTGCCGCCAAGAAGACCGCTGAAAAGAAGAAGGCCGACAAAACAAAGGCAAAGGCTGCCAAGAAAACCGGTACAGTTAAAGCTAAACCAGCAAAGACCGCCGCCAAAGCATCTGCCACTAAACCAAAGGCACCCAAGGCAAAAACTGCAGCTGCTAAGCCCAAAAAGCCGCAGCAGCAAAGAAGCCAGCTGCTAAGAAAACCGCCGCCAAGAAGTAATTTTTCCCAGAAAGATTACTTTTTCCACAATATTTTCGATATTCGAAAACATACTATCTAACAGCCCTTTTCAGGGCTACAAATTAAATTAAAAAAGAGAAAAATATTTATTTTCAACAGTTATCGTATATATTTGTAACCTAAATAAATAAGTAAATTTGTACACGTGTTTCATTTTGGGAAAAAAATTACTTTCGCTAATTACTGTTCTTATTAGGTAATTTTATTGAGCCAATATAATCGTGGACGCCACTGGATTATTTTTTAACCCAGGTCATAAAAGATAATAA
This sequence comes from Musca domestica, assembly GCF_030504385.1. Lineage (NCBI taxonomy): Eukaryota > Metazoa > Arthropoda > Insecta > Diptera > Muscidae > Musca > Musca domestica. The sequence goes on along the minus strand of NW_026712383.1, from coordinate 792,825 downwards.
AATATTTAAAATTTTTCCTAATTACCCACAGGTCATAATTCTCGAAAATCCCCATAATTTGGTCATTTTTATAATTTCTACTTAATTTTGAAAAATTTGATATTTTCATATTCTCTGTTAAATTTCACGAATTTCATCCAAAAATGACATTTTGGCAAAATATTTACATTTTCCATCAATACATTTTTTCCTTTGAAAATTTCTGCCTCAGCCTTATATTTCGTTGCTTTGCCGTTGTGCTGTATCAAAATGCTCACACATACATGATGCCCATTCGATGTTGATCAACGACGGCAAGGCAAATCACCACTAACACACGCACACATGCACGACGACGATGGCTGTTATAGCATATCGCACAAGCAATGGCTAAACATAGGCACATATGCGAGTTAGCTAAATGCATGGAAAAATCATTGTATAGAGAAAAATATATTTCCTATGGAATTTTATTCGTTTATTACTAAATAATGATAAATTGTAGCTTCAACAAAATATGATCTCTTTTGAAATGTTTTTTGTGGCCCTGAAAAGGGCCTTTTAAGGTAGTATTTCGACGCAAAATGAAAAATATCAAGACATTTACTTGGAGCTGGTGTATTTAGTAACAGCCTTGGTACCTTCACTGACGGCGTGCTTAGCCAATTCACCGGGCAACAATAGACGGACGGCGGTCTGGATTTCCCGACTGGTGATGGTCGAGCGCTTGTTGTAGTGGGCCAAACGAGAGGCTTCGGCGGCAATACGTTCGAAGATATCGTTGACGAAACTGTTCATGATGCTCATGGCCTTGGAGGAGATACCGGTGTCGGGATGGACTTGCTTCAACACTTTGTAAATGTAGATAGCGTAACTCTCCTTACGCTTGGTACGTCTCTTCGACTTATCGCCCTTGGTAATGTTCTTTTGGGCTTTGCCGGCCTTCTTTGCTGCTTTACCACTGGTTTTAGGAGGCATTTTCACTTATTATTTTTTTTGAATCACACAAACACTTTTAACACTGTTCACAAATGATAACCAAAACGGCCAGCTATACAGAATTTGTAGATTGTAGTCGACAAGAATTTCAGGTAGTCACAGCTAGCAGGCACACACAAGGCAAACCACCCCATTATTGAAGAAATGTGTGTGTGAGAAAAGTATAAATAGCACGTTTCGGCCCGAAAATTTTTATCATTTGTGTTTTTCAGTGCTTAAGTGAAGTGTTCAAAACTAAAATAAAGTGAAAATGTCTGGTCGTGGTAAAGGTGGCAAAGTTAAGGGAAAGGCAAAGTCCCGTTCCAATCGTGCTGGTCTTCAATTCCCCGTCGGTCGTATCCATCGTCTGTTGCGCAAAGGCAACTATGCTGAGCGTGTTGGTGCCGGTGCTCCCGTCTATTTAGCCGCTGTCATGGAATATTTGGCTGCTGAAGTCTTGGAATTGGCTGGCAATGCTGCCCGTGACAACAAGAAGACTCGTATCATTCCCCGTCACTTGCAATTGGCCATCCGTAACGACGAAGAATTGAACAAATTGCTGTCTGGCGTTACCATTGCCCAAGGTGGTGTATTGCCAAACATCCAAGCTGTTCTCTTGCCCAAGAAGACCGAAAAGAAAGCCTAAATTATTCGAAAGGTATTATGGAATGAAAGAAGAAGAATACAGACCATCGTATAATTCCATAGAAAAATCAACCAATCCGTCCTTTTCAGGACGACAAAAAATATTTGAAAAGAGAAAGAAATTGCGTCAAGCTACATTTGTATGAAAAAATAAAATTCTCAATAATTTTGTATGAGACGTTGGCAGAATAACTGTTTTTCGTTGTCAGTTGGATATTTGTGTTGTCGTCGTTGTTGTTGTCTCTTATGATTTCAGGAATAGAGCGAGCGAGAGAGGAGAGATCGTGGCGTCACCAAATGAGTATGTATACTATGAGGAAGAAGAAGCATGTGGCAGTTGGTGGTGGCTGGCTGGGTAGTAATTTTATGTGAAAAAATCGTACCCCGGCGCATTCTTTGGGGAAGGCATAAAGTAGATGATTTGCAAGGGAATTTTGGCGGCAAAGTAGTGTTTTGGTGGAAATAAATGGACACATACATGAAAATAAAAGCGCATTGTGGTGCTATGGAAAATTTTAAACACAAAAAATAGAATAAAAGTAAAATAATGAAATGAAAATTAACGAAAATAATTAAATTAAATTAAAATAAGAAAATTTCAGAAAATAAAGGCAAATATTAATGAAATTTCAAAGAAATTTAAATGAAAATATTTGAAAATAATTTAAAGAAATTTGGAATAATAAACACATTTTATGAAAATAAAAGATACTTTAAATGAAATCAAAAATTTTTAAATTGATGAAAAGGAAATAAATTAAATAATTTTAAATTAATAATAATAATAATTTTAAATAAAACGAAAATGTGATTTTTAAAAAATAATGTAATGAAAAATTAAATTAATTGAAAATTAAATAAGAAAATTTAACATAAATAAAATAAAATTCATTTAATGAAGAACTTTTAAATAAAATTCAATGATTTTAATTTTCGGTAAAATTTTAAAGGAAATGATTAGTGAAAAATTTACAAATTTTTAATGAAATTTTTCGAAATAAAATAAATCAACGATCTATTTAATAAATATTTTCAACAATTTCAAATTAAATTTTGAGAAAACATTCAACAATGTTTAAAAAAAAAGTCAAAATGAAATTACTTTGCTACCACAGCATGGTCGTTCTTTAGTAATATCGACTAAATAATACCAATACATACATAAAGCGACGCTATGTTATACTCATATTATACGAAGAGGAAGAAGAAGAAGAAGTAAATGTGTTTAGCGATGTGAGTTGCCGACGGCATGTTTATGATCGGGAATAAAATAAGAGACATCGGTAAAAGAAGGCTTTCGGTGAAAATATTCTGGAGAAAATAGAAACGAGTAAGTATTTATATTTTTTTTATTTGATTTTTCACGACTTGTGAGAAAAAAATACGAGAAAGCTGAAAAAGAAAATTATTAGAAATTTTGACATAAAATCCCTATATTTCCTAAGGTAAGTGTTTATTTTTTATTTATTTTAATTTTAAAAAAATAGTTTTCAACAAGAAAGTATCTCTTTTTTGATATATTTTGTGGTCCTGAAAGGACCGATTGTTTTGTTGTAAAAAATATTTCTCCAAATTGCGTCAAGAATTTGTTTAACCGCCGAAACCGTACAAGGTACGGCCTTGTCTCTTCAAAGCATATACGACATCCATAGCGGTGACGGTTTTACGCTTAGCATGTTCGGTGTAGGTGACAGCATCACGAATAACGTTTTCCAAAAACACCTTCAGAACACCACGAGTTTCTTCGTAAATCAGGCCAGAGATACGTTTTACACCGCCACGACGAGCCAAACGTCTAATAGCTGGCTTGGTAATACCTTGGATGTTATCACGGAGCACTTTCCTGTGACGTTTAGCGCCACCTTTTCCCAAGCCTTTACCACCTTTACCACGACCAGTCATTTTTTCACTTTAGTTTATTTCACTTATCACTTCACGAACAGTTTGAGCACTAATGTTTTTTTCGGGCGATTCCGCTCGTATTTATACAAAATTTGAGGCTCTCTCCAACTATTGAACGCACAAGTAAAGTATGTACAGTTATATGTGTGTGTGTACATTTGCCGTTAGTATTGTATGTTCTCTTTTGTGTGTGCGTGTACATTTGGTATACGGATAGGTAAGAATTCACTAACATATCAACCCCGAAAGTTGATGCTAACAGCACAATTTCTATAAATACTCGTTTTCGTGGCGATGGCAACGTTTATTACAGTGTCTACCGTGTTTGTGTGCAGTTCGTGAAATAACATCTCTTCGGCAGTGTTAATTCGTATAGTGGGGTTGTTTCATAGTGGTGTTTGCTGTGGTGGTTGATTGCGGTGGCGATTGCTGTGCGTGGTGGTGTCTTTCAAAAGGCGAGAAATTTTGTTATTTGCTGGAATAAGGCAAAATTGGTTTGGGTGTCTCGAAAAGTTGAGAAGCCATAGAAGGCAGCAAAATTGGATTTTTGCTAATACAAGGCAACAAAACCGAGTATTTGAGCAGTGGTGGTTTTTGGAGGACCACAAATCAACAGTGCTGGCGGGAAAACCCAAAACCGTCAGCACCCCAAAGCCGACGGCGCGAAAATTTCTGACGCCGTCAAATTGAAATTTGGGATTGCTGCCAAAATGAATGGCGGCAAATGTAAGCGGTTTGCGAAAAAAACAGTCCTGAGGTGGTATTTGCCAAGCCAAAAATGGCAAAATAAAAGAGTCTGTGCATCTGATGGTGCCATGAGTGACAAGCGACATTCTGTCAGTTCGGATGTCCCAAGGCAGCCCCGTAAAAAGCGCTGCCACTGTAACGTAGGTAATTCCGCCTACGATACAATAAAGTTGGAGGCTCTAGTGCGGCAACTAGAAGCAAGAATCCTCCGCCTAGAAGAAGAAAAGGGGCGTATGGCAGCAGAGCTGGCTGCTGCCAACAAGCGCTAGCAAAATGCGCAATTCATCCCCCAGCAAGGAGACCGTTTTGCTACCGAGGCAGCCGAGAGAACTCGGTATGGCGGACGACGAGATGGAGGTCGCACCGCCGGCGACTGAGGGAATAAAGAAGAAGAAAGATACCTCAAGGGCGCTGTACCGAAACTACGGTATGTTTTGAAGGAGAGAGGAGGAAAAATGCCGGCACTGAGAGAAGTGCGGAAGTTGCTGCAAAAGCTGTTCCTGCTGCTGCTGTCAATATTGTTACCGCTGCTGCTGCTGCCGAGAAGACTGTTCCGCCGCTGCATCAAAGGCTGTTTCCGGTGCTGCAAAGTCAAAGCAGCAAATTCAACAAAACCTCGGCTGGCAAAAAACATGCCAGCCTTCAAGATTTCGACGCTGGCGTTTCAGAGGTGCTGGCGTTCTTCGACGACATTTGAATTCAGGTGAGTTAGTATAACTCTTGTCCGTCCGTCCGTCTTGTCGTGAAGGTTAAAGGCCTCAACGCTTTATGTAGTCAAGGAGACCTTGATGTACGTGGGGTATAATTTTTATACCACACTCCTAGGGAGTTACGCCATAATATGCTGGCCATTGAGGGCTAACCAGCGAGTATTCGCCTGAGGATGTTAGTGAGTTCCTCACTAATCAATCAGGATTAAAAATTAAGTTCTTGGTCTGACCAACATCTCCTACCGATTGTGGCTTTTGCGTGTCAGCAAAAGCTCTGACATCTTGGGGCTGTATAACCTCAAGAAGATTTCGACTGCAACGTCAAGGTCCGTAAGGACAAAGGTCGTGGAATGCAGCAATGTTTCAATTGCCAAGGCCACGACCATATTGCGACCAATTGCACTTTGCCAAAGCGCTGTAACAAGTGCAATAACAAACACGGTCCAAAGAGTGTCCTGTTCTCCAAAGGGACAAGACACTCTAATCGAGTATACCGATCCAAATACGGGGAGGGTAGTAAAGAAGGTGGCTCAGCCCGTTTCTGCGTTAACTGTGGCAAAATGGACACCCTGCTTCGGCTAGGGACTGTCCCCACCGTTTGGCAATTTTAGCCCGCAAGGCTAAAGCTAAGGCCGACATTCAGGCCAAAAATGAGGCGCGCTCTCTGCGCATTGCGGCAGCCCGTGCGGACTTTTCGTACGCCACTATTGCAGGTGGTGGTCATAAACAGCCACCCCCCCAATCTCGTGCTAGCAACATTTCACGTTCTAGCAATCAACCTCCCATAAAGAGGTAAACTCTCAGTCTGAGAATATAGTCCAATCTTCGGAACGGACTTCTCTCAAAATGCGAGAAGGCTAGGGCTTTTGGCCCTATCTTCCAAAAAATAATGGCATCTTCAGGTATTGACGCCGCCATGTCTGCCTGGGCTATGCATTGCTGGAAATGTCCAGTTTTAAAGTAGTCTTTTAAATGTGAACTCTTTGATTGACATTATCAAAGAGACACTATTTGAAGTGTTAGTGAGGAGAGGAGGCCGGATGTACTCCTTTGGCTGAGCATAAGCTCAGCCCTTATCATAATTTTAGTTTAGAGGGATATAGGGTTTTTCTCCAATATCGTGAAGGGGCGCAACGCGGGGGTGGTACCGCGGTTGCTATTCGAGATGGTATTCGCTGTGATCGAATACCACTCTCAACCGGTCACATTGAGTCCTGTGCGGTGAGGGTATGGAAGGATGATGGCTCCACTGTAGCTTTCGTCTCAATGTACCTCGCACCTAAGAGACACTACGGCCCGTGGACATTTTGCAGGTTTTTGACTATATAACTCTGGGGAAGTTTTGATCGGAACCGACCTAAACGCGAAGCACACTTCGTGGGGAGGTAACGTGAGAAACTGGAGTGGACAAGTTTTAGACAGACTTACAGGACTGCCTAGACTTTGAGGTAATAAGGTCGGATATTCGACTAGGGAGACTGCGACATCTGCCTCATATAGATTTATTTCTGCGTACACCAGGACTCCCTCTGGTTGGCGGCGGAAAATTTCTATGGCATTTGATTTTGAATCGGACCACAGGGCGATTCAAATTCAATTAAATTTGGGGGGTCTGGCGAGAAATGAAGGACAGAAATTTCTGAACTTCAATCGCATGAATGTAGGACGATTTAGGCGTCAGCTTAGGTTAGGGCTAGATGAGTGCACAACCATCTAACAGAAATGCTTCAATAGATGAGGTAGATAGGTGTGTGGAAAATCTAGGTGAGATTTCCGCAATGCTATAGAAACCTCTGTACTAAACAGAGAGTTAAGCCTAAGACTCTTGGAGATCTTCCCCGAGAATTTTGGGCTTTATACGTGAGCGTCGCAGGCTATGCCGCACTCTCGTAGATCTGGTGATCCAGATAGATTTCCTGCTCTTAGAGCCGATATCAGAAATCTGGATCGCATAATTGAGGACTCTGTTCGAATTTCGAACAAGATAGACTCAAAGATTATTTAGGAGAATAAGAGTTGAGGGAAAATTTTGCAAAGTCAAAGGGCAGCTGGACTCGATACCAGAGAACCTGTAAGTCATCTAGTAGACATCACAGGTCGACTTATTACGGACGACAGTGAAAGGCCGAAGCCTTAGCAGACCATGTGCAGGGTGTTTCGCCTGCGATGGGAGGACCGAGTGCTAATTTCTCAGGAGGACCAGTTAATCGGTTTCCTGGGGAACATGATGCTCTCCGTAGCTCAGTTAATCGAGCTACCGAGGGGGTCAGCGATCGGTCCCCATGGTAAATTTCGGCGATACATTACTGCGGATGGGGCTATGTTGAAAACTCCACTCGTTGGAACGAGGGTGGTTTTCTTCGCGCCGGTTGTGTGGGTAGGGCAATCGCCCGTAGGCCAGCACGTAAATCCTGCGGTTTGGACAGAATACCCGATACCGCCTTAAAAAAGGCGGGAGAGGTTATTTTCCGTTCTGGCAGGTTATTTAATCACTGTCTGAACCGGGTTACTTTCCCAGGGCATGGAAAGAGGCTATGTTGGTTCCCATATTTAAGAGGGGTCACCTCTGGGACAATGTAGCAGCTATAGGCCGATATCACTTTTATCAGCCTTCGGTAAATCTTCGAGTCTTTCATTTTGGAAATTTAAATAAACTCGTAGAGGATAAAAGGGTGTTGAAGGACAACCAGTTGGTTTAGGGGCAGGCTATCCACTGTCTGCCTAACTGCTCTCACACCTATGTGGTTTCAGGTCTTAACAATAGGTATGGTACTATTGCAGTTGGACTTGATTTCTCTAAAGCCTTTGATACCGTATGGCATCAAGGTTATTGTTTAAAATGCAACGGTTTGGGTTGATCACCAAACTGTGAGATTAGTAGGAAGTTTCCTGTCTGATAGGTATTCAGAGTTAGGGTAGGTGAGCGACTATCTAGTCGCAGACCTGTACTGATGGGTGCCCCAGGGCTCCCTCCTAGGGCCGATGTTGTTTAAAATCTATGTCAGTGACATGCCTACACCTCCACGTGGAGGGTTGGCATTATCATATGCTGATGATGTGCTTGTGGCGTATACGGCCCCATTACTTCGTATGCGGAAGCACGTTGAACATTTATCTTGAGGATTATATAGGTTCTTTACCATATGGGGCCTCAAGCTAAATGGGGACAAATGCTCGGCAATTGTATTTACCGGGAAAACTCAATATGTTCGTCCAAATTTTACAAGGTACCATCCGGTCGTGAAAGTTGGACCTCATATTGTGGAAATAAAGGACAGGATAAAATACCTTGGGGTCATTTTCAAAAGAATTTTGACTTCAATGGAATATAGACTTTATCCTGGACAGAGCGAGAAAGGTCTCTTCAGCTATCAAGGGCTGATGAAGATGCGGGATGGCTTAACTCCGAAGTAAGTTGCTGTTATATCGGCAAATAATGCGACCTAGTGTGCCTACGCTTTTCCTGTCTGGTTTGGCATATCGTCCAACCAGATGGAAAAGCTTAGGAGGGGGAGCGTAGGTCCTGATTTCATGTTTAGGCATGAGAGGACTGCTGTTTAGACATGATGGCACTATCAGACGGCCCTCTAATAGGGCCATCTATGATAGGGCAGGGGGAGAAAGAATTGACAGGGTCTGATTTCGGTGCACTGCAATTTTTGGACAGATCTGACGGACTGACAACACTATCGTCGAGAACGCCTATACTGCAATCTGGACGCAGAAGGTCTGAGAGCCCAGGACACCTGCCTCCTGGGGCCTTAAAAAGGCGTCGGAGGAAGGGATGTTGTATGTCGATGGGGAACTCCATTTTACCATCGACGCACAACACCCCATGTTGATGACGTCGTGTACAACAGTACTCAATAATTGGGCTCAAAGACCAATTAAAAAATTGTAAATTGTATTGTTGTATAGTAGAATTGTTCTTAGTCGTAGTCTTAGATTTTAAGTCATAGTTTTAAGATTTTATATAACTTAGTAGAGTTCGCATTTTTTAATTTGGATTTTTTTTGGGGCATTATGTTAAGTTTCAGTTTGTTTTATATTATAATTATGTCGATAGATGCGAAGTGATATAGAGCACAGCGAATTGTTATGTAAAATAGTAGTAGATAGCGAGAATAGCTATATATAGTTAAGATTTTAGTACAGTAAGCCATTTCTGTAGTATGTAAGTTTATAATACCAAATAAATATGGCCATAGGCAAAATTGAAAATTGAATTGTTGTGTGCATATCTCTAGTGAAGTGAAAAAAATTCAAGTGAAAAAATGGCTCGTACTAAGCAAACTGCCCGTAATCGACCGGTGGAAAGGCTCCCGTAAACAACTAGCTACCAAAGCTGCCCGTAAGAGTGCCCAGCCACCGGCGGTGTTTAAGAAGCCTCATCGTTTCCGTCCTGGTACAGTTGCTTTGCGTGAAATCCGTCGTTACCAGAAGAGTACTGAATTGTTGATCCGCAAATTGCCCCTTCCAACGTTTGGTTCGTGAAATCGCTAAGATTCAAAACTGACTTGCGTTTCCAGAGCTCTGCTGTTATGGCTTGCAAGAAGCCAGTGAAGCCTACTTGGTTGGTCTTTTCGAAGATATAACTGTGCGCCATCCATGCTAAGCGTGTCACATCATGCCTAAGGATATCCATTGGCCAGGAGTATTCGTGGAGAACGTGCTAAATCTTGACGTTTTAAAAGCAACAATTTTACAACAAAACAATCGGTCCTTTCAGGACCACAAATATTTTATAAAAAAGAGATATTTTTACTCAATCTACAATTTTTAGTATTTTTTGAAAAAAAATAAAAATAATTTAGGGCTATGATTATTTTTCAACAATTAACATTTTTTATAATAAAGATATTTTTTGATGTGTTTTTTTTTCGTTGATGATTTTTCGACACTTTATTTTTTTATTTAATTTTTTTATTTTATTTTGATCGAATATTTTATTTTTTAATTTTATTGAATTTTTTGAATTATCCATTTGATATTTTCCTTAATTTGCAAAATTATTATCATTTTTGTACTCCCTCTTCGAAAAAAATGCTTGACTCATAAAAACAACCACCACATACATTTTGCTAACGGGATTTTTTTTGTCCATTTTTGTTTTTTCCTTTTCCCGTTAAACAAAAAATTGCT
>NW_026712383.1:0-129581 GCF_030504385.1 Musca domestica | reverse complement strand
AAAGTATAAATAGCACGTTTTCGATCCGAAAATTTTTATCATTTGTGTTTTTCAGTGCTTAAGTGAAGTGTTTAACACTAATAAGTGAAAATGTCTGGTCGTGGGAAAGGTGGCAAAGTTAAGGAAAGGCAAAGTCCCGTTCCAATCGTGCTGGTCTTCAATTCCCCGTCGGTCTATCCATCGTCTGTTGCGCAAAGGCAACTATGCTGAGCGTGTTGGTGCCGGTGCTCCCGTCTATTTAGGCCGCTGTCATGGAATATGTGGCTGCTGAAGTCTTGGAATTGGCTGGCAATGCTGCCCGTGACAACAAGAAGACTCGTATCATTCCCCGTCACTTTGCAATTGGCCATCCGTAACGACGAAGAATTGAACAAATTGCTGTCTGGCGTTACCATTGCCCAAGGTGGTGTATTGCCAACATCCAAGCTGTTCTCTTGCCCAAGAAGACCGAAAAGAAAGCCTAAATTACTATCTCGAAAGAAGGTATTATGGAATGAAGAGAAGAAATACAGACCATCGTATAAATTCCATAGAAAAATCAACCAATCCGTCCTTTTCAGGACGACAAAAAATATTTGAAAAGAGAAAGAAAATTGCGTCAAGCTACATTTGAATGAAAAAAAAATAAAATTCTCAATAATTTTGTATGAGACGTTGGCAGAATAACTGTTTTTCGTCTCAGTTGCATATTCGTTGTTGTTGTCCTCTTATGATTTCAGGAATAGAGCGAGCGAGAGAGGAGAGATCGTGGCGTCACCAAATGAGTATGTATAGCATGAAGAGAGAAGCATGTGGCAGTTGGTGGTGGCTGGCTGGCTGGGCAGTAATTTTATGTGAAAAATTCGTACCCCGGCGCATTCTTTGGGGAAGGCACAAAGTAGATGATTTGCAAGGGAATTTTGGCGGCAAAGTAGTGTTGTGGTGGAAATAAATCGACGCATACATGAAATAAAAGCGCATTGTGGTGCTATGGAAAATTTTAAACACAAAAAATAGAATAAAAGTAACATAATGAAATGAAAATTAATGAAAATAATTACAAAGAAAAATAAATAACGTAAATTAATAATTAAATTAAAATAAAATAAGAAAATTTTAGAAAATTAAGGCCAATATTAATGAAATTTCAAAGAAATTTAAATGAAAATATTTGAAATAATTAAAGAAATTTGGAATAATAAATACATTTTATGAAAATAAAGATACTTTAAATGAAATCAACAATTTTTAAATTATAATAAGGAAATAAATAAATAATTTTAAATAAAAGGAAGAAAAGAAAAAGTGATAGATTTTTTTAAAAAATAATCTATGAAAAATTAAATTAATTGAAAATTAAATAAGTAAATTTAACATAAATAAAATAAAATTCATTTAATGAAGAATTTTTAAATAAAATTCAATGATTTTAATTTTCGGTAAAATTTTAAAAGGAAATGATTAGTGAATAATTTACAAATTTTAATGAATTTTTTAAAATAATATGAATCAACGATCTATTTAATGAAATATTCAACAATTTCAAATTAAATTTTGAGAAAAGATTCAACAATGTTTAAAAAAGTCAAAATGAAATTCCTTTGCTACCACAGCATGGTTGTTCTTTAGTAATATCAACTAAATAATACCAATACATACATAAAGCGACGCTATGTTATACTCATATTATACGAAAAGGAAGAAGAAGAACTAAACGTGTTTAGCGATGTGAGTTGCCGACGGCATGTTTATGATCGGGAATAAAATACGAGACCTCGGTAAAACAATGTTTTCGGTGAAAATATTCTGGAGAAAATTGAAACGAGTAAGTATTTATATTTTTCATTTATTTGATTTTTAGACATTTTTCACGAATTGTGAGAAAAAAATACGAGAAAGCTGAAAAAGAAAATTATTAGAAATTTTGACATAAAATCCTATATTTCCTAAGGTAAGTGTTTATTTTTTATTTATTTTAATTTAAAAAAATAGTTTTCAACAAGAAAGTATCTCTTTTTTGATATATTTTGTGGTCCTGAAAAGGACCGATTGTTTTGTTGTAAAAAAGATTTCTCCAAATTGCGTCAAGAATTTGTTTAACCGCCGAAACCGTACAAGGTACGGCCTTGTCTCTTCAAAGCATATACGACATCCATAGCGGTGACGGTTTTACGCTTAGCATGTTCGGTGTAGGTGACAGCATCACGAATAACGTTTTCCAAAAACACCTTCAGAACACCACGAGTTTCTTCGTAAATCAGGCCAGAGATACGTTTTACACCGCCACGACGAGCCAAACGTCTAATAGCTGGCTTGGTAATACCTTGGATGTTATCACGGAGCACTTTCCTGTGACGTTTAGCGCCACCTTTTCCCAAGCCTTTACCACCTTTACCACGACCAGTCATTTTTTCACTTTAGTTTATTTCACTTATCACTTCACGAACAGTTTGAGCACTAATGTTTTTTTTCCGGCGATTCCGCTCGTATTTATACAAAATTTGAGGCTCTCTCCAACCATTTAACGCACAAGTAAAGTATGTACAGTTATATGTGTGTGTGTACATTTGCCGTTAGTATTGTATGTTCTCTTTTGTGTGTGCGTGTACATTTGGTATACCGATAGGTAAGAATTCACTAACATATCAACCCCGAAAGTTGATGCTAAGAGCACAATTTTCTATAAATACTCGTTTTCGTGGCGATGGCAACGTTATTACAGTGTTAACCGTGTTTGTGTGCATATCTCTAGTGAAGTGAAAAATCATTAGAAAATAAAGATAAAGTGCTGACTAAAATAAGTCAAAGTGAAGATTTTATTGTGTTTTATCTTCAAAAGAGATAAATTTTGTTTATTTTTGCCATAAAAAGGCAAAATATCGAACTTTATTTTTGGTCTCTCAAAAAAGTGAGACGCGCATAGTAGTCAGCAAATTTGGAAATTTGCTGATTCGAACGAGGGTTGGAAAAAGAAGAGGAAGCAGCAACTGCCACCACCAAGACAACGTTGCTGACGGGAAAAATCAACCCCGTCAGCACTCCTGAAGTAGGAGGCTTCCCGTCAAAATTAAAAATGGCGGGAAATGATACAACAGGGCCAGTAAATTTAAATTCCACTGGCAATGGCGTAGCTGTGGGTATATTTGCCAAGCCAATTAAAGCAAATATACCCAAAAGAGGTGAATATGTTGCATCTGATGGTGCAACTAGCGACGGGGGCCAATCCATTAGCTCCGATGTGGTTAGGCAGCCACGTAAAAAACGCTGCCACTGCAACGTTGGCAATTCTGCTAACGAGAATATCAAGCTGGAAGCTCTGGTACGCCAGCTTGAAGCCCGAATCGCTCATTTAGAGCAAGAGAGGAGCCGTATGGCAGCAGAGCTGGCTGCTGCCAACCAAGCGCTAGCCAAATGCGCTAAGATTGGCCCCCCCAGCAAGGAGACCGTAATGGCTACCAAGGCAGCCGTAGACCTTGGTATGGCGGATGATGAAATGGAGGTCGTGCCGTCAGAGATAGAGAAGAAGAAGACCTCCAAAGGTGCTGTCCCCAAAGTACGGTATGTACTGAAGGAAGTCACGGAGAAGGTTCAACCACCCAAAAATACCCCCATGGTGGTTGATAACAAGATTGTTGCTGCCCCTGCTGCTGCTGCTGCTGCTGCCCCTGCTGCTGCTGCTGGTCCCGCAACCAAGAAGACTGCTGCTCCCGGCCCTTCGAAGCAGACATCCGAGAAGGCAAATGCTGGCAAAAACATGCCAGCCTTTAAAATTTTTGGCGCTGGCGTATCCGAGGTGGCGGGCGTCCTGAGACAACATCTACGTTCAGGTGAGTTCTCCATAACGTTAGTCCGTCCGTCCGTTTTGGCATTGAAGGTTAAAGGCCTCAATGCATTTAATCTTGTCAAGCAAATCTTGACTGAACGTGGGTATAAATTTTATACACACACCCCCAAGGAGTTGCGTCCTCATATGCTTGTCATAGAGGGCCTAACTAATGAATATTCGCCTGAGGCGGTAAGTGAGTTTCTCACTACCAAATCAGGTTTAAATGTCGAAATTGTTGGTTTGACCAACATTTCCTACCGCTTATGGCTTTTGCGTGTTAGCAAAAGTTCAGACATGTTGGGGTTATATAACCTCAAAATGATATTTGACTGCAATGTCAAGATCCGCAAGGATAAAGGTAGTGGCATGCAGCAATGCTACAACTGCCAAGGTCACGACCATATCGCGACCAACTGTAATTTGCCAAAGCGCTGCAATAAGTGCAAAGGCAACCATGGTCCTAAAGAGTGTCCTGTTCCTCCAAAGGGACAAGACACTCTTGTAGAGTACACCGACCCAAATACTGGGGAGGTAGTGAAAAAAGTGGCACAGCCTTGTTACTGTGTCAACTGCGGAAAATACGGACATCCTGCTTCGGCTAAGGATTGTCCCTTCCGATTGGCAATATTAGCCCGCAAAGCTAAAGCCAAGGCCGAACTTCAGGCCAAAAATGAGGCACGTTCTTTACGAATTGCTGCCATTGGCTCCAGCACGACATATGCTGGTGTCGCAGGTGGCCGTGCAAAATCGGCCCCTCAACAAGTCCCAGCTGGTAACGGTCCACGTTCTAGCAATCGACCTCCCCAAAAAGAGGTAATTTCTCAGTCTGAGAATATTGTCCAGTTCTTCGGAACGGACTTTTCTCAAAAATGCGAGAAGGCTAGGACATTTGGTCCTATCTTTCAAAAAATAATGGCATCTTCAGGCATTGACGCCGCCATGTCTGCCTGGTTGTTATGCATCGCTGGAAATGTCCAGTTTTAAGGTAGTTTTTGTTAATGTGAACTCTTTGATTTCACTATCAAAGAGACACTATTTGAAGTTGTTAGTTGAGGAGAGGAGGCCTGATGTACTCCTTTTGGCTGAGCATAAGCTCAACCCTTCTCGTAATTTTAGTTTAGAGGGATATAGGGTTTTTCTCCAATATCGTGAGGGGGCGCAACGCGGGGGTGGTACCGCGGTTGCTATTCGAGATGGTATTCGCTGTGATCGAATACCACTCTCAACCGGACATATAGAATCCTGTGCGGCGAGGGTATGGAAGGACGATGGCTCCACTGTAGCTTTCGTCTCAATGTACCTCGCACCCAATGAGATACTACGGTCCGAAGATATTTTGCGGGTTTTTGACCTATATAACTCTGGGGAAGTTTTGATCGGAACCGACCTAAACGCGAAGCACACTTCGTGGGGAGGTAACGTGAGAAACTGCAGTGGACTAGTTTTAGACAGACTTTTACAGGACTGCCTAGAATTTGACGTAATAAGGTCGGATATTCCGACTAGGGAGACGGAGACATCTGCCTCATATCTAGATTTATTTCTGCGTACACCAGGACTCCCTCTGGTTGGCGGCGGAAATATTTCTATGGCATTTGATTTTGAATCGGATCACAGGGCGATTCAAATACAATTAAATTTGGGGGGTCTGGCGAGAAATGAAGGACAGAAATTTCTGAACTTCAATCGCATGAATGTAGGACGATTTAGGCGTCAGCTTAGGTTAGGGCTAGATGAGTGCACACTACCATCTAACAGAAATGCTTCAATAGATGAGGTAGATAGGTGTGTGGAAAATCTAGGTGAGATTTTCCGCAATGCTATAGAGACCTCTGTACCTAAACAGAGAGTCAGGCCTAAAACTCTTGGAGATCTTCCTCCGAGAATTTTGGGCTTTATTCGAGAGCGTCGCAGGCTATGCCGCACTCTCCGAAGATCAGGGGATCCAGATAGATTTCCTGCTCTTAGAGCGGATATCAGAAATTTGGATCGCATAATTGAGGACTCTGTTCGAATTTTCGAACAGGAGAGACTCACAAATTATTTAGGGAGAATAAGAGTTGATGGGAAAACTTTTGACAAAGTCAAAAGGGCAGCTGGACTAGATAACAGAGAACCTGTTAGTCAACTAGTGGACAATACAGGTCGACTTATTACAGACGACGGTGAAAAGGCTGAAGCCTTGGCAGACCATGTGCAGGGTGTTTCGCCGGCCATGGGAGGACCGAGTGCTAATTTCTCAGGAGGACCAGTTAATCGGTTTCCTGGGGAACATGATGCCCTCCGTAGCTCAGTTAGTCGAGCTACCGAGGGGATCAGCGATCGGTCCCCCATGGTAAATTTCGGCGATACATTTACTGCAGATGGGGCTATTGTTGAAAACGCCAGTCGTTGGAACGAGGGTGGTTTTCTTCGCGCCGGTTGTGTGGGTAGGGCAATTGCCCGTAGGCCAGCACGTAAATCCTGCGGTCTGGACAGAATACCCGATACCGCCTTAAAAAAGGCGGGAGAGGTTATTTTCACGTTCCTGGCAGTGTTATTTAACCACTGTCTGAACCTGGGCTATTTTCCCAGGGCATGGAAAGAGGCTATGTTGGTTCCCATATTTAAGAGGGGTTCACCTCTGGGACAATGTAGCAGCTATAGGCCGATATCACTTTTATCGGCCTTTGGTAAACTCTTCGAGTCTTTCATTTTGGAAAGATTAAATAAACTCGTAGAGGATAAAAGGGTGTTGAAGGACAATCAGTTCGGGTTTAGGGCAGGCCTATCCACTGTCCATGCCCTAACTGCTCTCTCATCCTATGTGGTTTCAGGTCTCAACAATAGGGATGGCACTATTGCAGTTGGACTTGATTTTTCTAAAGCCTTTGATACCGTATGGCATCAAGGTTTATTGTTTAAAATGCAACGGTTTGGATTTGATCACCAAACTGTTAGGTTAGTAGAAAGTTTCCTGTCTGATAGGTATTTCAGAGTTAGGGTAGGTGAACGACTATCTAGTCGCAGACCTGTACTGACTGGCGTGCCCCAGGGCTCCCTCCTAGGGCCGATGTTGTTTAACATCTATGTCAGTGACATGCCTACACCTCCACGTGGAGGGTTAGCATTATCATACGCCGATGATGTGCTTGTGGCGTATACGGCCCCATTACTTCGTACAGCGGAAGCACGTCTGAACATTTATCTTGAGGTCTTATATAGGTTCTTTACCATATGGGGCCTCAAGCTAAATGGGGACAAATGTTCGGCAATTGTTTTTACCGGGAATACTCGATATGTTCGTCCAAATTTTACAAGGTACCATCCGGTCGTGAAAGTTGGACCTCATACTGTGGAAATAAAGGACAGGATAAAATACCTTGGGGTCATTTTTCAAAAGAATTTTGACTTCAATGGACATATAAGTTTTATCCTGGACAGAGCGAGGAAGGTCTTCTTCAGCTATCAAGGGCTGATGAAGATGAGGGATGGCTTAACTCCCGAAGTTAAGTTGCTGTTATATCGGCAAATAATGCGTCCTATTGTTGCCTACGCTTTTCCTGTCTGGTTTGGCATCTCGTCCAGCCAGATGGAGAGGCTTAGGAGATGGGAGCGTAGTGTCCTGACTTCATGTTTAGGCATGAGTGGACTAACATTTAGTCAGGATGGAACTGTCAGAAGGACCTCTAATAGGGCCATATATGACAGGGCAGGTGGGGATAGAATTGACAGGGTCCTGGTCTCAGGAGCACTGGAATTCTTAGACAAGACTGACGGACTGAATAACAATATGGTGGAGAATGCTCTGCGTTGCAGCCTGGACGTGGATGAGCTGAGGACTGCTAGGTACCTACCACCGGGTGCCTTAAAAAGGCTAGATGAGGAAGGGCTGTTGTACGTCGATGGTGAACTTCGTTTCTACCATCGACGTTACAACACCCTTGATGTAGAAGATACTGTGTACAATAGTACACAGTAAATGTAAATATTGTATATATTGTAAATAGTAGTTTGTAGAAATTAGCTTTAAGTATTAGTTTTAAGTCTTAGATTTAAGTTTTAGTTTTAAAAATTAGCTGATTTCGCCCATTTTTTTTTTATTTTTGGATTTTTTGGGGCTTTTATGTAAATTTTGAATTTAATTTTTTCTTATGTTTGATAGTGTGCGGATGGCTAGGCCACAGCAATTTATGTAATTTTTGTAGTATGTAGCGAATAGCTATAATTATTTTTTTTAAGGTTTTAGCACAGTAAGTCACTACTGTTAGCACGTAAGAAGTATATCCAAATAAATGTGACCTTTGTCAAAATTGAAATTGAATTGTTTGTGTGCATATCTCTAGTGAAGTGAAAAAAATTCAAGTGAAAAATGGCTCGTACTAAGCAAACTGCCCGTAAATCGACCGGTGGAAAGGCTCCCCGTAAACAACTAGCTACCAAAGCTGCCCGTAAGAGTGCCCCAGCCACCGGCGGTGTTAAGAAGCCTCATCGTTTCCGTCCTGGTACAGTTGCTTTGCGTGAAATCCGTCGTTACCAGAAGAGTACTGAATTGTTGATCCGCAAATTGCCCTTCCAACGTTTGGTTCGTGAAATCGCTCAAGATTTCAAAACTGACTTGCGTTTCCAGAGCTCTGCTGTTATGGCCTTGCAAGAAGCCAGTGAAGCCTACTTGGTTGGTCTTTTCGAAGATACTAACTTGTGCGCCATCCATGCTAAGCGTGTCACCATCATGCCTAAGGATATCCAATTGGCCAGACGTATTCGTGGAGAACGTGCTTAAATTCTTGACGTTTTAAAAGCAACAATTTTACAACAAAACAATCGGTCCTTTTCAGGACCACAAATATTTTACAAAAAAGAGATATTTTTTACTCAATCTACAATTTTTAGTATTTTTTTGAAATAAATAAAAATAATTTAGGGCTATGATTATTTTTCAACAATTAACATTTTTATAATAAAGATATATTTTTTGATGTTGTTTTTTTTTTTCGTTGATGATTTTTCGACACTTATTTTTTTATTTAATTTTTTTATTTTATTTTGATCGAATATTTTATTTTTTTAATTTTATTTGAATTTTTTTAATTATCCATTTTGATAATTTCCTTTAATTTGCAAAATTATTAACATTTTTGTACTCCCTCTTCGAAAAAAAAATGCTATGACTCATAAAAACAACCACCACATACATTTTGCTAACGGGATTTTTTTTTGTCCATTTTGTTTTTTTCCTTTTCCCGTTAAATAAAAAATTGCTCTCTTTATGATTTTTGGCGCGAAATTTGTCTATTTCTCTCATTTTATTCCCCTTCGATCATTTTTTTTCTGTTGTGGACTATTCAATTTAACGGGAAAAAAATTTCTGCCTTTAATTTCTACGAATTATTTCATGTGAATTTTAAAAATTTCCAGCTAAAATGTGCCCCACGTATTTAATTTTTTTCAGGAATGATGTATGAAATATGTTTTATTCCTTTTCAGCAACATTTTTAAATGTTTTATACGCATTTTAAGAGATTTGAATATGAATTTTCTCCGTATGGAATTACAAATTATTTTTGCCCGATGTATTTAGAGAAACTGGTAATAATTTATTATTTTCAAAAATCGAAGAAGAAAATAATTAATTTGTTCAGAATTTCGATGTAAAATATAATTAAAAGTATTATAAAAAGGAATTCCAATAATATCTACCTTTGAAGTTGATCGAAAATCATTTTGTAAAACGCAATTAATTTCATGACATTTCCAAGTGTTCTAGGTGATATTTGCCTGTAAAGAGGAATTTCTTTTTGGGAATATTTTTTTATAAAATTAACAAAAAATTGACAAAATAACGTAGAAAATGGCTTCTAATACTATTTTTATAAATTATAGAACAAATTATGTTAAAATTCACAAAAAATATTGCAAAATGAAAATACATAACCGTTTGTCAGTGAATGCCTGTACATTGGTAGTATGAAGTATTCTGGGGATTTTGTAACTTTTCCCCGTAAATTATGACTTTTTGTGAATAATGTTATATTTTGATGTAAATATACAAATTCTGAAATGTTTTTTAAGAAATTTTTATAAAACTTATTAAGATTTGAGCTTTCAAATTTATTTCAAGAAAAACTTTTCTTCATTGAAATTATGCCAACAAGAGGATTTCTGCTGTCATAGACCACATAATAATTTCAATTTTTTCACATAGTAAAATATGAAATTTCATCGATATTTTTCTTTGATCCTAAAGTAAACATATCAGGCTACATTTTCAAAAAGAATTTTCAATTAAATTTTCATAAAAAATTTGATTTTTTTAAATTTTAGTTGGAAATTTGTGATTACATTTTTATAATCTGCCAAGTTAAACGTTTATAATTCACAAACGGCAAGTGATAATTACACCAAACTTTCTTTAAAACATAGCCTGAAATCTATACTTTAAAGGTATAAAACATTTTTAGTGAAAATTATCAAAGCTTCTTCAGGAAAATTTAATTTCTCCGAAAACTTTTGTAAAAAATTAAACACGCTTCCACACAATCTTTCGAAAAATTTACCAATTGACTACTATGCACATCTCATCTTTTCGATGTACCTACACTTTAGCTCGCCGCTAACAAAAATAATAGTACACATAAATTTGTGAGTGTATTTGTGTTAACAGTGAAATATAAACCAAACAGTGAATAACCATGTCTGACGCCGCCGTTGTTGAAGCCACCGCCTCCCCAGTTGCCGCTGTTGAGAAAAAGGCACCAAAAAAAGCCGCTGCCAAAGCAAAGAAGCCATCAGCTGCCCCTACCCACCCTCCAACCCAGCAAATGGTTGATGCCGCCATCAAGACCCTGAAGGAACGTGGAGGTTCATCATTGCCCGCCATCAAGAAATACTTGGCCAGCACCTACAAAGTAGATGCCCAAAAATTGGCCCCCTTCATCAAGAAGTACTTGAAAGGTGCCGTTGCCAGTGGAAAATTGATCCAAACTAAAGGTAAGGGTGCTTCTGGTTCATTCAAATTGTCTGCTTCGGCCTCCAAGGAACCCAAAGCCAAGACTGCTGAAAAGAAGAAGAAGGCCCCAGCCGCTGGTGACAAAAAGAAGAAGGCTGCCGCCCCTAAAAAGGCCGCTGGTGAGAAGAAGGCAGCTGCCAAAAAACCCTCTGCCGCCAAGAAGACCGCTGAAAAGAAGAAGGCCGACAAAACAAAGGCAAAGGCTGCCAAGAAAACCGGTACAGTTAAAGCTAAACCAGCAAAGACCGCCGCCAAAGCATCTGCCACTAAACCAAAGGCACCCAAGGCAAAAACTGCAGCTGCTAAGCCCAAAAAGGCCGCAGCAGCAAAGAAGCCAGCTGCTAAGAAAACCGCCGCCAAGAAGTAATTTTTCCCAGAAAGATTACTTTTTCCACAATATTTTCGATATTCGAAAACATACTATCTAACAGCCCTTTTCAGGGCTACAAATTAAATTAAAAAAGAGAAAAATATTTATTTTCAACAGTTATCGTATATATTTGTTACCTAAATAAATAAGTAAATTTGTACACGTGTTTCATTTTGGGAAAAAAAAAATACTTTCGCTAATTACTGTTCTTATTAGGTAATTTTATTGAGCCAATATAATCGTGGACGCCACTGGATTATTTTTTAACCCAGGTCATAAAAGATAATAAAATATTTAAAATTTTTCCTAATTACCCACAGGTCATAATTCTCGAAAATCCCCATAATTTGGTCATTTTATAATTTCTACTTAATTTTGAAAAATTTGATATTTTCATATTCTCTGTTAAATTTCACGAATTTCATCCAAAAATGACATTTTGGCAAAATATTTACATTTTCCATCAATATATTTTTTCCATTGAAAATTTCTGCCTCAGCCTTATATTTCGTTGCTTTGCCGTTGTGCTGT
This sequence comes from Musca domestica, assembly GCF_030504385.1. Classification (NCBI taxonomy): domain Eukaryota; kingdom Metazoa; phylum Arthropoda; class Insecta; order Diptera; family Muscidae; genus Musca; species Musca domestica. The sequence goes on along the minus strand of NW_026712383.1, from coordinate 117,887 downwards.
AACAAAATGCTCACACATACATGATGCCCATTCGATGTTGATCAACGACGGCAAAGCAAAACACCACTAACACACGCACACATATACGACGACGATGGCTGTTATAGCATATCGCACAAGCAATGGCTAAACATAGGCACATATGCGAGTTAGCTAAATGCATGGAAAAATCATTGTATAGAGAAAAATATATTTCTTATGGAATTTTATTCGTTATTATTAAATAATGATAAATTGTAGCTTCAACAAAAATTTGATCTCTTTTGAAATGTTTTTTGTGGCCCTGAAAAGGGCCTTTTAAGGTAGTATTTCGACGCATGAAAATGAAAAATATCAAGACATTTACTTGGAGCTGGTGTATTTAGTAACAGCCTTGGTACCTTCACTGACGGCGTGCTTAGCCAATTCACCGGGCAACAATAGACGGACGGCGGTCTGGATTTCCCGACTGGTGATGGTCGAGCGCTTGTTGTAGTGGGCCAAACGAGAGGCTTCGGCGGCAATACGTTCGAAGATATCGTTGACGAAACTGTTCATGATGCTCATGGCCTTGGAGGAGATACCGGTGTCGGGATGGACTTGCTTCAACACTTTGTAAATGTAGATAGCGTAACTCTCCTTACGCTTGGTACGTCTCTTCGACTTATCGCCCTTGGTAATGTTCTTTTGGGCTTTGCCGGCCTTCTTTGCTGCTTTACCACTGGTTTTAGGAGGCATTTTCACTTATTATTTTTTTGAATCACACAAACACTTTTAACACTGTTCACAAATGATAACCAAAACGCCAAGCTATACAGAATTTGTAGATTGTAGTCGACAAGAATTTCAGGTAGTCACAGCTAGTAGGCACACAGAAGGCAAACCACCCCATTATTGAAGAAATGTGTGTGTGAGAAAAGTATAAATAGCACGTTTCGATCCGAAAATTTTTATCATTTGTGTTTTTCAGTGCTTAAGTGAAGTGTTTAAAACTAAAATAAAGTGAAAATGTCTGGTCGTGGTAAAGGTGGCAAAGTTAAGGGAAAGGCAAAGTCCCGTTCCAATCGTGCTGGTCTTCAATTCCCCGTCGGTCGTATCCATCGTCTGTTGCGCAAAGGCAACTATGCTGAGCGTGTTGGTGCCGGTGCTCCCGTCTATTTAGCCGCTGTCATGGAATATTTGGCTGCTGAAGTCTTGGAATTGGCTGGCAATGCTGCCCGTGACAACAAGAAGACTCGTATCATTCCCCGTCACTTGCAATTGGCCATCCGTAACGACGAAGAATTGAACAAATTGCTGTCTGGCGTTACCATTGCCCAAGGTGGTGTATTGCCAAACATCCAAGCTGTTCTCTTGCCCAAGAAGACCGAAAAGAAAGCCTAAATTACTATCTCGAAAGAAGGTATTATGGAATGAAGAAGAAGAATACAGACCATCGTATAAATTCCATAGAAAAATCAACCAATCCGTCCTTTTCAGGACGACAAAAAATATTTGAAAAGAGAAAGAAAATTGCGTCAAGCTACATTTGAATGAAAAAAAATAAAATTCTCAATAATTTTGTATGAGACGTTGGCAGAATAACTGTTTTTCGTCTCAGTTGCATATTCGTTGTTGTTGTCTCTTATGATTTCAGGAATAGAGCGAGCGAGAGAGGAGAGATCGTGGCGTCACCAAATGAGTATGTATAGCATGAAGAAGAAGCATGTGGCAGTTGGTGGTGGCTGGCTGGCTGGCAGTAATTTTATGTGAAAAATTCGTACCCCGGCGCATTCTTTGGGGAAGGCACAAAGTAGATGATTTGCAAGGGAATTTTGGCGGCAAAGTAGTGTTGTGGTGGAAATAAATCGACGCATACATGAAAATAAAAGCGCATTGTGGTGCTATGGAAAATTTTAAACACAAAAAATAGAATAAAAGTAACATAATGAAATGAAAATTAATGAAAATAATTACAAAGAAAAATAAAATAACGTAAATTAATAATTAAATTAAAATAAAATAAGAAAATTTTAGAAAATTAAGGCAAATATTAATGAAATTTCAAAGAAATTTAAATGAAAATATTTGAAAATAATTTAAAGAAATTTTGGAATAATAAACACATTTTATGAAAATAAAAGATACTTTAAATGAAATCAACAATTTTTAAATTAATAATAAGGAAATAAATAAAATAATTTTAAATAAAAGGAAAAAGTGATTTTTAAAAAATAATCTGATGAAAAATTAAATTAATTGAAAATTAAATAAGAAAATTTAACATAAATAAAATAAAATTCATTTAATGAAGAATTTTTAAATAAATTCAATGATTTTAATTTTCGGTAAAATTTTAAAGGAAATGATTAGTGAATAATTTACAAATTTTTAATGAATTTTTTTAAAATAATATGAATCAACGATCTATTTAATGAAAATATTCAACAATTTCAAATTAAATTTTGAGAAAAGATTCAACAATGTTTAAAAAAGTCAAAATGAAATTCCTTTGCTACCACAGCATGGTTGTTCTTTAGTAATATCAACTAAATAATACCAATACATACATAAAGCGACGCTATGTTATACTCATATTATACGAAAAGGAAGAAGAAGAACTAAACGTGTTTAGCGATGTGAGTTGCCGACGGCATGTTTATGATCGGGAATAAAATACGAGACCTCGGTAAAACAATGTTTTCGGTGAAAATATTCTGGAGAAAATTGAAACGAGTAAGTATTTATATTTTTCATTTATTTGATTTTTAGACATTTTTCACGAATTGTGAGAAAAAAATACGAGAAAGCTGAAAAAGAAAATTATTAGAAATTTTGACATAAAATCCCTATATTTCCTAAGGTAAGTGTTTATTTTTTATTTATTTTAATTTAAAAAAAAATAGTTTTCAACAAGAAAGTATCTCTTTTTTGATATATTTTGTGGTCCTGAAAAGGACCGATTGTTTTGTTGTAAAAAATATTTCTCCAAATTGCGTCAAGAATTTGTTTAACCGCCGAAACCGTACAAGGTACGGCCTTGTCTCTTCAAAGCATATACGACATCCATAGCGGTGACGGTTTTACGCTTAGCATGTTCGGTGTAGGTGACAGCATCACGAATAACGTTTTCCAAAAACACCTTCAGAACACCACGAGTTTCTTCGTAAATCAGGCCAGAGATACGTTTTACACCGCCACGACGAGCCAAACGTCTAATAGCTGGCTTGGTAATACCTTGGATGTTATCACGGAGCACTTTCCTGTGACGTTTAGCGCCACCTTTTCCCAAGCCTTTACCACCTTTACCACGACCAGTCATTTTTTCACTTTAGTTTATTTCACTTATCACTTCACGAACAGTTTGAGCACTAATGTTTTTTTCCGTTTCAAGTTTCAAGTTTATTTTCCATCTAATCTCTACACAAAGTTATTTAATAACTTATTGTCTAACAATAGTTCTTAAGTCTATGGCTTAAAATTACTTAGCATAATTCTTATTTTTCTAAGTTTATCTATTTAATACGACAAGGGGGGTCACATATCTAATGTTACCTAACACTAATTCAATTAAACAATAAACATAAATGCAAAATAAATTTACATTATTAATTCCCCTAAAAAAAGATGTTTAAAAAAGAGGACTCTAACATTTTTATATTTTGTTTCTTACATACTATATTAAAACTAAACTTATATCTATTTATGCTACTTAATCTAATTTACGTGCTACTATATACAGTATATACAATTAAAGGGCGTTACACCAGCTACTGGGCTATTTGGTAGACAGTGTCATCAATGTCTAGCGAGCCGAACCTACGATGATAGAAGAGGAGTGAGTCCTCTCTATATAGAAGACCTTCTTCATCTAGTGTAACTAAGCTACTCGGCGGCCTATAATTGGCCCGAATTAGCCTTTGCACATCAGTGTCGTGCAAAAGGCTTTCCCTAACTAGACTATTGTCTAACGTAGTTGCCCGATCTAGGAGTTTGAGGGCACTATCCATTAGAAACTTATCTATGCGGGTGAAGTCTATGGAACTATATACTACCCTGTTGGGCGGTAAGCGCCATATCCCATCTTCACCCTGCGTTGGCCTTAAGCCCAAGCAGGACCTAAGAATCCGTCTTTCCCATATGCGAAGCCTTTCCATTTGGTGGGAGGAGATCCCAAACCAAATAGGAAAGGCGTAAGCTATTAATGGTCTAATAATCTGTTTGTAGATTAATAACCTAACTTCTACAGTCAGCCCTTCTCTTCTGCCGATGGCACGTTGATAGGTCCAAAATATGAATTTGACTTTTCTAAGTATAAAGTCAATATGTCTAACAAATTCAAATTTGCTATTAAAAATAACTCCCAAGTATTTGACTTGGTCTGAATTTTTAATGGCTTCCCCTCCAATTGCAAGTGAAGGTTCGTACTGTCTGGCGCTACGGTACAGGTATTTCTTCTTGCCTTTGAAGGTTATAGCCTCACACTTGTCGACATTTAAATGCATTTTCCAGGTTTGGAAGTATTCAGAGAGTTGCTCTAAATATGCATTTAGTCTGTTATTAGTATTCCCAGCGTGGGCTCCCGTAGCAGCGACAAATATGTCATCCGCATAAATCAGGAGTAAATGCCTATCAGGCGCACGTGGTATATCACTAATAAATATGTTGAAGAGAACGGGTCCAAGGAGTGAGCCCTGTGGTACCCCGGCAGTTACTGCCCTTTCTGATGAAAGGTCATCCTCAACTTTTACCTTAAAACTTCTATTTGCTAAGAAGCTAGCTACCATTCTACATATATTAAACTCGAAGCCTAGTCTTCTCATTTTATATATAATGGCATTTTGCCATACGTTGTCGAACGCTCTGGCAAAATCTAAACTAACAGCAATAGTTATGTGTCTGTTATTTAGAGCTTTAGTCACATAGTCCCCTAAGACCATCAGGGCATGTGAAGTTGAATGACCCTGCCTGAAGCCAAATTGACTATCAGATAGGATTGCTCCTTCTTCTAACTTTTCTCTTATATCAGAGAGTAAAAAATACTCAAAAAGCTTCCCGAACGCTGAGAGTAAGCTAATTGGTCTATAACTACTGCATAATGTCGGGTCCTTGCCAGGTTTCAGGATGGGTATTGTAATTGCCCTTTTCCATGAAACCGGGAAATAGCCCAGATTTATACAGTGGTTGAAGATAATCGCTATATGTTTCCAGGCAGCACCATCGGTCCTCCTTAACACAATGTCAGGGATTCCATCTGGTCCTGCGGATTTACGATTAGATCTTCTTTTCAGCCCTGCTCCGATATTGGGAGCTTTTAGGAATTTATTACTACGCCATGTATTTTCCTCACTTATTAAGGATCCATCTGCAGTTAAGTTATCTGCAATGTTTTTTTCCGGCGATTCCGCTCGTATTTATACAAAATTTGAGGCTCTCTCCAACCATTTAACGCACAAGTAAAGTATGTACAGTTATATGTGTGTGTGTACATTTGCCGTTAGTATTGTATGTTCTCTTTTGTGTGTGCGTGTACATTTGGTATACCGATAGGTAAGAATTCACTAACATATCAACCCCGAAAGTTGATGCTAAGAGCACAATTTTCTATAAATACTCGTTTTCTTGGCGATGGCAACGTTATTACAGTGTAAACCGTGTTTGTGTGCATATCTCTAGTGAAGTGAAAAAAATTCAAGTGAAAAATGGCTCGTACTAAGCAAACTGCCCGTAAATCGACCGGTGGAAAGGCTCCCCGTAAACAACTAGCTACCAAAGCTGCCCGTAAGAGTGCCCCAGCCACCGGCGGTGTTAAGAAGCCTCATCGTTTCCGTCCTGGTACAGTTGCTTTGCGTGAAATCCGTCGTTACCAGAAGAGTACTGAATTGTTGATCCGCAAATTGCCCTTCCAACGTTTGGTTCGTGAAATCGCTCAAGATTTCAAAACTGACTTGCGTTTCCAGAGCTCTGCTGTTATGGCCTTGCAAGAAGCCAGTGAAGCCTACTTGGTTGGTCTTTTCGAAGATACTAACTTGTGCGCCATCCATGCTAAGCGTGTCACCATCATGCCTAAGGATATCCAATTGGCCAGACGTATTCGTGGAGAACGTGCTTAAATTCTTGACGTTTTAAAAGCAACAATTTTACAACAAAACAATCGGTCCTTTTCAGGACCACAAATATTTTATAAAAAAGAGATATTTTTTTACTCAATCTACAATTTTTAGTATTTTTTTGAAATAAATAAAAATAATTTAGGGCTATGATTATTTTTCAACAATTAACATTTTTATAATAAAGATATATTTTTTGATGTTGTTTTTTTTTTCGTTGATGATTTTTCGACACTTTATTTTTTTATTTAATTTTTTTATTTTATTTTGATCGAATATTTTATTTTTTTAATTTTATTTGAATTTTTTAATTATCCATTTGATAATTTCCTTTAATTTGCAAAATTATTAACATTTTTGTACTCCCTCTTCGAAAAAAAAATGCTATGACTCATAAAAACAACCACCACATACATTTTGCTAACGGGATTTTTTTTTGTCCATTTTGTTTTTTTCCTTTTCCCGTTAAATAAAAAATTGCTCTCTTTATGATTTTTGGCGCGAAATTTGTCTATTTCTCTCATTTTATTCCCCTTCGATCATTTTTTTCTGTTGTGGACTATTCAATTTAACGGGAAAAAAATTTCTGCCTTTAATTTCTACGAATTATTTCATGTGAATTTTAAAAATTTCCAGCTAAAATGTGCCCCACGTATTTAATTTTTTTCAGGAATGATGTATGAAATATGTTTTATTCCTTTTCAGCAACATTTTTAAATGTTTTATACGCATTTTAAGAGATTTGAATATGAATTTTCTCCGTATGGAATTACAAAATTATTTTTGCCCGATGTATTTAGAGAAACTGGTAATAATTTATTATTTTCAAAAATCGAAGAAGAAAATAATTAATTTGTTCAGAATTTCGATGTAAAATATAATTAAAAGTATTATAAAAAGGAATTCCAATAATATCTACCTTTGAAGTTGATCGAAAATCATTTTTGTAAAACGCAATTAATTTCATGACATTTCCAAGTGTTCTAGGTGATATTTGCCTGTAAAGAGGAATTTCTTTTTGGGAATATTTTTTTATAAAATTAACAAAAAATTGACAAAATAACGTAGAAAATGGCTTCTAATACTATTTTTTATAAATTATAGAACAAATTATGTTAAAATTCACAAAAAATATTGCAAAATGAAAATACATAACCGTTTGTCAGTGAATGCCTGTACATTGGTAGTATGAAGTATTCTGGGGATTTTGTAACTTTTCCCCGTAAATTATGACTTTTTGTGAATAATGTTATATTTTGATGTAAATATACAAATTCTGAAATGTTTTTTAAGAAATTTTTATAAAACTTATTAAGATTTGAGCTTTCAAATTTATTTCAAGAAAAACTTTTCTTCATTGAAATTATGCCAACAAGAGGATTTCTGCTGTCATAGACCACATAATAATTTCAATTTTTTCACATAGTAAAATATGAAATTTCATCGATATTTTTCTTTGATCCTAAAGTAAACATATCAGGCTACATTTTCAAAAAGAATTTTCAATTAAATTTTCATAAAAAATTTGATTTTTTTAAATTTTAGTTGGAAATTTGTGATTACATTTTTATAATCTGCCAAGTTAAACGTTTATAATTCACAAACGGCAAGTGATAATTACACCAAACTTTCTTTAAAACATAGCCTGAAATCTATACTTTAAAGGTATAAAACATTTTTTGTGAAAATTATCAAAGCTTCTTCAGGAAAATTTAATTTCTCCGAAAACTTTTGTAAAAAATTAAACACGCTTCCACACAATCTTTCGAAAAATTTACCAATTGACTACTATGCACATCTCATCTTTTCGATGTACCTACACTTTAGCTCGCCGCTAACAAAAATAATAGTACACATAAATTTGTGAGTGTATTTGTGTTAACAGTGAAATATAAACCAAACAGTGAATAACCATGTCTGACGCCGCCGTTGTTGAAGCCACCGCCTCCCCAGTTGCCGCTGTTGAGAAAAAGGCACCAAAAAAAGCCGCTGCCAAAGCAAAGAAGCCATCAGCTGCCCCTACCCACCCTCCAACCCAGCAAATGGTTGATGCCGCCATCAAGACCCTGAAGGAACGTGGAGGTTCATCATTGCCCGCCATCAAGAAATACTTGGCCAGCACCTACAAAGTAGATGCCCAAAAATTGGCCCCCTTCATCAAGAAGTACTTGAAAGGTGCCGTTGCCAGTGGAAAATTGATCCAAACTAAAGGTAAGGGTGCTTCTGGTTCATTCAAATTGTCTGCTTCGGCCTCCAAGGAACCCAAAGCCAAGACTGCTGAAAAGAAGAAGAAGGCCCCAGCCGCTGGTGACAAAAAGAAGAAGGCTGCCGCCCCTAAAAAGGCCGCTGGTGAGAAGAAGGCAGCTGCCAAAAAACCCTCTGCCGCCAAGAAGACCGCTGAAAAGAAGAAGGCCGACAAAACAAAGGCAAAGGCTGCCAAGAAAACCGGTACAGTTAAAGCTAAACCAGCAAAGACCGCCGCCAAAGCATCTGCCACTAAACCAAAGGCACCCAAGGCAAAAACTGCAGCTGCTAAGCCCAAAAAGGCCGCAGCAGCAAAGAAGCCAGCTGCTAAGAAAACCGCCGCCAAGAAGTAATTTTTCCCAGAAAGATTACTTTTTCCACAATATTTTCGATATTCGAAAACATACTATCTAACAGCCCTTTTCAGGGCTACAAATTAAATTAAAAAAGAGAAAAATATTTATTTTCAACAGTTATCGTATATATTTGTTACCTAAATAAATAAGTAAATTTGTACACGTGTTTCATTTTGGGAAAAAAAAAATACTTTCGCTAATTACTGTTCTTATTAGGTAATTTTATTGAGCCAATATAATCGTGGACTCCACTGGATTATTTTTTAACCCAGGTCATAAAAGATAATAAAATATTTAAAATTTTTCCTAATTACCCACAGGTCATAATTCTCGAAAATCCCCATAATTTGGTCATTTTTATAATTTCTACTTAATTTTGAAAAATTTGATATTTTCATATTCTCTGTTAAATTTCACGAATTTCATCCAAAAATGACATTTTGGCAAAATATTTACATTTTCCATCAATATATTTTTTCCATTGAAAATTTCTGCCTCAGCCTTATATTTCGTTGCTTTGCCGTTGTGCTGTAACAAAATGCTCACACATACATGATGCCCATTCGATGTTGATCAACGACGGCAAAGCAAAACACCACTAACACACGCACACATATACGACGACGATGGCTGTTATAGCATATCGCACAAGCAATGGCTAAACATAGGCACATATGCGAGTTAGCTAAATGCATGGAAAAATCATTGTATAGAGAAAAATATATTTCTTATGGAATTTTATTCGTTTATTATTAAATAATGATAAATTGTAGCTTCAACAAAAATTTGATCTCTTTTGAAATGTTTTTTGTGGCCCTGAAAAGGGCCTTTTAAGGTAGTATTTCGACGCATGAAAATGAAAAATATCAAGACATTTACTTGGAGCTGGTGTATTTAGTAACAGCCTTGGTACCTTCACTGACGGCGTGCTTAGCCAATTCACCGGGCAACAATAGACGGACGGCGGTCTGGATTTCCCGACTGGTGATGGTCGAGCGCTTGTTGTAGTGGGCCAAACGAGAGGCTTCGGCGGCAATACGTTCGAAGATATCGTTGACGAAACTGTTCATGATGCTCATGGCCTTGGAGGAGATACCGGTGTCGGGATGGACTTGCTTCAACACTTTGTAAATGTAGATAGCGTAACTCTCCTTACGCTTGGTACGTCTCTTCGACTTATCGCCCTTGGTAATGTTCTTTTGGGCTTTGCCGGCCTTCTTTGCTGCTTTACCACTGGTTTTAGGAGGCATTTTCACTTATTATTTTTTTGAATCACACAAACACTTTTAACACTGTTCACAAATGATAACCAAAACGCTTTTTTTGCTTTTAAATTTGCCATTTATTAATCCATATATTGTTACAAAGAAAATATTGGCTTATTTTAAATTCAATTTAATATATGCTTGGGATTTTTGAAATCTCTTAAGCCTAGGTATATCAATTTACATATAACAAGTTGATTTTGTTATAATAGTGTAACAGTTTTACTGTTTACACATCATCATACATTTTTAAGTTAATGGTCATTAGTAGTAGCTCAAAAAAGGATTATTAAAAAGAGCTAGTTCATATAATTTTTTGAAAATTTGTCTTAAATCTAATCTTAAATCTAGGCTTAATACTAATCTTAAATCTATACTTAAACTACAATTATATACAATATTTACATAATAATACATACATTATTGTGAGGTAATGTACACTGTGTCTGTAATATTAAATGTTTTGTATCTTCTATGGTAGAATAGGAGATTACTATTATTATCATAAAGTATTCCTTCATCTCGAAGCTTAGTAAGGTCGGCGGGAGAGAGATGTCTTTTTTCCAGAATGGGAGGGTCGTTATTGCTTATTAATGAGCTCCTTATCATCTCGTTGTTAATATTTTGACTTTTTTCTACAAATTTAAGGCCACTTTTGACCAAAAATCTGTCAATGCGCTGAAGGCCAGATCTCTCATAAACTACCTTATTTGATGGCCTTTTAAATGATCCATCAGACAATATAAAGCTACGCAAACCTAAACAAGCCCGCAATATAGCTCGTTCCCATATTCTTATGCGTTCCATCTGGTGTGAAGATATTCCAAACCAGGATGGGAACGCATATGAAATTATGGGTCTAATGACCTGAGTGTATATTAATAGTTTGACCTTTATAGGAAGGCCGCCACTCATGCTTAATACTTTATTGTATGTAAAATAGACTTTTTTAGCCTTTTTTAACACAAAATCTACATGTCTGCAGAAGTCAAACCTGTCGTGAAATAATATTCCAAGATATTTCAATGTGTCGTATGTTTGTATCACACCATCGCCAATTCGCACATTGGGAACAAAATGTCGAAAATTTTTGTAAACCAACCCTTTTGTGCCAGTAAGTACAATTGATTGGCATTTCGCAACATTCAGTTGAAGTTTCCATCTATCAAAATATACACTTAATTCTTGCAGATAAGTGTTCATTTTTCTATTGACCGTTTTTGCGAGAGGTCCTCTGAAGGCAATAAGTACATCGTCCGCATACATTAGAAGAAGTCCACCTTGGGGTGGTCCTGGGATATCACTTACATAGATGTTATATAGTAGGGGTCCCAAGATAGATCCCTGTGGGACGCCTGCTAATACCTGTCTTTGACTTGATCGTTTTTCACCCACTTTAACCTTGAAATGTCTCCCATCAAGAAAGCTTTTTACCATACTACAAATGTGTTCACTAAAGCCGAAAGACTGTAATTTGTAGATGATTCCCTGTTGCCATACCCTATCAAATGCCTTAGAAAAATCTAGGCTGACAGCCAAAGTTCCATTTTTCTTATTTAGCCCCTTCGATACATAGTCCGTAAAACAGGCAAGAGCGTGTGTTGTACAGTGCCCAGGTTTAAAACCAAATTGACAATTTCTCAGGATATTTCTATCCTCAATATCACGCTTGATTCGTTGTTGTATTACCATTTCCAGAATTTTCCCAAAAGGTGAAAGTAGCGAAATCGGTCTATAGTCGCTACAATTTTCCGGATTCCCCCCCGGTTTTGGGATTGGGACCATTAAAGCCACTTTCCACGCTCTAGGGAAATAGGAAAGGTTTAAGCAGTGATTAATGAGCACTGTCAAAAATTTGAATACCACGTCTCCCGCCCGCTTCAGGGCTATATCTGGTATATCGTCAATGCCACAGGCTTTCTTGGATGGTCTTCAGGATATAGCCCATTTTATGTCCCCTGGTTTAACAAAACCAATCTCATACCATTGAGTCCTGTTCACGAAAACCGAGCCATCAGCTAGATTGTTCATATTGAAGTGTACCAGTGGGGAACCGCTATTAATTCCATCTATAGCCTCATTGATGGGGTTATTAAATGAGCTGTCATTAGGAAAATCGCTTGTTTGGTAATTGCTTTCTATGTTGTTAGCTATTACTTCTGCTTTGGCTAAATCGTCACAGACGATGTTACCATCGTTACTAACCAGGTCACCTACAGAGTTTTTACCCGATATACCAACTGCCATCTTTACTTTTGAATAGGTTTTACTACTGACTTCTATGTTCTGCAGCATAGATTTTCGGCGATTTCCTTCGAATTCATAAATCATACCCTCTATTATTCTGCTGAGGTTTCGAATATCAGCCTTTAATATTAACATTCTATCTGGGTCATGCGACCTTTTTAAAGCTCGATTAAGTCTTTTACGTTCTTTTATAAAGTGAAGTATTCTAGAAGGTAGTTCTCCCAAAGTTCCCTTTTTACGAGATCTTTTTGGAACTGCTTCCTGAATGGCATTTCTAAAGACTGATTCTAATTCAGCTACACAATCATCAATATTGTTAATCGTAACATTATTACTAGTAGGTAACATATGATGTGCTAGTTCTACATGTAATCTACGCCTGAAACGATGGATGTTCATATGATCGAAATCGTAAAACTTCTGAACTATCCCCCTTTGTACATCATTTACATTTATAATCAGCCTAACTGCTCTGTGGTCAGACTCAAAATCCAGTGTAGCTAATTGATTTCCACCTTCTGGAATAATACCTGGAGAATGTAGAAAAAAGTCTATATGTGACCCACCTGTCCCATTAGGTCTAGTAGGCCTATAAGTGGAGCAAGCCATTAAATTTGGGCATAGAGTTATAAAATTTTCAAGTTTTCTACCCCTATCATTTGTTTCATTCCCTCCCCATAATGGGTGTTTTGCATTCAAATCTGCTCCTACAACAATTTCACTTGTGTTGCCTAAGTCTACAATAGCATTAAGATCATTTACCTGAAATCTTTCACCTGGTCGTTGGTATAGGGAAACGAAAGTAATGGGTGTACCATCACTCTTCCATATTCTGGCAGCACATGCTTCTATATTCCCACAATTTAAATAAAATCTTTCGCATTTATGCTTTTCTTTTACAAGAACTGCAGTCCCTCCCCCCATGCCTTCGACTCTATCGCAACGAAATATTTTATAACCATTAATATAAAAATTATGCTTTGCAGACAATTTATGTTCCGCCAATAACAACACATCCGGTTTATTGTTTTTTATAAAAATATTGAGATAATGTCTCTTGGCCAATGAGATACAAGAGTTTATGTTCAGAAAGAAGCAAATAAGTGAATTAGTCATCGATACTACTCATTGCGAATATCATGCCAAGAGTGGCTTGGGCTTGCCCCTCTGTCTCTTTTAATCTTCGGTATTCTGGTATGAATTTAACCACTCGATTTATGACTAAACTCAAGTTGACACCAAATGTCTTTTGACAATCCTCCGATACGGTAGAGAATATGTCCAAAATACCCTCATTTTGCTGCCTATGTGGGGTAGGCTGAATGTTAGGGGCTGATTTTGTAGTACGGCTGTTGTTTATTACATCAGCGTACTGAACACCTGGACGTGTCAATGCCGAAGATGCTTTATATGCCATTGATTTGGCACGTGCTTCTTCTTTGGCTTTATTTATTTTTGCCATATAAGCTATTTTCATTGGGCATTTGGGGGAACTTGCAACATGCCCCTCTTTTTCGCAATTGACACATTTAATGGTTTTTCTAACTTCTTCTCCAGTATTTGGATCAACAATCGTAATTTCATCAATTCCCTGTTCTTTACCAGGTAGTGGACATTCCCCTGGACCATGAGGGTCGCAACATTTAACACACCTATATGGCATGCCGCATCCTGCAGAAGTATGTCCAGGTCTTTGACAATTTCGGCACTGTGTGTCATTTCTACCTTTATTCTTACGAATGCGTACATTCCAATTAAGAATTTTCTTGATTTTATAAATTTTATTAATATCTGAGTGGCGTGCAAACCAAATTAACCATTTATTTTCTGAAATATTAATGGTTTTAATTACCTCAATTGGAAAGTTAAAATTAAAATTATTTTCCAAACAATTTTTAATTTCGTTTTCTGAAAATTCGCTGGAGAGATTTTCTACCACTACCTTATATGGTAAGAGAATTTTGGGTGTATGGGTGTGGTATTTTATACCAGATTCACCTAATTTCTGTGTTACCTTTGTAAAGTCTTCGAGAGATCTGACCTTCACATTTATTCTTGAATTTCTTAATAAAATTAATGAGTACTCACCGTGACCCAACCATTCGTTGATTAGTTTGGACATCTCTTTCGCACCGATATCGTATACAGTTATAGAAGTATTCGTTTTTCTACTGTCATTCTTATTATTAGATGTAGTTGGACTGCTAGCCGCCGGGACATCTGAAGATTTCTGCACATTTGAAGATTTCTGCATATTTGAAGATTTCTGCATATTTGTAGATTTCTGCATATTATTGCCGTTTGCCGGAATTTTGTTGATTTTGCTTGATTTCTGGATGTCGTCCTTCATTATCACTTTTCCATTGTTGATTTTTGCAATATTTTTCGTACCGTCCGTACGAACAGAAACTGCTGGCAGTGCAGTTTGTACTTCTACATCCATCGCAGTGCTGAGGTTTTCTGCTACCTCAGCCGACCAATCATTATTTGTATCTTTAGCATTTGTATGCTTATTGAATTCTTGCGATTTATATTTTTGTAATTCTTCACATAGGATATTACATTTTTCTTTTAGGCTTTTTAATTCGTCCATAAGCTGTGCATTGATGATTGCCAGCTTTGAATTTTCTAAAGATGATTCACTACTGTCACCTTCAACTCTCTTTTTCTTTTTGCGTTTTCGCAATGAAATGTCTTTTATAGTTTTGGAAGTATCACTTGTTGCTGCATTTATGCTTGCATCACTTAGGTATTCGATGGGCGTAGCCAATGCCTTATTTTCACAATTAATGTCAGCAGATGTTTGTTTGACTACATTATTATTTTTATTTAATGTAGTAATATTTTCATCAAAAAATGATTCAACAGTCACTTTTCTACCTTTTATGAAGGTAGTGTTTATTTTGGATGTTTTTTCATCCATATTCAGTTCTACATTTGAATGTCTTTTTTCCACTATAAATGTTTATTTTTAACACTACTCCAAATAAGGAGCGAACACAGTAAGCTTCACTTTGCTTTGTAGCTTGTTTTATTTCACTTCACTAGATGCGCACACAAACACTGTTAACACTTGAATAATAACCAAAACGCCAAGCTATACAGAATTTGTAGATTGTAGTCGACAAGAATTTCAGGTAGTCACAGCTAGTAGGCACACAGAAGGCAAACCACCCCATTATTGAAGAAATGTGTGTGTGAGAAAAGTATAAATAGCACGTTTCGATCCGAAAATTTTTATCATTTGTGTTTTTCAGTGCTTAAGTGAAGTGTTTAAAACTAAAATAAAGTGAAAATGTCTGGTCGTGGTAAAGGTGGCAAAGTTAAGGGAAAGGCAAAGTCCCGTTCCAATCGTGCTGGTCTTCAATTCCCCGTCGGTCGTATCCATCGTCTGTTGCGCAAAGGCAACTATGCTGAGCGTGTTGGTGCCGGTGCTCCCGTCTATTTAGCCGCTGTCATGGAATATTTGGCTGCTGAAGTCTTGGAATTGGCTGGCAATGCTGCCCGTGACAACAAGAAGACTCGTATCATTCCCCGTCACTTGCAATTGGCCATCCGTAACGACGAAGAATTGAACAAATTGCTGTCTGGCGTTACCATTGCCCAAGGTGGTGTATTGCCAAACATCCAAGCTGTTCTCTTGCCCAAGAAGACCGAAAAGAAAGCCTAAATTACTATCTCGAAAGAAGGTATTATGGAATGAAGAAGAAGAATACAGACCATCGTATAAATTCCATAGAAAAATCAACCAATCCGTCCTTTTCAGGACGACAAAAAATATTTGAAAAGAGAAAGAAAATTGCGTCAAGCTACATTTGAATGAAAAAAAATAAAATTCTCAATAATTTTGTATGAGACGTTGGCAGAATAACTGTTTTTCGTCTCAGTTGCATATTCGTTGTTGTTGTCTCTTATGATTTCAGGAATAGAGCGAGCGAGAGAGGAGAGATCGTGGCGTCACCAAATGAGTATGTATAGCATGAAGAAGAAGCATGTGGCAGTTGGTGGTGGCTGGCTGGCTGGCAGTAATTTTATGTGAAAAATTCGTACCCCGGCGCATTCTTTGGGGAAGGCACAAAGTAGATGATTTGCAAGGGAATTTTGGCGGCAAAGTAGTGTTGTGGTGGAAATAAATCGACGCATACATGAAAATAAAAGCGCATTGTGGTGCTATGGAAAATTTTAAACACAAAAAATAGAATAAAAGTAACATAATGAAATGAAAATTAATGAAAATAATTACAAAGAAAAATAAAATAACGTAAATTAATAATTAAATTAAAATAAAATAAGAAAATTTTAGAAAATTAAGGCAAATATTAATGAAATTTCAAAGAAATTTAAATGAAAATATTTGAAAATAATTTAAAGAAATTTTGGAATAATAAACACATTTTATGAAAATAAAAGATACTTTAAATGAAATCAACAATTTTTAAATTAATAATAAGGAAATAAATAAAATAATTTTAAATAAAAGGAAAAAGTGATTTTTAAAAAATAATCTGATGAAAAATTAAATTAATTGAAAATTAAATAAGAAAATTTAACATAAATAAAATAAAATTCATTTAATGAAGAATTTTTAAATAAAATTCAATGATTTTAATTTTCGGTAAAATTTTAAAGGAAATGATTAGTGAATAATTTACAAATTTTTAATGAATTTTTTTAAAATAATATGAATCAACGATCTATTTAATGAAAATATTCAACAATTTCAAATTAAATTTTGAGAAAAGATTCAACAATGTTTAAAAAAGTCAAAATGAAATTCCTTTGCTACCACAGCATGGTTGTTCTTTAGTAATATCAACTAAATAATACCAATACATACATAAAGCGACGCTATGTTATACTCATATTATACGAAAAGGAAGAAGAAGAACTAAACGTGTTTAGCGATGTGAGTTGCCGACGGCATGTTTATGATCGGGAATAAAATACGAGACATCGGTAAAACAAGGTTTTCGGTGAAAATATTCTGGAGAAAATTGAAACGAGTAAGTATTTATATTTTTCATTTATTTGATTTTTAGACATTTTTCACGAATTGTGAGAAAAAAATACGAGAAAGCTGAAAAAGAAAATTATTAGAAATTTTGACATAAAATTCCTATATTTCCTAAGGTAAGTGTTTATTTTTTATTTATTTTAATTTAAAAAAAATAGTTTTCAACAAGAAAGTATCTCTTTTTTGATATATTTTGTGGTCCTGAAAAGGACCGATTGTTTTGTTGTAAAAAATATTTCTCCAAATTGCGTCAAGAATTTGTTTAACCGCCGAAACCGTACAAGGTACGGCCTTGTCTCTTCAAAGCATATACGACATCCATAGCGGTGACGGTTTTACGCTTAGCATGTTCGGTGTAGGTGACAGCATCACGAATAACGTTTTCCAAAAACACCTTCAGAACACCACGAGTTTCTTCGTAAATCAGGCCAGAGATACGTTTTACACCGCCACGACGAGCCAAACGTCTAATAGCTGGCTTGGTAATACCTTGGATGTTATCACGGAGCACTTTCCTGTGACGTTTAGCGCCACCTTTTCCCAAGCCTTTACCACCTTTACCACGACCAGTCATTTTTTCACTTTAGTTTATTTCACTTATCACTTCACGAACAGTTTGAGCACTAATGTTTTTTTCCGGCGATTCCGCTCGTATTTATACAAAATTTGAGGCTCTCTCCAACCATTTAACGCACAAGTAAAGTATGTACAGTTATATGTGTGTGTGTACATTTGCCGTTAGTATTGTATGTTCTCTTTTGTGTGTGCGTGTACATTTGGTATACCGATAGGTAAGAATTCACTAACATATCAACCCCGAAAGTTGATGCTAAGAGCACAATTTTCTATAAATACTCGTTTTCTTGGCGATGGCAACGTTATTACAGTGTAAACCGTGTTTGTGTGCATATCTCTAGTGAAGTGAAAAAAATTCAAGTGAAAAATGGCTCGTACTAAGCAAACTGCCCGTAAATCGACCGGTGGAAAGGCTCCCCGTAAACAACTAGCTACCAAAGCTGCCCGTAAGAGTGCCCCAGCCACCGGCGGTGTTAAGAAGCCTCATCGTTTCCGTCCTGGTACAGTTGCTTTGCGTGAAATCCGTCGTTACCAGAAGAGTACTGAATTGTTGATCCGCAAATTGCCCTTCCAACGTTTGGTTCGTGAAATCGCTCAAGATTTCAAAACTGACTTGCGTTTCCAGAGCTCTGCTGTTATGGCCTTGCAAGAAGCCAGTGAAGCCTACTTGGTTGGTCTTTTCGAAGATACTAACTTGTGCGCCATCCATGCTAAGCGTGTCACCATCATGCCTAAGGATATCCAATTGGCCAGACGTATTCGTGGAGAACGTGCTTAAATTCTTGACGTTTTAAAAGCAACAATTTTACAACAAAACAATCGGTCCTTTTCAGGACCACAAATATTTTATAAAAAAGAGATATTTTTTTACTCAATCTACAATTTTTAGTATTTTTTTGAAATAAATAAAAATAATTTAGGGCTATGATTATTTTTCAACAATTAACATTTTTTATAATAAAGATATATTTTTTGATGTTGTTTTTTTTTTTCGTTGATGATTTTTCGACACTTTATTTTTTTATTTAATTTTTTTTATTTTATTTTGATCGAATATTTTATTTTTTTAATTTTATTTGAATTTTTTTAATTATCCATTTTGATAATTTCTTTTAATTTGCAAAATTATTAACATTTTTGTACTCCCTCTTCGAAAAAAAAATGCTATGACTCATAAAAACAACCACCACATACATTTTGCTAACGGGATTTTTTTTTTGTCCATTTTGTTTTTTTCCTTTTCCCGTTAAATAAAAAATTGCTCTCTTTATGATTTTTGGCGCGAAATTTGTCTATTTCTCTCATTTTATTCCCCTTCGATCATTTTTTTCTGTTGTGGACTATTCAATTTAACGGGAAAAAAATTTCTGCCTTTAATTTCTACGAATTATTTCATGTGAATTTTAAAAATTTCCAGCTAAAATGTGCCCCACGTATTTAATTTTTTTCAGGAATGATGTATGAAATATGTTTTATTCCTTTTCAGCAACATTTTTAAATGTTTTATACGCATTTTAAGAGATTTGAATATGAATTTTCTCCGTATGGAATTACAAAATTATTTTTGCCCGATGTATTTAGAGAAACTGGTAATAATTTATTATTTTCAAAAATCGAAGAAGAAAATAATTAATTTGTTCAGAATTTCGATGTAAAATATAATTAAAAGTATTATAAAAAGGAATTCCAATAATATCTACCTTTGAAGTTGATCGAAAATCATTTTTGTAAAACGCAATTAATTTCATGACATTTCCAAGTGTTCTAGGTGATATTTGCCTGTAAAGAGGAATTTCTTTTTGGGAATATTTTTTTATAAAATTAACAAAAAATTGACAAAATAACGTAGAAAATGGCTTCTAATACTATTTTTTATAAATTATAGAACAAATTATGTTAAAATTCACAAAAAATATTGCAAAATGAAAATACATAACCGTTTGTCAGTGAATGCCTGTACATTGGTAGTATGAAGTATTCTGGGGATTTTGTAACTTTTCCCCGTAAATTATGACTTTTTGTGAATAATGTTATATTTTGATGTAAATATACAAATTCTGAAATGTTTTTTAAGAAATTTTTATAAAACTTATTAAGATTTGAGCTTTCAAATTTATTTCAAGAAAAACTTTTCTTCATTGAAATTATGCCAACAAGAGGATTTCTGCTGTCATAGACCACATAATAATTTCAATTTTTTCACATAGTAAAATATGAAATTTCATCGATATTTTTCTTTGATCCTAAAGTAAACATATCAGGCTACATTTTCAAAAAGAATTTTCAATTAAATTTTCATAAAAAATTTGATTTTTTTAAATTTTAGTTGGAAATTTGTGATTACATTTTTATAATCTGCCAAGTTAAACGTTTATAATTCACAAACGGCAAGTGATAATTACACCAAACTTTCTTTAAAACATAGCCTGAAATCTATACTTTAAAGGTATAAAACATTTTTTGTGAAAATTATCAAAGCTTCTTCAGGAAAATTTAATTTCTCCGAAAACTTTTGTAAAAAATTAAACACGCTTCCACACAATCTTTCGAAAAATTTACCAATTGACTACTATGCACATCTCATCTTTTCGATGTACCTACACTTTAGCTCGCCGCTAACAAAAATAATAGTACACATAAATTTGTGAGTGTATTTGTGTTAACAGTGAAATATAAACCAAACAGTGAATAACCATGTCTGACGCCGCCGTTGTTGAAGCCACCGCCTCCCCAGTTGCCGCTGTTGAGAAAAAGGCACCAAAAAAAGCCGCTGCCAAAGCAAAGAAGCCATCAGCTGCCCCTACCCACCCTCCAACCCAGCAAATGGTTGATGCCGCCATCAAGACCCTGAAGGAACGTGGAGGTTCATCATTGCCCGCCATCAAGAAATACTTGGCCAGCACCTACAAAGTAGATGCCCAAAAATTGGCCCCCTTCATCAAGAAGTACTTGAAAGGTGCCGTTGCCAGTGGAAAATTGATCCAAACTAAAGGTAAGGGTGCTTCTGGTTCATTCAAATTGTCTGCTTCGGCCTCCAAGGAACCCAAAGCCAAGACTGCTGAAAAGAAGAAGAAGGCCCCAGCCGCTGGTGACAAAAAGAAGAAGGCTGCCGCCCCTAAAAAGGCCGCTGGTGAGAAGAAGGCAGCTGCCAAAAAACCCTCTGCCGCCAAGAAGACCGCTGAAAAGAAGAAGGCCGACAAAACAAAGGCAAAGGCTGCCAAGAAAACCGGTACAGTTAAAGCTAAACCAGCAAAGACCGCCGCCAAAGCATCTGCCACTAAACCAAAGGCACCCAAGGCAAAAACTGCAGCTGCTAAGCCCAAAAAGGCCGCAGCAGCAAAGAAGCCAGCTGCTAAGAAAACCGCCGCCAAGAAGTAATTTTTCCCAGAAAGATTACTTTTTCCACAATATTTTCGATATTCGAAAACATACTATCTAACAGCCCTTTTCAGGGCTACAAATTAAATTAAAAAAGAGAAAAATATTTATTTTCAACAGTTATCGTATATATTTGTTACCTAAATAAATAAGTAAATTTGTACACGTGTTTCATTTTGGGAAAAAAAAAATACTTTCGCTAATTACTGTTCTTATTAGGTAATTTTATTGAGCCAATATAATCGTGGACGCCACTGGATTATTTTTTAACCCAGGTCATAAAAGATAATAAAATATTTAAAATTTTTCCTAATTACCCACAGGTCATAATTCTCGAAAATCCCCATAATTTGGTCATTTTTATAATTTCTACTTAATTTTGAAAAATTTGATATTTTCATATTCTCTGTTAAATTTCACGAATTTCATCCAAAAATGACATTTTGGCAAAATATTTACATTTTCCATCAATATATTTTTTCCATTGAAAATTTCTGCCTCAGCCTTATATTTCGTTGCTTTGCCGTTGTGCTGTAACAAAATGCTCACACATACATGATGCCCATTCGATGTTGATCAACGACGGCAAAGCAAAACACCACTAACACACGCACACATATACGACGACGATGGCTGTTATAGCATATCGCACAAGCAATGGCTAAACATAGGCACATATGCGAGTTAGCTAAATGCATGGAAAAATCATTGTATAGAGAAAAATATATTTCTTATGGAATTTTATTCGTTTATTATTAAATAATGATAAATTGTAGCTTCAACAAAAATTTGATCTCTTTTGAAATGTTTTTTGTGGCCCTGAAAAGGGCCTTTTAAGGTAGTATTTCGACGCATGAAAATGAAAAATATCAAGACATTTACTTGGAGCTGGTGTATTTAGTAACAGCCTTGGTACCTTCACTGACGGCGTGCTTAGCCAATTCACCGGGCAACAATAGACGGCGGTCTGGATTTCCCGACTGGTGATGGTCGAGCGCTTGTTGTAGTGGGCCAAACGAGAGGCTTCGGCGGCAATACGTTCGAAGATATCGTTGACGAAACTGTTCATGATGCTCATGGCCTTGGAGGAGATACCGGTGTCGGGATGGACTTGCTTCAACACTTTGTAAATGTAGATAGCGTAACTCTCCTTACGCTTGGTACGTCTCTTCGACTTATCGCCCTTGGTAATGTTCTTTTGGGCTTTGCCGGCCTTCTTTGCTGCTTTACCACTGGTTTTAGGAGGCATTTTCACTTATTATTTTTTTGAATCACACAAACACTTTTAACACTGTTCACAAATGATAACCAAAACGCCAAGCTATACAGAATTTGTAGATTGTAGTCGACAAGAATTTCAGGTAGTCACAGCTAGTAGGCACACAGAAGGCAAACCACCCCATTATTGAAGAAATGTGTGTGTGAGAAAAGTATAAATAGCACGTTTCGATCCGAAAATTTTTTATCATTTGTGTTTTTCAGTGCTTAAGTGAAGTGTTCAAAACTAAAATAAAGTGAAAAAGTGAAACCTGGTAAAAACCACAAAGACAGCTAAAGAGATAAATTTGAATTTTGTTTCACAACGAAAAAACAAAACATCGTTGCTGCTATTGTGGTTACACCTTTACTATCAGCAGTGTCGACGGTTAAGTTATTTACCGTCGGCACATAGAAGATGGAAGAAGAAGAAGACAGAAGTGAAGTGCTATGTGTCGACCAAGTAATATTGGCACGTAGCAAAGATGTTGATGTTTCCGCCGACGGGAAAAAGGAGGCGGCAGCTGAAAAACGCAAAAAGAGGAAGCAGAAGTATGATGATGAGTCATCATATGAAATAATGAAACTTGATGCCAGGCTGTGCGAAATCCAAAAAAAATTGGAACAAAGTGAGCAGCATAACATACTTTTAATGGAAGAAATCACTCGCCTTAAAAAACTACAAGACGAGTCTGCTCGTCTGCTGACTGAAGCAGCGAAAAAAGAAACAAGCTACAAACGAATAATAACTGAACTACAAAAACAGGAGAATACAACAAATAATGAAGCTGTTTCATCGTACGACGACTATACAGAAATGGATACTGTGGAAAGTATACCAATGCCACAGAAAAAACTGGACCCAAGCCAGGTGCCAGCTCAGGCAGGCAAGAAGCCAAAGCTGCCTAGGACATCAAACAACAATGACGAATGGACTGCTGATATTGAAGAAAACATGAATGCAGATGCAGAAAACAACATTAATGGAAAAACAACGGCAAGTACTAAAACAGGGGCAAAAACTTCACGCTCTCTGGCAGCAGCAAACCAAAGAGGCAATCCCAACAACAAAACCAATGGAGGAGTGGGTAAGAATTTACCACCTATAACAATTTATGACTGCCAGTTTAAGGAAATTGCGGGAATTTTGAACCTTTATATAGGAAAAACTAATTTTATTATAAAAATTATAAGAAAAGAAGTATTTTCTGTAAAAATTACAGGGTTAGATAACTTTGAAAAAATCAAAAATCTTCTTAAGGAAAGAAAATATAAATTTCATACACATACACCGAAACAATTACTGCCCTATTCGGTAGTAATTGAAAGGTTATCTCATATGTATGCAATAGAAGAGGTAAAAGATTTCCTAGAAAATCAACATTTCCATGTAATTGTTCAAAAAATAACAAAAATAGGCTCTGATAAGTGGATAGTCAGGCTAGATCGTAGTACCGACATTCAAAAACTTTATAAAATTAATAGAATATTAGACTGCAGCGTAGTATTCAAAAAAGCGAAAGGTAGGGAATACATCCAGTGTACAAACTGTCAAAAACCGGGACATGTGGCAAGCAATTGTGGCATGACTTACAATTGTGTCAAATGCAGTGAGCAACATGGACCGGGTAACTGCTTAATTTTAAGCAAAAACTGCGAAGAAAATGATACTGGGATTGGAGCAAAACGACCTCCCATAAAATGTGTCAATTGCAAAATGGAGGGACATGTTGCTAGCGCACGGGATTGCCCAACTAGACTAGCCATTTTAAAGAAAAGGCAAGAGAGAAAGGAAGAAAGAGAAGCAGCCAACAAAATAAGAGCTGAGAAAATTTTAGGAGCAAGATACGGATCATATGCAGAAGTAGCTAATAATAAAACCCAAATTAGGAACACTACAACAACACAAAAGGCAACTGAAGGACCTGCAATTTTATCCATGTCTTTGGCTAAAGAATGCAAAAATTCTTTTGGCAAAAATATGACAGATCTACTAAATGATTTGGAAAAATATCAACAACAATATCACGAAATTCAGGAAGCAGAAGGAAAATCCACTGCTATACTGGGTCTCCTGATGTTCATTAAGGGATATAAATGTTGAGGTGCATATTTCTTAACGTAAATTCAGTGGTGTCTATTGAAAGAAGACACTACTTAAATAATTTTATTAAAAAACATAAGCCAGATATTTTATTACTGGCAGAACATAAAATGTCACATAGACATAAACTGCAAATTGAGGGATATGCACTTCACAGACAATGTAGGGTAGACAAAAAGGGTGGTGGAACAGCCATTATGATAAAAAGTTCATATAAGTATGAAGAATTTACAGTAAATACAGGTAACATAGAATCGTGTGCAATCAAATTATACAAGACAGAAGGCCTGCCTATAATATTTGTATCTATGTATCTTGCTCCTAAAACTTCTTTTAGACCCTCCAGTCTCGATGAAATTTCGAACTTGGGTGCAAACAATGATATTGTCATTGGATGTGACCTAAATGCGAAACACAGAGACTGGGGAGGAAGAATAAATAATGTAAATGGTTGTGAACTTAGAGAATATCTATTATGTTGCCCCAATTTAACCATTTGCCCTACATCAGGTCCCACAAGGCCCAATAGAGTTGAAGACTCTTACATAGATTACTTCATGATAACACCAGGTATTGTTAGAACAGAGCATGGTCTATTAGCGACGAAGGACTTTGAATCGGATCATAAGGCCGTCGAAATAACAATAAATATTAATAATATCCAACCAAAAGAGATCATGACCTACTATGATTATGATAAAATTAATATAGAAAGGTATAAAAGAAGATTAGAAACAAGACTATTAGAACATGAGTTGCCAATATATAGAAATGCAACAATATCAGAAATAGACATTTCTATAGAAAGACTAAATAACGTTTTTAAAGAAACAATAGAAGAATGTGTTCCAAAAAAAGTATGTAAAAATTATACCTTAGGAAAATTGCCAAATAATATCATAAATCTAATAAAAGAAAGAAAAAGGTTAAAGAAAATTTTACAAAGGACACCAGACCCAGACAGATATAACATAATTAGGGCTGATATTAGAAATCTCGGTATAATTTTAAAAGAACTGATAACAAACTTCGAAAATAACAGGTACATATCACATCTTCAAAAAATAAAAGTAAACCCTACCACTTTTTCAAAAGTGAAGACTGCTGCAGGACTATCACAAAAGGAACCAATAAATACTCTATTCAACGATAGAGATGATCCCATAAACAATAATGAGGAAAAAGCCAATTTAATGGCTAACCATCTCCAAAATATACAGCAAATAAGGGAGGGTGAAACAAACCTCACCTTCCACAATCTTGTAGTTGAAGCTGTGGAGGGAATTGAGGAACATAATCCCTGCTAATTTTTGGAGAAGAAATTTCAGCTGATGGCTCAATTATAGGGGATGAAAATAAATGGATTGAGGGTGGATTTGTTAATCCTGCAGCAGTCTCAGATGCCATAAAAAAAAGATCATCTAAAAAATCTAGTGGAATAGATGGGATTCCGGATATAGCCATAAAGAAAGCCGGAAACGCAATATGCACTTTCCTGGCAATTTTATTTAACCAAGCTTTTAACCTTGGTTACTTTCCAAGAGAATGGAAAAAGGCTTTGGTAATCCCAATTAAAAAACCAAATACAAATGGCAAATATTGCGAGGACTACAGACCCATTTCTCTCCTGTCCCCATTTAGTAAACTTTTTGAATATTTTATTCTTGAAAGAATTAAAAAGACCATTGAAGAGCGCAAAATATTACGAGATTGTCAATTTGGCTTTAGGCCACAACATTGTACATCTCATGCTCTTGTAGCATTCACTAATTATGTTACAGATGGGTACAGGAGAAAAATGGGTACAATGGCAGTAGCACTAGACTTTAAAAAAGCCTTTGATAAAGTGTGGCAAAAGGGAATACTCTATAAATTGCAATCCTTTGGTTTTGAAAGGCAAACCTGTAGGATGGTAGCAGACTTCCTAAAGGATAGGCATTTCAGGATTAAAGTTGGTGAGGATATGTCTGAACAACGCCCGGTTTTCTCAGGTGTCCCACAGGGATCACTTTTGGGACCGGTGTTGTATAATATATTCATCAGCGATATTCCTGGGCCTCCAGAAGGAGGTCTGTTATTAACATATGCAGATGACGTCATTATAGCAATGAGCGGACGATATGCACATACGGTGGAAAGGAAAATAAATAAATATCTTGAAAAACTTTGTGACTACTTTAAAAAATGGGAACTAAAATTGAATGTCCCTAAATGCCTTGCTGCGATATTAAGTGGTAAAACCAGACAAAGCTTCCCCAGCTTCAGAAGACACATACCCAATGTTAAAATTGATGGTCAAATTATAGGGTATTCTGATAAAATTAAGTATTTAGGGGTTGTTTTTAACAAAAATTTTGACTTTTGCAGGCATGTAGACCATGTTCTTGTTAAAGCAAAAAAAATTTATTTCAAGTATCAAAAGATATTTAGGATGAGAGGAGGTCTTACTACAGAAGTTAAATTATTACTGTACAGACAGATAATAAGGCCCACAATTGCGTACGCCTTTCCGTCTTGGGCTGACGTCTCTGCAGCACAGATGGAAAGGATACGTAGATTTGAAAGAAGGACTATAAGTGCAGCTGTTGGCCTAAGAGCCGACATAAATAGCCAGGGTGAAGTTAGAAAGCCATCGAATAGGAACATTTACAATGCCATAAATTTTGGCAGAATAGATGTTTTTATGATGGAGATGGCCCTTAAATTTCTTGAGAAATGTAAAGAAAGTGAAAACAGTATAGTGCAAAACTTCATTAGCAACGAAGAAGAATTTGAGGTACTACGTACTAGAAAACATCTACCACCAGTCGCACTATTTAAATTAAAAGAGGCAGGTATCCTCTACCAAAATGAAAAATTGATATATTATCATAGAAGATTTTCAAGATTTGACGCTAGTACTGACCCTGTATATAATATGGAGCAGTAAACCAACATTTGTATATATTGTATATAGTTAGTTGTAAGTTTTTAGATTAAGAAATTAGTATAAGTTTAGTTATAAGATTTTTATATAATATTTAAAATTTTTTAAAAAATGGCCTTTTTTGAACTTTTTGGACATAAAACAATATAAATGTGATTAAAATAAAATTAAAACTGATTCTCTGTTAACACTTAAGTGTAACACAAAATAAATATAAATAACGTAGATTCAAGTGCCTATGAGCACAAAGAATATGTTTAATTAATACATAAATATTACTTTAGTCATTTAAGTACACATTGTAACGAAATGAATTAATAAATAAATGGCAAATTGAAAAAGCAAAAAAAAAGCAAAAGGCGAAAATTTTTATCATTTGTGTTTTTCAGTGCTTAAGTGAAGTGTTTAAAACTAAAATAAAGTGAAAATGTCTGGTCGTGGTAAAGGTGGCAAAGTTAAGGGAAAGGCAAAGTCCAATCGTGCTGGTCTTCAATTCCCCGTCGGTCGTATCCATCGTCTGTTGCGCAAAGGCAACTATGCTGAGCGTGTTGTGCCGGTGCTCCCGTCTATTTAGCCGCTGTCATGGAATATTTGGCTGCTGAAGTCTTGGAATTGGCTGGCAATGCTGCCCGTGACAACAAGAAGACTCGTATCATTCCCCGTTACTTGCAATTGGCCATCCGTAACGACGAAGAATTGAACAAATTGCTGTCTGGCGTTACCATTGCCCAAGGTGGTGTATTGCCAAACATCCAAGCTGTTCTCTTGCCCAAGAAGACCGAAAAGAAAGCCTAAATTATTTCGAAAGGTATTATGGAATGAAGAAGAAGAATATAGACCATCGTATAATTCCATAGAAAAATCAACCAATCCGTCCTTTTCAGGACGACAAAAAATATTTGAAAAGAGAAAGAAAATTGCGTCAAGCTACATTTGCATGAAAAAAAATAAAAATTCTCAATAATTTTCTATGAGACGTTGGCAGAATAACTGTTTTTCGTTGTCAGTTGCATATTTGTGTTGTCGTCGTTGTTGTTGTCTCTTATGATTTCAGGAATAGAGCGCGAGAGAGGAGAGATCGTGGCGTCACCAAATGAGTATGTATAGCATGAAGAAGAAGCATGTGGCAGTTGGTGGTGGCTTTGTAGTAATTTTATGTGAAAAAATCGTACCCCGGCGCATTCTTTGGGGAAGGCATAAAGTAGATGATTTGCAATGGAATTTTGGCGGCAAAGTAGTGTTTTGGTGGAAATAAATCGACGCATACATGAAAATAAAAGCGCATTGTGGTGCTATGGAAAATTTTTAACACAAAAATAGAAGAAAAGTAAAATAATGAAATGAAAATTAACGAAAATAATTACAAAGAAAAATAAAATAACGTAAATTAATAATTAAATTAAAATAAAATAAGAAAATTTTTAAAAATTAAGGCAAATATTAATGAAAATTTAAGCAAATTTAAATGAAAATATTTGGAAATAAATTAAAGAAATTTGGAATAATAAATACATTTTATGAAAATAAAAGATACTTTAAATGAAATCAAAAAATTTTAAATTAATGATAAGGAAATAAATTAAATAATTTTAAATTAATAATAAGGAAATAAATAAAATAATTTTTAATAAAACGAAAAATGTGATTTTTAAAAAATAATCTAATGAAAAATTAAATTAATTGAAATTTAAATAAGTAAATTGAACATAAATAAAATAAAATTAATTCAATGAAAAATTTTTAAATAAAATTCAGTTATTTTAATTTTTAAAAAAATCAATGATTTAATTTTCGATACAATTTTAAAGGAAATTATTAGTGAATAATTTAAAAATTTTTAATGAAATTTTTGAAGATAATATGAATCAACGATCTATTTAATAAAAATATTCAACCATTTTTAAATAAAATTTGAGAAAAGATTCAACAATGTTTGAAAAAGTCAAAATGAAATTCCTTTGCTACCACAGCATGGTCGTTCTTTAGTAATATCGACTAAATAATACCAACACATACATAAAGCGACGCTATGTTATACTCATATAATACGAAAAGGAAGAAGAAGAACAACTAAATGTGTTTAGCGATGTGAGTTGCCGACGGCATGTTTATGATCGGGAATAAAATACGAGACCTCGGTAAAACAATGTTTTCGTTGAAAATATTCTGGAGAAAATTAGTGTTAGTAGTTAGTATTTATATTTTTTATTTATTTGATTTTTAGACATTTTTCACGAATTGTGAGAAAAAAGTACGAGAAAGCTGAAAAAGAAAAATATTAGAAATTTTGACATAAAATTTCTTTATTTCCTAAGGTAAGTGTTTATTTTTTATTTATTTTAATTAAAAAAAAATAGTTTTCAACAAGAATGTATCTCTTTTTTGATATATTTTGTGGTCCTGAAAAGGACCGATTGTTTTGTTGTAAAAAAAGATTTCTCCAAATTGCGTCAAGAATTTGTTTAACCGCCGAAACCGTACAAGGTACGGCCTTGTCTCTTCAAAGCATATACGACATCCATAGCGGTGACGGTTTTACGCTTAGCATGTTCGGTGTAGGTGACAGCATCACGAATAACGTTTTCCAAAAACACCTTCAGAACACCACGAGTTTCTTCGTAAATCAGGCCAGAGATACGTTTTACACCGCCACGACGAGCCAAACGTCTAATAGCTGGCTTGGTAATACCTTGGATGTTATCACGGAGCACTTTCCTGTGACGTTTAGCGCCACCTTTTCCCAAGCCTTTACCACCTTTACCACGACCCGTCATTTTTTCACTTAAGTTTATTTCACTTATCACTTCACTAACGTTCAAAATACGAATGTTTTTTCAACCCAGGTCCGCTTGTATTTATACAAAATTTGAGGCTCTCTCCAACCATTTAACGCACAAGTAAAGTATGTACAGTTATATGTGTGTGTGTACATTTGCCGTTAGTATTGTATGTTCTCTTTTGTGTGTGCGTGTACATTTGGTATACCGATAGGTAAGAATTCACTAACATATCAACCCCGAAAGTTGATGCTAAGAGCACAATTTTCTATAAATACTCGTTTTCTTGGCGATGGCAACGTTATTACAGTGTCTACAGTGTTTGTGTGCATATCTCTAGTGAAGTGAAAAAATTCAAGTGAAAAATGGCTCGTACTAAGCAAACTGCCCGTAAATCGACCGGTGGAAAGGCTCCCCGTAAACAACTAGCTACCAAAGCTGCCCGTAAGAGTGCCCCAGCCACCGGCGGTGTTAAGAAGCCTCATCGTTTCCGTCCTGGTACAGTTGCTTTGCGTGAAATCCGTCGTTACCAGAAGAGTACTGAATTGTTGATCCGCAAATTGCCCTTCCAACGTTTGGTTCGTGAAATCGCTCAAGATTTCAAAACTGACTTGCGTTTCCAGAGCTCTGCTCTGCTCAAGAAGCCAGTGAAGCCTACTTGGTTGGTCTTTTCGAAGATACTAACTTGTGCGCCATCCATGCTAAGCGTGTCACCATCATGAATAAGGATATCCAATTGGCCAGACGTATTCGTGGAGAACGTGCTTAAATTCTTGACGTTTTAAAAGCAACAATTTTACAACAAAACAATCGGTCCTTTTCAGGACCACAAATATTTTACAAAAAAGAGATATTTTTTCACTCAATCTACAAATTTTAGTATTTTTTTTAAATAAATAAAAATGTTGAGGGCTTTGATTATTTTGGAAAATTTTTAAAATAAAGAAGTATTTTTTTCATGTTGATTTTTTTCCTTGATTATTTTTCGTCACTTTATTTTTTTTATTTTATTTTGATCGAATATTTTATTTTTTTAATTTTATTTGAATTTTTTCAATTATCCATTTTGATAGTTTCCTTTAATTTGCAAAATTATTATCATTTTTGTACTCCCTCTTCGAAAAAAATGCTATGACTCATAATAACAACCACCACATACATTTTGCTAACGGGATTTTTTTTTGTCCATTTTGTTTTTTTCCTTTTCCCGTTAAACAAAAAATTGCTCTCTTTATGATTTTTGTCGCGAAATTTGTCTATTTCTCTCATTTTATTCCCCTTCGATCATTTTTTTTGTTGTGGACTATTCAATTTAACGGGAAAAAATTCTCTGCCTTTAATTTCTACGAATTGTCAGCTTCGGCCTCCAAGGAACCCAAAGCCAAGACTGCTGAAAAGAAGTAGAAGGCCCCAGCCGCTGGTGACAAAAAGAAGAAGGCTGCCGCCCCTAAAAAGGCCGCTGGTGAGAAGAAGGCAGCTGCCAAAAAACCCTCTGCCGCCAAGAAGACCGCTGAAAAGAAGAAGGCCGACAAAACAAAGGCAAAGGCTGCCAAGAAAACCGGTACAGTTAAAGCTAAACCAGCAAAGACCGCCGCCAAAGCATCTGCCACTAAACCAAAGGCACCCAAGGCAAAAACTGCAGCTGCTAAGCCCAAAAAGGCCGCAGCAGCAAAGAAGCCAGCTGCTAAGAAAACCGCCGCCAAGAAGTAATTTTTCCCAGAAAGATTACTTTTTCCACAATATTTTCGATATTCGAAAACATACTATCTAACAGCCCTTTTCAGGGCTACAAATTAAATTAAAAAAGAGAAAAATATTTATTTTCAACAGTTATCGTATATATTTGTTACCTAAATGAATAAGTAAATTTGTACACGTGTTTGATTTTGGGAAAAAATTACTTTCGCTAATTACTGTTCTTATTAGGTAATTTATTGAGCCAATATAATCGTGGACGCCACTGGATTGTTTTTTTAACCCAGGTCATAAAAGATAATAAAATATTTAAAATTTTTCCTAATTACCCACAGGTCATAATTCTCGAAAATCCCCATCATTTGGTCATTTTTATAATTTCTACTTAATTTTGAAAAATTTGTCATTTTCATATTCTCTGTCAAATTTCAAGAATTTCATCCAAAAATGACATTTTGGCAAAATATTAACATTTTTCATCAATATATTTTTTTCCTTTGATAATTTCTGCCTCAGCCTTATATTTCGTTGCTTTGCCGTTGTGCTGTAACAAAATGCTCACACATACATGATGCCCATTCGATGTTGATCAACGACGGCAAGGCAAATCACCACTAACACACGCACACATACACGACGACGATGGCTGTTATAGCATATCGCACAAGCAATGGCTAAACATAGGCACATATGCGAGTTAGCTAAATGCATGGAAAAATCATTGTATAGAGAAAAATATAATTTCTATGGATTTTTATTCGTTCATTATTATTAAATAATGATAAATTGTAGCTTCAACAAAATATGATCTCTTTTGAAATGTTTTTTGTGGCCCTGAAAAGGGCCTTTTAAGGTAGTATTTCGACGCAAAATGAAAAATATCAAGACATTTACTTGGAGCTGGTGTATTTAGTAACAGCCTTGGTACCTTCACTGACGGCGTGCTTAGCCAATTCACCGGGCAACAATAGACGGACGGCGGTCTGGATTTCCCGACTGGTGATGGTCGAGCGCTTGTTGTAGTGGGCCAAACGAGAGGCTTCGGCGGCAATACGTTCGAAGATATCGTTGACGAAACTGTTCATGATGCTCATGGCCTTGGAGGAGATACCGGTGTCGGGATGGACTTGCTTCAACACTTTGTAAATGTAGATAGCGTAACTCTCCTTACGCTTGGTACGTCTCTTCGACTTATCGCCCTTGGTAATGTTCTTCTGGGCTTTGCCGGCCTTCTTTGCTGCTTTACCACTGGTTTTAGGAGGCATTTTCACTTATTATTTTTTTTGAATCACACAAACACTTTTAACACTGTTCACAAATGATAACCAAAACGGCCAGCTATACAGAATTTGTAGATTGTAGTCGACAAGAATTTCAGGTAGTCACAGCTAGCAGGCACACACAAGGCAAACCACCCCATTATTGAAGAAATGTGTGTGTGAGAAAAGTATAAATAGCACGTTTCGGCCCGAAAATTTTTATCATTTGTGTTTTTCAGTGCTTAAGTGAAGTGTTCAAAACTAAAATAAAGTGAAAAAGTGAATTCTGGTAAAAACCACAAAAATAGCAAAAGAGATAAAATTGGATATTGTTTCACAACGAAATACAAACATCGTTGCTGCTATTGTGGTTTCACCATTAATTTTGGCTGTGTCGGCGGTTAAGTTATTTACCGTCGGCAAATAGAAGATGGAAGAAGACGACGAAGGAAGTGAAGTGCTACGTGTCGATGAAATTATATTGGCACGTAGCAAAGATGCTGATGTTTCTGCCGACGGGAAAAAGGAGGCAGCAACTGAAAAGCGTAAGAAGAGGAAGCAGAAATATGATGAT
The DNA here is from genome assembly GCF_030504385.1 of Musca domestica. Lineage (NCBI taxonomy): Eukaryota > Metazoa > Arthropoda > Insecta > Diptera > Muscidae > Musca > Musca domestica. Next base: position 84,147 of record NW_026712383.1, on the reverse strand, counting down.
GAGTCATCATATGAAATAATGAAGCTTGACGCCCGTTTAAGTGAAATCCAAAAAAAATTGGAACAAAGCGAACAACACAACATTCTTCTAATGGAAGAAATCACTCGTCTCAAACATCTCCAAGACGAATCAGCCCGCCTTCTAACCGAAGCAGCAAAAAAAGAAAATAGCTACAAAAGAGTCATAATCGACTTGCAAAAACAACAAAATACACCATCGATTGTCATAGATGAAGACGACATGGAAATAGATACTGCGGGCAACATGCCAAAACCGCAGAAACAACTGGCAGGCAAGAATCCACAGCTGCCCAGGACAGAACAGGCAGGCAAGAAGCCACAGCTGCCTACAACAGAACCGAGAAAATATTCTTCAACTGCAAGCAACAGAAAAGAAGAACAAACAACAACAACAACAACAATTCCTGCAATAACAACAAATGGCAACAACAATCAGTCATCAGTAGCAGCAGCCGCAGCAGCCGCAGCAGCAGCAGTAACATCAACCCCCATTGCCGTAGCAGCAACCACCAAAGGGAAGGGTAAGAGCCTACCTGCCATAACAGTTTATGAAGTTGGATATAGGGAACTTACTGGAATAATAGATAGAATTATAGGAAAAGAAAACTATAGCATTAAAGTCATTCGAAGTACAATTATGTCCGTTAGGATTATTGGCTTAGAAAATTTTCAAAAAATTACATCTTTACTTAAAGAAAGAGGTTATAAACATCACACTCACACACCAAAACAATTATTGCCCTATTCAGTTATTATCGATAGGTTGCCTAAAGAAATTTGTAAGGAAGAAATTATAGAATTCTTGGAAAACTTAAATTTCACTGTAAAAGTAGTAGATTTAATTAATATTACAGAAACTAAATGGATTTTAAAATTAGACAGATAACGTGATATAAATAGACTTTATAAAACCAAAAAAATTTTAAGGTGCAATATCTCTTTTAGCAGGGCTACTGGTAGGGATGTTGTTAGATGTTTTAACTGTCAACGAATTGGGCATGTCAAAGCCAATTGTGGCATGCCCTATCGTTGTGACATGTGTTGCGAAAACCACGAACGTGGTAAATGTCTGGTTAAAAATGCTTCAAATGTTTTAACAGCAGATACTGACGTACCAAGACCTCCATTAAAGTGCATTAATTGCAATCAAATAGGCCATGGAGCTAACTCCCGTGATTGCCCTACAAAAAATGCCATCCTCCTAAAAAAGAAAGAAAGGAGAGAAGAAAAAATTGCAATTAATTCTGCAAAATCAAACAGAATCTCCACAGCTAAAAACATTTTAACATATGCTAATGTACTAGGTACCCCAGATAATATACCTACAAATAACTCACAAAAAATTATAAAAAATAACATTACCACCAAAGGACCAGCATCATTAGCCATCACAATGGCTGATGAATGTAGGACAACTTTTGGTAGAAACCTCACAGATCTTATGAAAGATCTCGGACAATTTAAAGATAGGTATCAGGAAATACAAAAGGCAGAAGGTGATTCCACTGCCTTTCTAAAACTCCTGATGTATTTGCAAGGATACAAATGTTGAAGTGCATATTTCTCAATCCCAATTCTATAGTGTCTTTAGTTAAAAGACACTACATTAATTTATTTATTCAAACTCATAAGCCTGATGTTCTACTTCTAGCAGAACATAAATTGACAAGCAGGCACAAATTCGGTATTGAGGGATATGCACTTTATAAACAGTGCAGAGTAGGCAGATCAGGTGGAGGCACAGCAATTCTAGTCAAAGAGGAATATAAAACTGAATTTTTAGAAATAGACACAGGCAATATTGAGTCTTGTGGTGTAAAACTTTTTAAAGCTGATGGGACATTCATTGTATTAATATCAATGTATTTGCGCCCTAAAGATGATTTTTACCCCAATAGTCTAGATGAAATTGCTAACCTGGGTGCAGCTAATGACGTCATAATTGGCTGTGACCTGAATGCAAAGCATCGTGACTGGGGTGGGAATATTGAAAATAGAAGAGGTCGAGAACTTCAAACATACATAATAAATTGCCCAAATTTGGAGATATGCCCAACAGCTAATGCCACAAGACCCAATATTGTAGAAGACTCTTTTATCGATTTTTTTATAATATCACCAAGTGTTGTTTTAGAAGAACATGACCTTTTGAAAACCCATGATTTTGAGTCAGATCATAGGGCTGTTGAAATTAATATTTCCATGCAAAATATTTTAAGGAATATTGAAAAAACATATTATAATTTCAAAAATATTAAAATCAGGAAATTCAATAGACTCTTGGAAAATAAATTAGCAGGTCATGCTCTTCCTATAGACAGAAATGTATCAGCCAGCGAAATTAATAATTGTGTCAATGCATTAAATACGGCATTTAAAGATGCTATTGAACATTCGGTCCCTAAGCAAAAATGTCGGGATCAATTATTAGGTGAATTACCACCTCACATCCTAAGGTTCATTAAAGAACGTAAAAGATTAAGACAAATCTTAAGGAGATCAGGCGACCCTGACAGACACAATGTAATTAGAGCCGACATTAAAAATTTAGGGATAATAATAAAACAATTAGTCACTAACTTTGAACAGGACCGTTACAAAAATTATTTGGAGGGCATACATATGAATTCAAAAACATATGGCAAAATCAAAAGAGCAGTTGGTCTATCCAACAAAGAGCCGATAGGAACTTTAATAGATGCCAATGGATCAAAAATTACTGATGACAGTAGTAAGGCTGAACTTCTAGCAGACCACTTAGAAAGAGTTCATAATTTAGGGGTTGATTCGGGAAACAGTCCTATTCACAGACTTGTAAATGAGGCTGTGGATGGGATTGTTTCGCGAATGCCTATAGTGAACTTCTCTGATGAACTTACAGCTGATGGCGCTGTAATTAATAGTAATTTCCTCTGGCGGGAAGGGGGATTTGTAAATCCAGAAAAGGTGGCTATAGCAATCAAAAAAAGACCACCAAAAAAATCATGCGGTATTGACGGGATTCCCGATATTGCCCTCAAAAAAGTGGGTAATACAATCCTCACTTTCATAACCCTTTTGTGCAACCATTGTATAAATATAGGCTACTTTCCATCTAGTTGGAAACAGGCTCTAATAGTGCCAATTAAAAAGCCAAAAGCGGATGGAAAACAATGCGGCAATTATAGGCCCATTTCACTCCTATCCCCATTTGGAAAAATATTAGAATATTTCATTTTAGAAAAACTAAAATCAACAATGGAGGACCGCAATATTCTCAGAGAATTTCAATTTGGGTTATTATGTCAAATTATGTCACCAGAGGGTATGAGAGGAAAATGGGTACTATGGCTGTTAGCCTTGATTTTGCAAAGGCATTTGACACTGTTTGGCAAAATGGAATAATTTATAAACTGCAATCTTTTGGTTTCAGCCATAATATATGCAGGCTCATTGCGAGTTTTCTTGAAAGCAGGACATTTAGGGTAAAAGTCGGTGATAATATGTCTGGGCAGCGACAGGTACAAGCGGGTGTACCGCAAGGTTCACTCCTTGGGCCGGTCCTGTACAACATATTCATAAGCGACATTCCTGGTCCACCTGACGACGGCCTGCTTTTAACTTACGCAGATGACATTCTGATTGCCTTACGTGGACGTTTTGGCCATACACTTGAAAGGAGACTCAATTTATACCTCGAAAAACTTAAAAAATATTTTGATCTATGGCAGCTCAATCTCAATGTCAGCAAATGTACATCTATTGTGCTAAGTGGTAAGCCCAGGGCAACATATCCAACATTGGCTAGATTCACACCTACAATAAAAATACGTAACGAAATAATACCTGCCTCAAATGAAATGAAATATTTAGGCATTATGTTCAGCAGGAAATTTAATTTCATAAAACACATTGACTTTGTAATGGAAAAAGCGAAAAGACTATTTTTCGCATATCAAAAACTTTTTATAATGAGAGGAGGACTTACCCCTCAAATTAAACTGCTGATTTATAAACAAATAATCAGGCCAATTTTAACATACTCCTTCCCAGCATGGGCTGATATCTCATCGTCCCAAATGGAAAGGCTGCGCTCGTTTGAGAGACGTATTCTATCTCCAGCCGTAGGTCTTAGACCTTACATAAATGAAAATGGAGAAATTAGAAGACCCTCAAACAAAAGTATTTATAGGGCAGCAGATTTGTGCAGAATAGACGCATTCATGGTGAAAAATGCATTATCATTCTTTGATAGATGCCAAAACTTAGAAAATAGTATGGTAAATAATTTCCTACAAATAAATTTTGATATAAACACACTTATCAGACAAAAACACATCCCTCCAGTTGCCCTTCTAAAACTAAATGAAGAAGGCCTATTATATAATGAAGATTCTCTCATTCATTATCACCGCAGGTTCGGTAGATATGATGCAGCCACTGACTCAGTATATAATACTGACCAGTAGGCTTTAAAAATTTGTATATACTGTAAATATTATTCTTATATAAATCATAGTCATAAGTTTAGTTTTAAGCCTAGTATATAAGTTATTTTTAAATTATAATTTTTTTTTTTCTTTTAATAATTGCCTTTTTTGAATTTTTTGGGCCTTCTTTAATATGAATTTTAATAAAACATAAACCTAAATGATTGTTAATACAAATGTATGACACGAACACAAAAATTTTGTAATCTCTTACATGTATGTAAATACCTAGAGAAGAATACCTTATATAATCATAAATAATACTTTAGCCTTTAAGTAAAACATTGTAACACATCAACTGAATTAAATGAATAAATGGCATTTTCAAAAGCAAAAAAAAAAAAAAAGCAAAGGCGAAAATTTTTATCATTTGTGTTTTTCAGTGCTTAAGTGAAGTGTTTAAAACTAAAATAAAGTGAAAATGTCTGGTCGTGGTAAAGGTGGCAAAGTTAAGGGAAAGGCAAAGTCCCGTTCCAATCGTGCTGGTCTTCAATTCCCCGTCGGTCGTATCCATCGTCTGTTGCGCAAAGGCAACTATGCTGAGCGTGTTGGTGCCGGTGCTCCCGTCTATTTAGCCGCTGTCATGGAATATTTGGCTGCTGAAGTCTTGGAATTGGCTGGCAATGCTGCCCGTGACAACAAGAAGACTCGTATCATTCCCCGTCACTTGCAATTGGCCATCCGTAACGACGAAGAATTGAACAAATTGCTGTCTGGCGTTACCATTGCCCAAGGTGGTGTATTGCCAAACATCCAAGCTGTTCTCTTGCCCAAGAAGACCGAAAAGAAAGCCTAAATTATTTCGAAAGGTATTATGGAATGAAGAAGAAGAATATAGACCATCGTATAATTCCATAGAAAAATCAACCAATCCGTCCTTTTCAGGACGACAAAAAATATTTGAAAAGAGAAAGAAAATTGCGTCAAGCTACATTTGCATGAAAAAAAATAAAAATTCTCAATAATTTTCTATGAGACGTTGGCAGAATAACTGTTTTTCGTTGTCAGTTGCATATTTGTGTTGTCGTCGTTGTTGTTGTCTCTTATGATTTCAGGAATAGAGCGCGAGAGAGGAGAGATCGTGGCGTCACCAAATGAGTATGTATAGCATGAAGAAGAAGCATGTGGCAGTTGGTGGTGGCTTTGTAGTAATTTTATGTGAAAAAATCGTACCCCAGCGCATTCTTTGGGGAAGGCATGAAGTAGATGATTTGCAATGGAATTTTGGCGGCAAAGTAGTGTTTTTGGTGGAAATAAATCGACGCATACATGAAAATAAAAGCGCATTGTGGTGCTATGGAAAATTTTTAACACAAAAAATAGAAGAAAAGTAACATAATGAAATGAAAATTAACGAAAATAATTACAAAGAAAAATAAAATAACGTAAATTAATAATTAAATTAAAATAAAATAAGAAAATTTTTAAAAATTAAGGCAAATATTAATGAAAATTTAAGCAAATTTAAATGAAAATATTTGGAAATAAATTAAAGAAATTTGGAATAATAAATACATTTTATGAAAATAAAAGATACTTTAAATGAAATCAAAAAATTTTAAATTAATGATAAGGAAATAAATTAAATAATTTTAAATTAATAATAAGGAAATAAATAAAATAATTTTTAATAAAACGAAAAATGTGATTTTTAAAAAATAATCTAATGAAAAATTAAATTAATTGAAATTTAAATAAGTAAATTGAACATAAATAAAATAAAATTAATTCAATGAAAATTTTTTAAATAAAATTCAGTTATTTTAATTTTTAAAAAAATCAATTATTTAATTTTCGATACAATTTTAAAAGAAAATTATTAGTGAATAATTTAAAAATTTTTAATGAAATTTTTGAAGATAATATGAATCAACGATCTATTTAATAAAAATATTCAACCATTTTTAAATAAAATTTGAGAAAAGATTCAACAATGTTTGAAAAAGTCAAAATGAAATTCCTTTGCTACCACAGCATGGTCGTTCTTTAGTAATATCGACTAAATAATACCAATACATACATAAAGCGACGCTATGTTATACTCATATAATAAGGAAGAAGAAGAACAACTAAATGTGTTTAGCGATGTGAGTTGCCGACGGCATGTTTATGATCGGGAATAAAATACGAGACCTCGGTAAAACAATGTTTTCGTTGAAAATATTCTGGAGAAAATTAGTGTTAGTAGTTAGTATTTATATTTTTTATTTATTTGATTTTTAGACATTTTTCACGAATTGTGAGAAAAAAGTACGAGAAAGCTGAAAAAGAAAAATATTAGAAATTTTGACATAAAATTTCTTTATTTCCTAAGGTAAGTGTTTATTTTTTATTTATTTTAATTAAAACAAATAGTTTTCAACAAGAATGTATCTCTTTTTTGATATATTTTGTGGTCCTGAAAAGGACCGATTGTTTTGTTGTAAAAAAGATTTCTCCAAATTGCGTCAAGAATTTGTTTAACCGCCGAAACCGTACAAGGTACGGCCTTGTCTCTTCAAAGCATATACGACATCCATAGCGGTGACGGTTTTACGCTTAGCATGTTCGGTGTAGGTGACAGCATCACGAATAACGTTTTCCAAAAACACCTTCAGAACACCACGAGTTTCTTCGTAAATCAGGCCAGAGATACGTTTTACACCGCCACGACGAGCCAAACGTCTAATAGCTGGCTTGGTAATACCTTGGATGTTATCACGGAGCACTTTCCTGTGACGTTTAGCGCCACCTTTTCCCAAGCCTTTACCACCTTTACCACGACCAGTCATTTTTTCACTTTAGTTTATTTCACTTATCACTTCACTAACGTTCAAAATACGAATGTTTTTTCAACCCAGGTCCGCTTGTATTTATACAAAATTTGAGGCTCTCTCCAACCATTTAACGCACAAGTAAAGAATGTACAGTTATATGTGTGTGTGTACATTTGCCGTTAGTATTGTATGTTCTCTTTTGTGTGTGCGTGTACATTTGGTATACCGATAGGTAAGAATTCACTAACATATCAACCCCGAAAGTTGATGCTAAGAGCACAATTTTCTATAAATACTCGTTTTCTTGGCGATGGCAACGTTATTACAGTGTCTACAGTGTTTGTGTGCATATCGTGAAGTGACATCTCTTCGGCAGTGTTAATTCATGTATAGTGGTGGTTGACTATAGTGGTGTTCATTTTACTGCGGTGGTTGAACGAGTTGCTGTGCTGTGGTGGTTGAACGAGCTGCGTTTGCTGTGGTGGTGGCTGTAACAAAAAGAGATAAATTTTGTTATATTGGTTTTGGTCTCTAAAAAAGTTGAGAAGCCCATAGAAGGCAGCAAAATTGGAATTTTGCTGATTAAAAGCACAAAACACTAGAGAACGAGCAGTGGAGGTTGGTGGAAACCAAAAAACAACAGTGCTGGCGGGGAACCCCAAATCCGTCAGCACCCCAAAGCCGACGGCGGAAATTTTTGACGCCGTCAAAATTGAAAAATTGGGATTGCTGCCATAATTGAAATGGCAACAAATGTAAACGGTTTGGCGAACAAAAATAATGGCGCCAAAATAGTTCCAGAGGTGGTATTTGCCAAGCCAAAAATGGCAAATACGAACGAGTCTGTCGCATCTGATGGTGCCATGAGTGAAAGTGGACATTCTGTCAATTCGGATGTCCCAAGGCAGCCCCGTAAAAAGCGCTGCCACTGTAACGTAGGTAATTCTGCCTACGATACAATGAAGTTGGAGGCTCTAGTGCGGCAACTAGAAGCAAGAATCCTCCGCCTAGAAGAAGAAAAGTGGCGTATGGCAGCAGAGCTGGCTGCTGCCAACAACGCGCTAGCAAAATGCGCAATTCATCCCCCCAGCAAGGAGACCGTTTTGGCTACCGAGGCAGCCGAAGAACTCGGTATGGCGGACGACGAGATGGAGGTCGCACCGCCGGCGACTGAGGCAATAAAGAAGAAGAAGGATACCTCCAAGGGCGCTGTACCGAAACTACGGTATGTTTTGAAGGAGGTAGAGGAGAATAATGCTGCATCCCAAAAAAATGCTACAAAAGTTGCTGCAAAAGCTGTTCCTGCTGCTGCTGTCAACATCGTTACCGCTGCTGCTGCTGCCGAGAAGACTGTTCCCGCCGCTGCATCAAAGGCTGCTTCCGCTGCTACAAAGGCAAAGCAGCAAATTTAACAAACCTCGGCTGGGAAAAACATGCCAGCCTTCAAGATTTTCGACGCTGGCGTTTCAGAGGTTGCTGGCGTTCTTCGACGACATTTGAATTCAGGTGAGTTTAGTATAACTCTTGTCCGTCTTGTCGTTGAAGGTTAAAGGCCTCAACGCTTTTAATGTAGTCAAGGAGACCTTGACTGTACGTGGGTATAAATTTTATACCCACACTCCTAGGGAGTTACGCCCTCATATGCTGGCCATTGAGGGCCTAACCAGCGAGTATTCGCCTGAGGATGTTAGTGAGTTCCTCACTAATCAATCAGGATTAAAAATTGAAGTTCTTGGTCTGACCAATATCTCCTACCGATTGTGGCTTTTGCGTGTCAGCAAAAGCTCTGACATCTTGGGGCTGTATAACCTCAAGAAGATTTTCGACTGCAACGTCAAGGTCCGTAAGGACAAAGGTCGTGGAATGCAGCAATGTTTCAATTGCCAAGGCCACGACCATATTGCGACCAATTGCACTTTGCCAAAGCGCTGTAATAAGTGCAATAACAAACACGGTCCAAAAGAATGTCCTGTTCCTCCAAAGGGACAGGACACTCTCATAGAGTACACCGAACCAAATACCGGCGAGGTGATTAAAAAGGTGGCTCAACCTTGCTATTGTGTTAACTGTGGCAAGTATGGACATCCTGCTTCGGCCAAGGACTGTCCCCACCGTTTGGCAATTTTAGCCCGCAAGGCTAAAGCTAAGGCCGACATTCAGGCCAAAAATGAGGCGCGCTCTCTGCGCATTGCGGCAGCCCGTGTTGACTTTTCGTACGCCACTATTGCAGGTGGTGGTCCTAAACCAGCACCAGCCCAATCTCGTGCTAGCAACATTTCACGTTCTAGCAATCAACCTCCCCAAAAAGAGGTAAACTCTCAGTCTGAGAATATAGTCCAATTCTTCGGAACGGACTTCTCTCAAAAATGCGAGAAGGCTAGGGCTTTTGGCCCTATCTTCCAAAAAATAATGGCATCTTCAGGTATTGACGCCGCCATGTCTGCCTGGTTGCTATGCATTGCTGGAAATGTCCAGTTTTAAAGTAGTCTTTATAAATGTGAACTCTGTGATTTCATTATCAAAGAGACACTATTTGAAGTTGTTAGTTGAGGAGAGGAGGCCGGATGTACTCCTTTTGGCCGAGCATAAGCTCAGCCCTTCTCATAATTTTAGTTTAGAGGGATATAGGGTTTTTCTCCAATATCGTGATGGGGCGCAACGCGGGGGTGGTACCGCGGTTGCTATTCGAGATGGTATTCGCTGTGATCGAATACCACTCTCAACCGGACACATTGAGTCCTGTGCGGTGAGGGTATGGAAGGACGATGGCTCCACTGTAGCTTTCGTCTCAATGTACCTCGCACCCAATGAGACACTACGGCCCGTAGACATTTTGCAGGTTTTTGACCTATATAACTCTGGGGAAGTTTTGATCGGAACCGACCTAAACGCGAAGCACACTTCGTGGGGAGGTAACGTGAGAAACTGGAGTGGACAAGTTTTAGACAGACTTTTACAGGACTGCCTAGACTTTGACGTAATAAGGTCGGATATTCCGACTAGGGAGACTGCGACATCTGCCTCATATATAGATTTATTTCTGCGTACACCAGGACTCCCTCTGGCTGGCGGCGGAAATATTTCTATGGCATTTGATTTTGAATCGGATCACAGGGCGATTCAAATTCAATTAAATTTGGGGGGTCTGGCGAGAAATGAAGGACAGAAATTTCTGAACTTCAATCGCATGAATATAGGACGATTTAGGCGGCAGCTTAGGTTAGGGCTAGATGAGTGCACACTACCATCTAACAGAAATGCATCAATAGATGAGGTAGATAGGTGTGTGGAAAATCTAGGCGAAATTTTCCGCAATGCTATAGAAACCTCTGTACCTAAACAGAGAGTTAAGCCTAAGACTCTTGGAGATCTTCCCCCGAGAATTTTGGGCTTTATACGTGAGTGTCGCAGGCTATGCCGCACTCTCCGTAGATCTGGTGATCCAGATAGATTTCCTGCTCTTAGAGCCGATATCAGAAATCTGGATCGCATAATTGAGGACTCTGTTCGAATTTTCGAACAAGATAGACTCAAAGATTATTTAGGGAGAATAAGAGTTGATGGGAAAACTTTTGGCAAAGTCAAAAGGGCAGCTGGACTCGATACCAGAGAACCTGTAAGTCATCTAGTAGACATTACAGGTCGACTTATTACGGACGACAGTGAAAAGGCCGAAGCCTTAGCAGACCATGTGCAGGGTGTTTCGCCTGCGATGGGAGGACCGAGTGCTAATTTCTCAGGAGGACCAGTTAATCGGTTTCCTGGGGAACATGATGCTCTCCGTAGCTCAGTTAATCGAGCTACCGAGGGGATCAGCGATCGGTCCCCCATGGTAAATTTCGGCGATACATTTACTGCGGATGGGGCTATTGTTGAAAACTCCACTCGTTGGAACGAGGGTGGTTTTCTTCGCGCCGGTTGTGTGGGTAGGGCAATCGCCCGTAGGCCAGCACGTAAATCCTGCGGTTTGGACAGAATACCCGATACCGCCTTAAAAAAGGCGGGAGAGGTTATTTTCACGTTCCTGGCAGTGTTATTTAATCACTGTCTGAACCTGGGTTACTTTCCCAGGGCATGGAAAGAGGCTATGTTGGTTCCCAAATTTAAGAGGGGTTCACCTCTGGGACAATGTAGCAGCTATAGGCCGATATCACTTTTATCAGGCTTCGGTAAACTCTTCGAGTCTTTCATTTTGGAAAGATTAAATAAACTCGTAGAGGATAAAAGGGTGTTGAAGGACAACCAGTTCGGGTTTAGGGCAGGCCTATCCACTGTCCATGCCCTAACTGCTCTCACATCCTATGTGGTTTCAGGTCTTAACAATAGGTATGGTACTATTGCAGTTGGACTTGATTTCTCTAAAGCCTTTGATACCGTATGGCATCAAGGTTTATTGTTTAAAATGCAACGGTTTGGGTTTGATCACCAAACTGTGAGATTAGTAGGAAGTTTCCTGTCTGATAGGTATTTCAGAGTTAGGGTAGGTGAGCGACTATCTAGTCGCAGACCTGTACTGACTGGCGTGCCCCAGGGCTCCCTCCTAGGGCCGATGTTGTTTAACATCTATGTCAGTGACATGCCTACACCTCCACGTGGAGGGTTAGCATTATCATATGCTGATGATGTGCTTGTGGCGTATACGGCCCCATTACTTCGTATAGCGGAAGCACGTTTGAACATTTATCTTGAGGTATTATATAGGTTCTTTACCATATGGGGCCTCAAGCTAAATGGGGACAAATGCTCGGCAATTGTATTTACCGGGAAAACTCAATATGTTCGTCCAAATTTTACAAGGTACTATCCGGTCGTGAAAGTTGGACCTCATGTTGTGGAAATAAAGGACAGGATAAAATACCTTGGGGTCATTTTTCAAAAGAATTTTGACTTCAATGGACATATAGACTTTATCCTGGACAGAGCGAGAAAGGTCTTCTTCAGCTATCAAGGGCTGATGAAGATGCGGGATGGTTTAACTCCCGAAGTTAAGTTGCTGTTATATCGGCAAATAATGCGACCTATTGTTGCCTACGCTTTTCCTGTCTGGTTTGGCATATCGTCCAACCAGATGGAAAAGCTTAGGAGGTGGGAGCGTAGTGTCCTGACCTCATGTTTAGGCATGAGAGGACTGCTTTTTAGACATGATGGCACTATCAGACGGCCCTCTAATAGGGCCATCTATGATAGGGCAGGGGGAGAAAGAATTGACAGGGTCCTGGTTTCAGGTGCACTGCAATTTTTGGACAGATCTGACGGACTTGACAACACTATCGTCGAGAACGCCCTATACTGCAATCTGGACGCAGAAGGTCTGAGAGGCCTCAGACACCTGCCTCCTGGGGCCTTAAAAAGGCTGTCGGAGGAAGGGATGTTGTATGTCGATAGGGAACTCCATTTTTACCATCGACGCCACAACACCCTCAATGTTGATGACGTCGTGTACAACAGTACTCAATAATTGGGCTCAAAGACCAATTAAAAAACTTGTAAATATTGTATATAGTAGAATTAGTTCTTAGTTCGTAGTCTTAGATTTTAAGTCATAGTTTTAAGATTTTATATAACTAAGTAGAGTTCGCCCATTTTTTAATCTTGGATTTTTTTGGGGCATTTATGTTAAGTTTCAGTTTGTTTTATATTATAATTTATGTCGATAGATGCGAAGTGCCTAGATCACAGCGAATTGTTATGTAAAATAGTAGTAGATAGCGAATAGCTATATATAGTTAAGATTTTAGTACAGTAAGCCATTTCTGTTAGTATGTAAGTTTATAATCCTAATAAATATGGCCATAGGCAAAATTGCTTAATATTGTTTGTGTGCATATCTCTAGTGAAGCGAAGAAATTCAAGTGAAAAATGGCTCGTACTAAGCAAACTGCCCGTAAATCGACCGGTGGAAAGGCTCCCCGTAAACAACTAGCTACCAAAGCTGCCCGTAAGAGTGCCCCAGCCACCGGCGGTGTTAAGAAGCCTCATCGTTTCCGTCCTGGTACAGTTGCTTTGCGTGAAATCCGTCGTTACCAGAAGAGTACTGAATTGTTGATCCGCAAATTGCCCTTCCAACGTTTGGTTCGTGAAATCGCTCAAGATTTCAAAACTGACTTGCGTTTCCAGAGCTCTGCTGTTATGGCCTTGCAAGAAGCCAGTGAAGCCTACTTGGTTGGTCTTTTCGAAGATACTAACTTGTGCGCCATCCATGCTAAGCGTGTCACCATCATGCCTAAGGATATCCAATTGGCCAGACGTATTCGTGGAGAACGTGCTTAAATTCTTGACGTTTTAAAAGCAACAATTTTACAACAAAACAATCGGTCCTTTTCAGGACCACAAATATTTTACAAAAAAGAGATATTTTTTCACTCAATCTACAAATTTTAGTATTTTTTTTAAATAAATAAAAAAATTTAGGGCTTTGATTATTTTTGAAAATTTTTAAAATAAAAAGTATTTTTTGATGTTGATTTTTTTCCTTGATTATTTTTCGTCACTTTATTTTTTTTATTTTATTTTGATCGAATATTTTATTTTTTTAATTTTATTTGAATTTTTTCAATTATCCATTTTGATAGTTTCCTTTAATTTGCAAAATTATTATCATTTTTGTACTCCCTCTTCGAAAAAAATGCTATGACTCATAATAACAACCACCACATACATTTTGCTAACGGGATTTTTTTTTGTCCATTTTGTTTTTTTTCCTTTTCCCGTTAAACAAAAAATTGCTCTCTTCATGATTTTTGGCGCGAAATTTGTCTATTTCTCTCATTTTATTCCCCTTCGATCATTATTTTTTGTTGTGGACTATTCAATTTAACGGGAAAAAATTCTCTGCCTTTAATTTCTACGAATTATTTCATGTGAATTTTAAAAATTTCCAGCTAAAATTTTGCCCCTCCTATTTAATTTTTTTCAGGAATGATGTATGAAATATGTTTTATTCCTTTTCAGCAAAATTTTTAAATGTTTTATACGCATTTTAAGACATTTGAATAAGAATTTTCTCCATATGGAATTACAAAATTATTTTTGCCCGATGTATTTAGAGAAATTGGTAATAATTTATTATTTTTTAAAAATTTAAGAAGAAAAATGATTTGTTGAGAATTTTGATGTAAAATATAATCAAAAGTATTATAAAAAGAAATGCCAATAATATCTACCTTTGAAGTTGATCGAAAAACAATTTTGTAAAACGCAATTAATTTCATGACATTTCCAAGTGTTCTAGGTGATATTTGCCTGTAAAGATGAATTTCTTTTTGGGAATATTTTTTCATAAAAGTAACAAAAATTTGACAAAATAACTTAGAAAATGGCTTCTAATACTATTTTTAATAAATTTTAGAACAAATTATGTTAAATTTCATAAAAAATATTGCAAAATGAAAATACATAACCGTTTGTCAGTGAATGCCTGTACATTGGTAGTATGAAGTATTCTGGGGATTTTGTAACTTTTCCCCGTAAATTATGACTTTTTGTGAATAATGTTATATTTTGATGTAAATATACAAATTCTGAAATGTTTTTTAAGAAATTTTTATAAAACTTATTAAGATTTGAGCTTTCAAATTTATTTCAAGAAAAACTTTTCTTCATTGAAATTATGCCAACAAGAGGATTTCTGCTGTCATAGACCACATAATAATTTCAATTTTTTCACATAGTAAAATATGAAATTTCATCGATATTTTTCTTTGATCCTAAAGTAAACATATCAGGCTACATTTTCAAAAAGAATTTTCAATTAAATTTTCATAAAAAATTTGATTTTTTTAAATTTTAGTTGGAAATTTGTGATTACATTTTTATAATCTGCCAAGTTAAACGTTTATAATTCACAAACGGCAAGTGATAATTACACCAAACTTTCTTTAAAACATAGCCTGAAATCTATACTTTAAAGGTATAAAACATTTTTAGTGAAAATTATCAAAGCTTCTTCAGGAAAATTTAATTTCTCCGAAAACTTTTGTAAAAAATTAAACACGCTTCCACACAATCTTTCGAAAAATTTACCAATTGACTACTATGCACATCTCATCTTTTCGATGTACCTACACTTTAGCTCGCCGCTAACAAAAAAAACAAAAAAAGACACATAAATTTGTGAGTGTATTTGTGTTAACAGTGAAATATAAACCAAACAGTGAATAAGTGAAGTTAAATTGTGAGGACAAATCTCACCATTAAAGAGATAAAATTTTTGCCTTCAAACTTCTCTGCGAAAAATTTGTCAGAAGGTGAACGTTTATTTCCCGTCGGCAATATGCAGGCGGCAGGCTTCTCTGCCGTCGGCAAACACTCGCAAGCCGAAAAACCACCACCTGCAACAATATCTACTGCCAATACAGATATTGAAATAGATGACCCATCTGATAAGACAACTGATCTGATGGAACATAAATCTACCGCATCAGTGGATGATTGGACAACAGTCAAAACAAAGCCGTTTTTGAAACGTAAAGGTACTACACCAAGCGAAAATGCACAGTTGGAAGCCGTTATTGCCCAACTTCACCGAAAGATGACAAATCTCGAAAGCAGAAATGAATCACTGTCAGCCGAAATTGCATTATTAAAAAACATGCAAATTGAATCTGCCAAGCAACTAACATCTGCCCATTCCCGAGAAATGAGCTATAAACGTATTATAGCACAAATGGAAAAAGAACATGCTCCAACAATCGTTCAAATGAGCAGTATACCAAAAAAAGTTGAAGATGCCATATTAAGGGTGGACCCCACTGTCACAGTCCCAGTGCAATCTACAGTGGAGACACCACCGGAACCACGCATTAACGTGCTGAGCGCAAGCCGAGTGCCAGCGAAGATGAAGGAAGCCAAAGTTGCGGCCAAAGCAACTACACTATTTGCCAACTCCGAGGCACAACAAACAACAACAAAGGACAACATTGCTGCTACAACAGGATCAACTCTTAACACAAAGAAGAAACCTAAGCGCAAAGTCAAGATTATCTCCCAAGAATCCAACATCGACATGGACACCAGTGAGGAAATTCCTGAGACCACCAATGACGTATCATCGGCTATTTCTGGAAGATAAAGTAAGTTTGTTCCTATGATTATAACTTTAAATGTAAATATAAAATCTGTGACTAATGACATTAGAGAATTGTTAGGGCATAATAATTTTTCCATCAACATTGTTAGTGGCAAAAAGGCTAATTTTCAGCTGAGGACCATCAGAGGGTGAGAGCTCTCTTTGTCGAAAAGGGGGTAGAATTTTTCACATTCTCTCCAAAACATGAAACCCTCCACTCCATTGTTATGGAGAGACTGTCTTCAACCTATGATAAGGTTGACATAGAAGCCGCTTTGGCTAACCTTGATATGAAACTTGAGGTTAAAAATGTAGTTAAGCTAGGCTTTGAAAAATGGCTCATATTTTTGGGCAAAGGTTCGGAAATTAACAAATTTTACAAAATTCGTTGGTTTCTAAATTGTAGAATTCGATTAAAAAATGACAAGAAGAAGACATTGCCGCAATGCCGAAATTGCCAAGCTCATGGCCACGTTTCCAACAATTGCGGTAGGCCATATAAATGTGTGAAATGTTGGCGTACACAAACCAAAAATGGTTATGGTCACTGATCCCCTTACCGGGGAAACTAGAATGGAACCCGAATTTGTATTTAAATGTGCAAATTGTAATAAAGAGGGTCATCCTGCTAATTCAAAGCAATGCCCCATTAAAAAGGCTCTTCTGGCCAAATTAAATAACGCTAAAATTGAAAAAGCTGAAACACCTAAGAAAAATTCCTTTCCACTAAACAGTGGAAAAGTAAAACCCGGTGTAACATATGCCAGCTCATCAAAACAAAATGCCAACATAGGCAACATTCAGCACACAACGGTAAATACAAATCAGGGACCGATATGTGAAGCTATGGATTCATTTGAAAAATTCAATGAAATATGTACCAAAAACTTTGGTAAAGACTTCTTTACCTGTCTAAATAAGGTACGTAGATATGCCAAGGACATTAATAGTTTAAATGAGGATAGTCAAGCAAAAGCTATGGTTGGTATCCTAACTTCTCTTGGTTTTGATGATTAGACAACTTAAATGTATTTTCGCCAATATCAACTCTCTTGTGTCGAGATCTAAGAAACATCAATTTCGATTATTTCTTGATGAACACCGACCGGATGTGGTGATGTTGGCGGAGCATAGATTGTCTGCCCATTAAAACCTGGTGATGGAAGGATACAATATTTTTATTCAAAAACGTAGACAAGGACCTGGTAGAGGTACAGCCATTCTCACCAGAGATACTTTTAGAAGTGAGCTAGTAAATATAAATACTGGCATTATAGAAAATAGCTGTGTTAAATTATTTAGGACAGATGGATCATCGCTTCATTTTGTGAGCCTGTATTGCAGGCCTGCTGACGTCTACGAAGCAGCCGATCTGGAGCCCCTGCGCCATCTGGCCTCTGAGGGTGAACTTTTAATTGGCGCTGATCTAAATGCCAGGCATATTAATTGGGGAGGAAACACTATATGTTCTAGAGGCAGAATGGTGTATGATTTTATTTTAGGTTGCCCTGACCTTATAATCGTTCCCACGGGAGGGCCGACTAGGATAAGTAGGGACAGTAGTACCTATATAGACATATGTATAGCTTCGCTGGGCATATCCATCGATGATAATAGTGGGCTGGGGCTGAGTACTATTGATTGTAATTCAGACCACCTAGCTATTGTAATGCAAGTGCATGGAATAGACCCTGAACATAGGGAAAAACGCAAAATAAACAAGCGTAGGTTCAACAGAATTTTAGATGAACAATTACCTGCTTGTCGCATTGCGGCAGATAGAAATGCATCTATTTATGAAATAGATAATGGTATTGAAAAGATGACGTCTATTTTTCAATCAGCCATGGTCGACACCATCCCCAAATTTTCACCTGGTGCTAGGGGCCTCCGCCCCCTACCAGACAATATTCTTAATCTGATAAGGGAAAAGAAACGTCTAAGAAGAACCCTCTTTCGTACAGGAAATCCTAGTCGATACGATACCATTAGGGCAGAGATTAATAACCTCAATAAAATGGTTCAGGAATTGATATCAGTGCACGAATGTGAGCATTGGACCAACTTCCTGAATAATATAAAAATGGACAATAGGGTCTACAGCAAAGTAAAATCTGCAGCAGGTTGTAAACGTAACCCAATTCCAGATCTTGTGGACGAAAATGGCTTCATCTTTACGGCTGAAGAACAAAAAGCTAATTTTATTGCTGACGGCATACAAGGCAACATGTTACCTTCTAGTCCACAAGACTCTGCAATCAACAGCATTGAGAGGGAATTTATGACAAAGACACCAATAGTCAATTTTTCACAAAATTTACTAGCGGACGGTTCAAATGGTGGTTCAATAAATAATCTGAGGCTTATATCTCCTGCAGATATAGGTTCTGCAGTAAAAGCCAGACCTAATCGCAAATCCAGTGGTGTTGACGGTGTTCCTGAAATCGTCTTGAGGAACACTGACAACTCTACATGGATAAATCTTGCGATAATTTTCAACCAATGTATAAATTTGGGATATTTTCCTAGGGCATGGAAAATAGCCATAACTGTCCCAATTTTAAAGCCTGGTAAGGACCCGACCAATAGGAATAGCTATAGGCCCATCAGTTTGATTTCGGTCTTTGGAAAATTACTGGAATATTTCATTTTAAGAAATATTTCTAATGAAATTGAAGACAAAGAAATACTCTCTGATTGCCAATTTGGCTTCAGAAAAGGATTATCTACGTCTCATGCTCTCTCTGTTTTAGGTGATCATGTTTCTAGAGCACTAAATCGCAGGCATATAACCATAGGGGTTAGTCTAGACTTCTCTAGAGCGTTCGACAATGTCTGGCATAATGCCATAGTCTACAAAATGAAGAGTTTAAATTTTTCTCACCTTATTTGTAGACTAGTATACGACTTCCTTCAGTCTAGGAAATTTAAAGTAAGGATAGGTGATTCGCATTCATCCGCCAGAGAAATATACACGGGAGTCCCTCAGGGATCCTTGTTGGGCCCCGTTCTATTCAATATATTTCTGTGCGACATCCCTCTGCCCCCCGTGAGTGACTTACTTCTCATCTATGCAGATGATATTTTTATAGCCGCCTCGGGGGCACATGCATACAACACAAACATACGTCTGAACGAATATCTAGAGAACCTCTCTGTATATTTCGACAGATGGAAAATGTGTCTAAATATTGGCAAATGCGAGGCCATTGTTTTCAAAGGTCCTAAAAAAATATCTGTACCCCAGCTCTAGAGGGTTTGAGGCAACCCCATGCATTGGCGGACAGTTGGTACATGTGTCTGAGGAGCTCAAATACCTTGGAGTGGTATTCCACTCTAATTTTGAGTTCGTCAGACATGTTAACCATATTCTAGAAAAAGCCAAAAAACTATTCTGGGCTTTTCAAAGAATAATATGCCGAACTGGCGGTCTATCCCTCCCGGTGAAATTGTTAATTTATAAGCAGATAATAAGACCAATAGTGGCCTATGCGTTCCCGGTTTGGTACGGAATATCTTCCCATCAGATGGAGAGAATTCGAATCTGGGAAAGGGGTATCTTACGGTCTTGCCTTAATCTAAAACATCATTTAGGGTCAGGATGGGATATGGCGATTGCCCCCAAATTACTTAATATACAAAGATCTCCCATTCAAAAGGATTGATGTCTTTTTGGCGAAGAGTGCTCTCAACTTTCTACACAAAGCAACTTTCTGCGAAAACGCTTTGGTAGCAAGAAGTCTTGAAAACAGCTTCCCTCATGTTGATGGACTATTGGAGGCAAATTACCATCCTCCAAATAGCCTTGAAATCCTCAATAATGAAGGCCTTTTATTTAATGAAGACCAACTAGTGTTTTACCATCGACGGTACAAAACATTCGACTTATACAACACCGTCTACCAATTGGAACAATAGCCGATGATACGTCCTCTGTATATATGTATATAATTATTATTTTAAGTCCCTAGTTTTTAAGTAGTATGTAAGAATCTAAAACAAAAATTGATAAGATACTCCTTTTTTAAGATTATTTTTTTGGGAGAAAAAGAAATAAAATTCTTGTTGAAATTATTCAAAGATAAATTAATAATATTAATTTTTAGAATTAAGTATAGGTTGCATACCTGCTGCAACCTATGTATGTATATACGTAATTATAAGATAGACTTAGATAAATACTAGTATGCTAAGTACAAATATTATTTTTAATATTACTTAAGGTTAGGCGAAAGCCAAAAAAATGTAATGAATATAATCTCAATAAAATTGAACTTGAACTTGAACGCCGCTAACAAAAATAATAGTACACATAAATTTGTGAGTGTATTTGTGTTGACAGTGAAATATAAACCAAACAGTGAATAACCATGTCTGACGCCGCCGATGTTGAAGTCACCGCCTCCCCAGTTGCCGCTGTTGAGAAAAAGGCACCAAAAAAAGCCGCTGCCAAAGCAAAGAAGCCATCAGCTGCCCCTACCCACCCTCCAACCCAGCAAATGGTTGATGCCGCCATCAAGACCCTGAAGGAACGTGGAGGTTCATCATTGCCCGCCATCAAGAAATACTTGGCCAGCACCTACAAAGTAGATGCCCAAAAATTGGCCCCCTTCATCAAGAAGTACTTGAAAGGTGCCGTTGCCAGCGGAAAATTGATCCAAACTAAAGGTAAGGGTGCTTCTGGTTCATTCAAATTGTCTGCTTCGGCCTCTAAGGAACCCAAAGCCAAGACTGCTGAAAAGAAGAAGAAGGCCCCAGCCGCTGGTGACAAAAAGAAGAAGGCTGCCGCCCCTAAAAAGGCCGCTGGTGAGAAGAAGGCAGCTGCCAAAAAACCCTCTGCCGCCAAGAAGACCGCTGAAAAGAAGAAGGCCGACAAAACAAAGGCAAAGGCTGCCAAGAAAACCGGTACAGTTAAAGCTAAACCAGCAAAGACCGCCGCCAAAGCATCTGCCACTAAACCAAAGGCACCCAAGGCAAAAACTGCAGCTGCTAAGCCCAAAAAGGCCGCAGCAGCAAAGAAGCCAGCTGCTAAGAAAACCGCCGCCAAGAAGTAATTTTTCCCAGAAAGATTACTTTTTCCACAATATTTTCGATATTCGAAAACATACTATCTAACAGCCCTTTTCAGGGCTACAAATTAAATTAAAAAAGAGGAAAAATATTTATTTTCAACAGTTATCGTATATATTTGTTACCTAAATAAATAAGTAAATTTGTACACGTGTTTCATTTTGAGAAAAAAATTACTTTCGCTAATTACTGTTCTTATTAGGTAATTTTATTGAGCCAATATAATCGTGGACGCCACTGGATTATTTTTTAACCCAGGTCATAAAAGATAATAAAATATTTAAAATTTTTCCTAATTACCCACAGGTCATAATTCTAGAAAATCCCCATAATTTGGTCAATTTTTATAATTTCTACTTAATTTTGAAAAATTTGTCATTTTCATATTCTCTGTCAAGTTTCAAGAATTTCATCCAAAAATGACATTTTGGCAAAATATTACATTTTTCATCAATATATTTTTTCCTTTATAATTTCTGCCTCAGCCTTATATTTCGTTGCTTTGCCGTTGTGCTGTAACAAAATGCTCACACATACATGATGCCCATTCGATGTTGATCAACGACGGCAAGGCAAATCACCACTAACACACGCACACATATACGACGACGATGGCTGTTATAGCATATCGCACAAGCAATGGCTAAACATAGGCACATATGCGAGTTAGCTAAATGCATGGAAAAATCATTGTATAGAGAAAAATATATTTCTATGGATTTTATTCGTTTATTATTAAATAATCATAAATTGTAGCTTCAACAAAATATGATATCTTTTGAAATGTTTTTTGTGGCCCTGAAAAGGGCCTTTTAAGGTAGTATTTCGACGCAAAATGAAAAATATCAAGACATTTACTTGGAGCTGGTGTATTTAGTAACAGCCTTGGTACCTTCACTGACGGCGTGCTTAGCCAATTCACCGGGCAACAATAGACGGACGGCGGTCTGGATTTCCCGACTGGTGATGGTCGAGCGCTTGTTGTAGTGGGCCAAACGAGAGGCTTCGGCGGCAATACGTTCGAAGATATCGTTGACGAAACTGTTCATGATGCTCATGGCCTTGGAGGAGATACCGGTGTCGGGATGGACTTGCTTCAACACTTTGTAAATGTAGATAGCGTAACTCTCCTTACGCTTGGTACGTCTCTTCGACTTATCGCCCTTGGTAATGTTCTTTGGGCTTTGCCGGCCTTCTTTGCTGCTTTACCACTGGTTTTAGGAGGCATTTTCACTTATTATTTTATTTGAATCACACAAACACTTTTAACACTGTTCACAAATGATAACCAAAACGGCCAGCTATACAGAATTTGTAGATTGTAGTCGACAAGAATTTCAGGTAGGTCAGCCAGCAGGCACACACAAGGCAAACCACCCCATTATTGAAGAAATGTGTGTGTGAGAAAAGTATAAATAGCACGTTTCGGGGCGAAAATTTTTATCATTTGTGTTTTTCAGTGCTTAAGTGAAGTGTTTAAAACTAAAATAAAGTGAAAATGTCTGGTCGTGGTAAAGGTGGCAAAGTTAAGGGAAAGGCAAAGTCCCGTTCCAATCGTGCTGGTCTTCAATTCCCCGTCGGTCGTATCCATCGTCTGTTGCGCAAAGGCAACTATGCTGAGCGTGTTGGTGCCGGTGCTCCCGTCTATTTAGCCGCTGTCATGGAATATTTGGCTGCTGAAGTCTTGGAATTGGCTGGCAATGCTGCCCGTGACAACAAGAAGACTCGTATCATTCCCCGTCACTTGCAATTGGCCATCCGTAACGACGAAGAATTGAACAAATTGCTGTCTGGCGTTACCATTGCCCAAGGTGGTGTATTGCCAAACATCCAAGCTGTTCTCTTGCCCAAGAAGACCGAAAAGAAAGCCTAAATTATTTCGAAAGGTATTATGGAATGAAGAAGAAGAATATAGACCATCGTATAATTCCATAGAAAAATCAACCAATCCGTCCTTTTCAGGACGACAAAAAATATTTGAAAAGAGAAAGAAAATTGCGTCAAGCTACATTTGTATGAAAAAAATAAAAATTCTCAGTAATTTTCTATGAGACGTTGGCAGAATAACTGTTTTTCGTTGTCAGTTGCATATTTGTGTTGTCGTCGTTGTTGTTGTCTCTTATGATTTCAGGAATAGAGCGCGAGAGAGGAGAGATCGTGGCGTCACCAAATGAGTATGTATAGCATGAAGAAGAAGCATGTGGCAGTTGGTGGTGGCTTTGTAGTAATTTTATGTGAAAAAATCGTACCCCGGCGCATTCTTTGGGGAAGGCATAAAGTAGATGATTTGCAATGGAATTTTGGCGGCAAAGTAGTGTTTTGGTGGAAATAAATCGACGCATACATGAAAATAAAAGCGCATTGTGGTGCTATGGAAAATTTTTAACACAAAAAATAGAAGAAAAGTAACATAATGAAATGAAAATTAACGAAAATAATTACAAAGAAAAATAAAATAACGTAAATTAATAATTAAATTAAAATAAAATAAGAAAATTTTTAAAAATTAAGGCAAATATTAATGAAAATTTAAGCAAATTTAAATGAAAATATTTGGAAATAAATTAAAGAAATTTGGAATAATAAATACATTTTATGAAAATAAAAGATACTTTAAATGAAATCAAAAAATTTTAAATTAATGATAAGGAAATAAATTAAATAATTTTAAATTAATAATAAGGAAATAAATAAAATAATTTTTAATAAAACGAAAAATGTGATTTTTAAAAAATAATCTAATGAAAAATTAAATTAATTGAAATTTAAATAAGTAAATTGAACATAAATAAAATAAAATTAATTCAATGAAAAATTTTTAAATAAAATTCAGTTATTTTAATTTTTAAAAAAATCAATGATTTAATTTTCGATACAATTTTAAAGGAAATTATTAGTGAATAATTTAAAAATTTTTAATGAAATTTTTGAAGATAATATGAATCAACGATCTATTTAATAAAAATATTCAACCATTTTTAAATAAAATTTGAGAAAAGATTCAACAATGTTTGAAAAAGTCAAAATGAAATTCCTTTGCTACCACAGCATGGTCGTTCTTTAGTAATATCGACTAAATAATACCAATACATACATAAAGCGACGCTATGTTATACTCATATAATACGAAAAGGAAGAAGAAGAACAACTAAATGTGTTTAGCGATGTGAGTTGCCGACGGCATGTTTATGATCGGGAATAAAATACGAGACCTCGGTAAAACAATGTTTTCGTTGAAAATATTCTGGAGAAAATTAGTGTTAGTAGTTAGTATTTATATTTTTTATTTATTTGATTTTTAGACATTTTTCACGAATTGTGAGAAAAAAGTACGAGAAAGCTGAAAAAGAAAAATATTAGAAATTTTGACATAAAATTTCTTTATTTCCTAAGGTAAGTGTTTATTTTTTATTTATTTTAATTAAAAAAAATAGTTTTCAACAAGAATGTATCTCTTTTTTGATATATTTTGTGGTCCTGAAAAGGACCGATTGTTTTGTTGTAAAAAAGATTTCTCCAAATTGCGTCAAGAATTTGTTTAACCGCCGAAACCGTACAAGGTACGGCCTTGTCTCTTCAAAGCATATACGACATCCATAGCGGTGACGGTTTTACGCTTAGCATGTTCGGTGTAGGTGACAGCATCACGAATAACGTTTTCCAAAAACACCTTCAGAACACCACGAGTTTCTTCGTAAATCAGGCCAGAGATACGTTTTACACCGCCACGACGAGCCAAACGTCTAATAGCTGGCTTGGTAATACCTTGGATGTTATCACGGAGCACTTTCCTGTGACGTTTAGCGCCACCTTTTCCCAAGCCTTTACCACCTTTACCACGACCAGTCATTTTTTCACTTTAGTTTATTTCACTTATCACTTCACTAACGTTCAAAATACGAATGTTTTTTCAACCCAGGTCCGCTTGTATTTATACAAAATTTGAGGCTCTCTCCAACCATTTAACGCACAAGTAAAGTATGTACAGTTATATGTGTGTGTGTACATTTGCCGTTAGTATTGTATGTTCTCTTTTGTGTGTGCGTGTACATTTGGTATACCGATAGGTAAGAATTCACTAACATATCAACCCCGAAAGTTGATGCTAAGAGCACAATTTTCTATAAATACTCGTTTTCTTGGCGATGGCAACGGATTCAGTGTCGAACTTTCAAAGTGGTATCATCAAGTGACAAGAAGTGAAAATAAAATATTAAAGTGGAAAAGTGAAGTGATTTTGATAAAGATTACTATTGAATTCTTATTGAATTCCTGCCAGTGAACAATAAGACTCATTGTGTAAAAAGTTAAGCTTTATTTTAATTAGGGCAAGGCTATTAGCCAAAGACCCAAAAAAAGACATTACTAAAATGGAAAACAGTGATTTTTTTCTCAGATCACAGTAGTATAACTACTGAAGATAAACAGAAAGCTTGTGAAAAAGATAAAAAACTTAGAAAAAGAAAAAAAAGAAAAGCACAGTAGTGACAGTGACACTGAAATAGAAATTACAAAACTTAAAAGCATAATAAATGAACTTGCTAAAGACCGTGAACTATTTAAAGCTCGTGTCATTGAGCTTGAAAATGAAATAAAAATAATGAAAGAAAATTCATCTAAAGTGAGTGAGAATAATGAAATAAAAAATAATGATTGGGCTGCCGAAGCAAGCAGGGGCTTCGGTACGGCGTCTGCCAATAAACCAAAGGCTAAAACCAAAAGGAATATACGAGTGAGAATCGTGAACAATGAAGAAGAAATGCCAGAAACAATGACGGTGGATGATTTCAACAACAACAACAACACAGCGGTTATTGAAGAGGGTAGCTGCAACAATGATATACCAACAACAACTCAAACAAACACAACTACACAAAAGCAAGGTAAGGTCAGCCCTCCTCCTGTTTTTAAAATATACAATGTCAATGTCAAAGAAATTACTAATAAAATTAATAGATTATTAGGGCATAATCTTTTTACTATTAAAATTGTGAATAAAAATATGATCACAATTAAACTAACTAAAAGTGAGGACCACCCTAAAGTTAAAAACCTACTAATAGAACAGGGTTATAGTTTTTATACATATTCCCTTAAGGAAGATAAACCAATAACATTGGTTATTAAAAAACTATCAGGAAATTATGATGAAAATGACATCAAGGAATATTATAATCTTTCTGAAATGAAAGTTAATATTATTAATGTTAGAAAACTAAGTCTAAATAGTTTTGTAATACAACTGTCGAGAGACAGTGACATAAAAGCCTTTAAAAGGCAAAAATACATTTTTCAATGCGGAGTTAGCATAGAAAATTATAAAAGTGACAATAGCATCATTTGTAAGAGGTGCCAACGAATAGGGCATATTTCAAAAAATTGTAACATGATTTACAGATGCGTTAAATGTGATAAAACCCACGAACCAAATAACTGTTCGATTCCTCCCAAGGAGGAAAACAATAAAGAAACAATTGTTAAAGATCCCATTACGGGGCAAATTAAGAAACAAATAGGACAACCTGTGTATTGCATTAATTGCAAACAATACGGTCATGTAGCAAGTTACAGAAAATGCCCAACAAGGGAAAAAATAGTCCAAAGAATGAAAGATAAAGGTAAAATGGGTGCAAAATTAACCTTAGAAAAAAAGGCTCCACCACATAATCCAAATTTATCCTACTCGAATGTAACTAAAAGCAGCCAAATAACGGCTACAAAAGTACCCCAAAAAATGACACATGGCGATGCCCATGCTTTTGACATCTTTAACAATGACTGCATAAAATACATCGGAAAAGACATGTTTACAATTTTTAGAAAAATTGATGAATATGCTAAAATTAGAAACACCCTGAAAACTGACGAAAAAAATCTCAAGCTATTTTTGGATTATTGTTAAATTTACGTCTCAATGACTAAGTTAAAAATAATTTTTATAAACGTAAATTCTATTGTGTCTCGTCACAAAAGGCATTATTTGAATATTTTTTTAAATGAACATGACCCAGATATTCTTCTGTTAGCTGAGCATAAACTCACAAACAGACACACGTTTCAATTAAGAAATTACACAGTCTTTCGTCAAGATAGGGAAAGTGGTCGCGGAAGAGGAGGAGGAAATGCAATTTTAATTAAAAACTGGATTAGGGCACAACGCATTGAGGCAAATTTAGGAGAATTGGAGGGAACGATAATTGAAGTTAAAGGCCGTCCTACTAACTTAATAATAATGTCTCTATATAGAAAACCTTTAGGCAATATTGAAAGAGTGACCTCGTTAACATAGGGAATATTATTGGAAATAAAGAAGCTATAATCGGGGCAGACTTAAATGCCAAACACCCTCTATGGGGAGGTAGGGATGTAAATGTTAGTGGGAGGGTTCTTGCCGATTGGCTAAACACAACCCCTAACTTATTAATCAGACCGTCAAATAACCCAACAAGGAGTCAATTTAACTACCATTCTTACATTGACATATCTATTACCTCCACAAATATGGCGATTTCGGCACCTGATCCAATGAAATGTGTAGAAACTTTGGATTATAATTCTGATCATAAAGCAATTTTGATTAATATAAAAACAATTACTATTGTATAAAGAACAGATGAAGAGTTCTTTGATTTTAAATCATTTAACAGAAATTTATTTAACAACACTATAGATGATCAAAAGAGCAGACTCTGTCTCCCAGCCAATAGAAATGCAACAATTGATGAAATTGATGCAGAAGTTGAAACCTTAACAAATATTCTAGTTACAGCAATGAACGAAAGTATGGTAAAATATAGACCAAAATATGGAATGATGGTACAGCTTCCACAGGATATTATGTTATTGATAAAACAAAAGAAAAATCTGAGGAGAAGAAGGCATAGAATATATTACTCTAACATCTATTTTACAAAGACTGGATAAAATAATCCAAGAAAAAATCAAAATATTTGAGGAAAATTATTATGAAAGTAGACTAAACAGCATAACAAAAATGGTGACATGTATAAAAAAGTTAAAAATTATGCTCGATTCAAAGAACCAAAATTTCCCAATTACTAAACGAACAAAATGAAATAATTCATGATAATAAAGAAAAAGCTAATCTAATAGCAGAGCAGTACTCCAAGATTCAGAGTAACTTTAATGACTCATTCCCTACTCATGTGGAGAATGAGTCTGTGGTTACATTTGGAAATGGGGTTACTGCATATGGAAACGGCGCTGAGAATGGGAATCTAAAACTTTTTAAGATTGAAGATATAAGGATCGCCATAAAGCAGCGGGGTTGACGGAATTCCGAATTTCATAATTCAAAAATCGACAGTAGATTATGGAAAAAGCTTGCCATATTATTTAATCAATGTCTTAATTTAGGGTATTTCCCAAATAAGTGGAAACACGCAATGGTAATACCTATTTTAAAGCCGGGAGAAGACCAAACTTCCCCTTGTAGTTATAGGTCAATATCTCTATTGTCAAATTCAGGCAAACTATTTGAAATTTTCATTTTGGAAAGGATTAATTTACACATTGATGAAAATAATTTGCTTAAAGATTTCCAATTTGGATTTCGTAAGAGATTGTCAACTTCACATGCTCTTCTAGCATTTTCAAATCAGATATCTAGCGGTTTCAATAAGAGAAGTGCCACCATCGCAGTAAGCCTCGATTTTGAACAAGCTTTTGACACGGTGTGGCAAAAAGGCATTATAAGTAAAATAGAAGCTAATTATAATTTCCACAGGGCTTTAGTAAGGCTCACTAGTAATTATTTAAATGGCAGAACATTTGCTGTAAATGTAGAAAAATCCCACTCCTCCACATATAATATAAAAGCCGGCGTTCCCCAAGGATCGGTACTTGGTCCGGTTTTATATAATTTGTACCTGGCAGATTTACCCCAGCCTGAAAATGAATTGCTAGTTCTGTCCTTTGCAGACGATATTCTGATAGCGGCCACTCACCCAAGAGCGAAAATTGCACAGCAAAAACTTAATGATTATCTGGTAATATTAAACGATTATTTTAAAAAATGGAAATTAAGACTTAACATAAATAAGTGTAAGTCTATTATAATTAAAGGAAAGAAAACAAGGCCTAAAATAAAAATAGATAACAATATAATTGAAAACGTGTCCGTAATCAAATATCTGGGAGTGTTCTTTGAAGAAAACTACTCATTTAATAAGTAAAGGTAGCTTTTCAAAAATTGCATTATGTTCTAAGTTCAAAAAGAGGGCTTAGCAGGGACATAAAAATGTGTATCTATAAACAGATATTAAGACCAATCATAACTTATGCATTCCCAATTTGGTTCAGCATATCTTCTAGTCAGATGGAAAAAATTATGGTTTTTGAACGAAAAATGTTAGCATACTGCCTAAATATGAGGGCAGAAAGAACTGATGATGGAAGATTCCGATCACCATCATTAAATAATAAATATAATTAATAATAATTAATAAATAACACCAGCAAGCTAGATTGAATTGATAAATTCATGACCAAAATTGGGCTTAAATTCATAAATAGTTGCAATAATTGCAATAACTCAATCATTCTAAATGGAGTAATAAGTGAAGAATGTTCATAAGATATTTACAAAATGATGGCTATTTGTCACCTATGTGTCTAACCTACTTAGAAACATACAATTTATTATTTGATAGCAATGAAAAAATAATTTTTTACAACAGAAGATATGGAACATACAATATTGAAAACCTTGTATATAGAACTGAACAATATTAATATTAAATTATAAAAATTTTGTAAAAATTTTGTATATATTGTAAATAGTAGTTTTTAAGTTTTGTTTTTATTTTTTTTATTTTTTTAGTTTTTAAGTTTTGTTTTTTTTTTTTTTTAATTATTTTTTTTTTTATTTTTTTTTTATTTTTTTATTTTTTTTTTTTATTTTTTTTTTATTTTTTTTTATTTTTTTTTTTATTTTTTTTTTATTTTTATTTTTAAGTATCTGAATTCAGTTTTGTTTTGTTTTTGTTTTGTATGTTTAAGTATTTTATTTTAGTTGTAAGTACTCATTATAAATGATTAACAAGTTTTCTTCCCTTTCTTGTTAAAATTACAAATAATCCTATGACAAAGTCAAAGTTTAAAACACAAATGGGCTGACCTACCTCAAATTAATACTTATATATTATATTCCTAGAAAAGTTTAAATACTGTTAGGAAAACTATTATTATAATTCTTAGAATTTTAAGTTCAATTTTGTAACTAAATTATTTGGGAAAATAAATATGCAATATGCGATGGCAACGTTATTACAGTGTCTACAGTGTTTGTGTGCATATCTCTAGTGAAGTGAAAAATTCAAGTGAAAAATGGCTCGTACTAAGCAAACTGCCCGTAAATCGACCGGTGGAAAGGCTCCCCGTAAACAACTAGCCACCAAAGCTGCCCGTAAGAGTGCCCCAGCCACCGGCGGTGTTAAGAAGCCTCATCGTTTCCGTCCTGGTACAGTTGCTTTGCGTGAAATTCGTCGTTACCAGAAGAGTACTGAATTGTTGATCCGCAAATTGCCCTTCCAACGTTTGGTTCGTGAAATCGCTCAAGATTTCAAAACTGACTTGCGTTTCCAGAGCTCTGCTGTTATGGCCTTGCAAGAAGCTAGCGAAGCCTACTTGGTTGGTCTTTTCGAAGATACTAACTTGTGCGCCATCCATGCTAAGCGTGTCACCATCATGCCTAAGGATATCCAATTGGCCAGACGTATTCGTGGAGAACGTGCTTAAATTCTTGACGTTTTAAAAGCAACAATTTTACAACAAAACAATCGGTCCTTTTCAGGACCACAAATATTTTACAAAAAAGAGATATTTTTTCACTCAATCTACAAATTTTAGTATTTTTTTAAATAAATAAAAAAATTTAGGGCTTTGATTATTTTTGAAAATTTTTAAAATAAAAAGTATTTTTTTGATGTTGATTTTTTTCCTTGATTATTTTCGTCACTTTATTTTTTTTATTTTATTTTGATCGAATATTTTATTTTTTTAATTTTATTTGAATTTTTTCAATTATCCATTTTGATAGTTTCCTTTAATTTGCAAAATTATTATCATTTTTGTACTCCCTCTTCGAAAAAAATGCTATGACTCATAATAACAACCACCACATACATTTTGCTAACGGGATTTTTTTTGTCCATTTTGTTTTTTTCCTTTTCCCGTTAAACAAAAAATTGCTCTCTTCATGATTTTTGGCGCGAAATTTGTCTATTTCTCTCATTTTATTCCCCTTCGATCATTTTTTTTGTTGTGGACTATTCAATTTAACGGGAAAAAATTCTCTGCCTTTAATTTCTACGAATTATTTCATGTGAATTTTAAAAATTTCCAGCTAAAATTTTGCCCCTCCTATTTAATTTTTTTCAGGAATGATGTATGAAATATGTTTTATTCCTTTTCAGCAAAATTTTGAAATGTTTTATACGCATTTTAAGGCATTTGAATATGAATTTTCTCCATATGGAATTACAAAATTATTTTTGCCCGATGTATTTAGAGAAATTGGTAATAATTTATTATTTTTTAAAAATTTAAGAAGAAAATGATTTGTTGAGAATTTTGATGTAAAATATAATTAAAAGTATTATAAAAAGAAATGCCAATAATATCTACCTTTGAAGTTGATCGAAAAACAATTTTGTAAAACGCAATTAATTTCATGACATTTCCAAGTGTTCTAGGTGATATTTGCCTGTAAAGATGAATTTCTTTTTGGGAATATTTTTTCATAAAAGTAACAAAAATTTGACAAAATAACTTAGAAAATGGCTTCTAATACTATTTTTAATAAATTTTAGAACAAATTATGTTAAATTTCATAAAAAATATTGCAAAATGAAAATACATAACCGTTTGTCAGTGAATGCCTGTACATTGGTAGTATGAAGTATTCTGGGGATTTTGTAACTTTTCCCCGTAAATTATGACTTTTTGTGAATAATGTTATATTTTGATGTAAATATACAAATTCTGAAATGTTTTTTAAGAAATTTTTATAAAACTTATTAAGATTTGAGCTTTCAAATTTATTTCAAGAAAAACTTTTCTTCATTGAAATTATGCCAATAAGAGGATTTCTGCTGTCATAGACCACATAATAATTTCAATTTTTTCACATAGTAAATATGAAATTTCATCGATATTTTTCTTTGATCCTAAAGTAAACATATCAGGCTACATTTTCAAAAAGAATTTTCAATTAATTTTTCATAAAAAATTCGATTTTTTTAAATTTTAGTTGGAAATTTGTGATTACATTTTATAATCTGCCAAGTTAAACGTTTATAATTCACAAACGGCAAGTGATAATTACACCAAACTTTCTTTAAAACATAGCCTGAAATCTATACTTTAAAGGTATAAAACATTTTTGTGAAAATTATCAAAGCTTCTTCAGGAAAATTTAATTTCTCCGAAAACTTTTGTAAAAAATTAAACACGCTTCCACACAATCTTTCGAAAAATTTACCAATTGACTACTATGCACATCTCATCTTTTCGATGTACCTACACTTTAGCTCGCCGCTTAGGGACTCCAGTTTTTTAACATCTTTTTTAGGAGTACAATTTAATTATAATCATAATTATAAGTTTATAGATATAAAAGTATATAGATTGGTATCAGCACCGCTGATACCAGAAAACTGTAGTAATTAGTTAAACTTAGAAAAATAAGAAATTATGCTAAGTAGATATAAGAAATATTGTTAGATCATAAGATATCTTCCATATTGTTTAATGAATTGATGTAAATAAACGAAAATGAAATGAAATCAGGCCGCTAACAAAAATAATAGTACACATAAATTTGTGAGTGTATTTGTGTTAACAGTGAAATATAAACCAAACAGTGAATAACCATGTCTGAC
Organism: Musca domestica; assembly: GCF_030504385.1. Taxonomy (NCBI): domain Eukaryota; kingdom Metazoa; phylum Arthropoda; class Insecta; order Diptera; family Muscidae; genus Musca; species Musca domestica. The sequence continues at coordinate 50,862 of NW_026712383.1, read as the reverse complement.
GCCGCCGTTGTTGAAGCCACCGCCTCCCCAGTTGCCGCTGTTGAGAAAAAGGCACCAAAAAAAGCCGCTGCCAAAGCAAAGAAGCCATCAGCTGCCCCTACCCACCCTCCAACCCAGCAAATGGTTGATGCCGCCATCAAGACCCTGAAGGAACGTGGAGGTTCATCATTGCCCGCCATCAAGAAATACTTGGCCAGCACATACAAAGTAGATGCCCAAAAATTGGCCCCCTTCATCAAGAAGTAATTGAAAGGTGCCGTTGCCAGTGGAAAATTGATCCAAACTAAAGGTAAGGGTGCTTCTGGTTCATTCAAATTGTCAGCTTCGGCCTCCAAGGAACCCAAAGACTGAACCCAAAGACTGCTGAAAAGAAGAAGAAGGCCCCAGCCGCTGGTGACAAAAAGAAGAAGGCTGCCGCCCCTAAAAAGGCCGCTGGTGAGAAGAAGGCAGCTGCCAAAAAACCCTCTGCCGCCAAGAAGACCGCTGAAAAGAAGAAGGCCGACAAACAAAGGCAAAGGCTGCCAAGAAACCCGGTACAGTTAAAGCTAAACCAGCAAAGACCGCCGCCAAAGCATCTGCCACTAAACCAAAGGCACCCAAGGCAAAAACTGCAGCTGCTAAGCCCAAAAAGGCCGCAGCAGCAAAGAAGCCAGCTGCTAAGAAAACCGCCGCCAAGAAGTAATTTTTCCCAGAAAGATTACTTTTTCCACAATATTTTCGATATTCGAAAACATACTATCTAACAGCCCTTTTCAGGGCTACAAATTAAATTAAAAAAGAGAAAAATATTTATTTTCAACAGTTATCGTATATATTTGTTACCTAAATGAATAAGTAAATTTGTACACGTGTTTGATTTTGGGAAAAAAATTACTTTCGCTAATTACTGTTCTTATTAGGTAATTTTATTGAGCCAATATAATCGTGGACGCCACTGGATTGTTTTTTTAACCCAGGTCATAAAAGATAATAAAATATTTAAAATTTTCCTTATTACCCACAGGTCATAATTCTCGAAAATCCCCATCATTTGGTCATTTTTATAATTTCTACTTAATTTTGAAAAATTTGTCATTTTCATATTCTCTGTCAAATTTCAAGAATTTCATCCAAAAATGACATTTTGGCAAAATATTAACATTTTTCATCAATATATTTTTTTCCTTTGATAATTTCTGCCTCAGCCTTATATTTCGTTGCTTTGCCGTTGTGCTGTAACAAAATGCTCACACATACATGATGCCCATTCGATGTTGATCAACGACGGCAAGGCAAATCACCACTAACACACGCACACATACACGACGACGATGGCTGTTATAGCATATCGCACAAGCAATGGCTAAACATAGGCACATATGCGAGTTAGCTAAATGCATGGAAAAATCATTGTATAGAGAAAAATACAATTTCTATGGATTTTTATTCGTTTATTATTAAATAATGATAAATTGTAGCTTCAACAAAATATGATCTCTTTTGAAATGTTTTTGTGGCCCTGAAAAGGGCCTTTTAAGGTAGTATTTCGACGCAAAATGAAAAATATCAAGACATTTACTTGGAGCTGGTGTATTTAGTAACAGCCTTGGTACCTTCACTGACGGCGTGCTTAGCCAATTCACCGGGCAACAATAGACGGACGGCGGTCTGGATTTCCCGACTGGTGATGGTCGAGCGCTTGTTGTAGTGGGCCAAACGAGAGGCTTCGGCGGCAATACGTTCGAAGATATCGTTGACGAAACTGTTCATGATGCTCATGGCCTTGGAGGAGATACCGGTGTCGGGATGGACTTGCTTCAACACTTTGTAAATGTAGATAGCGTAACTCTCCTTACGCTTGGTACGTCTCTTCGACTTATCGCCCTTGGTAATGTTTTTCTGGGCTTTGCCGGCCTTCTTTGCTGCTTTACCACTGGTTTTAGGAGGCATTTTTATAATTTTTTACAACAGAAGATATGGAACATACAATATTGAAAACCTTGTATATAGAACTGAACAATATTAATATTAAATTATAAAAATTTTGTAAAAATTTTGTATATATTGTAAATAGTAGTTTTTAAGTTTTGTTTTTTATTTTTTTTATTTTTTTAGTTTTTAAGTTTTGTTTTTTTTTTTTTTTTAATTATTTTTTTTTATTTTTTTTTTATTTTTTTTATTTTTTTTTTTTTATTTTTTTTTTATTTTTTTTTATTTTTTTTTTTTATTTTTTTTTTATTTTTATTTTTAAGTATCTGAATTCAGTTTTGTTTTGTTTTTGTTTTGTATGTTAAGTATTTTATTTTAGTTGTAAGTACTCATTATAAATGATTAACAAGTTTTCTTCCCTTTCTTGTTAAAATTACAAATAATCCTATGACAAAGTCAAAGTTTAAAACACAAATGGGCTGACCTACCTCAAATTAATACTTATATATTATATTCCTAGAAAAAGTTTAAATACTGTTAGGAAAACTATTATTATAATTCTTAGAATTTTAAGTTCAATTTTGTAACTAAATTATTTGGGAAAATAAATATGCAATATGCGATGGCAACGTTATTACAGTGTCTACAGTGTTTGTGTGCATATCTCTAGTGAAGTGAAAAAATTCAAGTGAAAAATGGCTCGTACTAAGCAAACTGCCCGTAAATCGACCGGTGGAAAGGCTCCCCGTAAACAACTAGCCACCAAAGCTGCCCGTAAGAGTGCCCCAGCCACCGGCGGTGTTAAGAAGCCTCATCGTTTCCGTCCTGGTACAGTTGCTTTGCGTGAAATTCGTCGTTACCAGAAGAGTACTGAATTGTTGATCCGCAAATTGCCCTTCCAACGTTTGGTTCGTGAAATCGCTCAAGATTTCAAAACTGACTTGCGTTTCCAGAGCTCTGCTGTTATGGCCTTGCAAGAAGCTAGCGAAGCCTACTTGGTTGGTCTTTTCGAAGATACTAACTTGTGCGCCATCCATGCTAAGCGTGTCACCATCATGCCTAAGGATATCCAATTGGCCAGACGTATTCGTGGAGAACGTGCTTAAATTCTTGACGTTTTAAAGCAACAATTTTACAACAAAACAATCGGTCCTTTTCAGGACCACAAATATTTTACAAAAAAGAGATATTTTTTCACTCAATCTACAAATTTTAGTATTTTTTTTAAATAAATAAAAAAATTTAGGGCTTTGATTATTTTTGAAAATTTTTAAAATAAAAAGTATTTTTTTGATGTTGATTTTTTTCCTTGATTATTTTTCGTCACTTTATTTTTTTTATTTTATTTTGATCGAATATTTTATTTTTTTAATTTTATTTGAATTTTTTCAATTATCCATTTTGATAGTTTCCTTTAATTTGCAAAATTATTATCATTTTTGTACTCCCTCTTCGAAAAAAATGCTATGACTCATAATAACAACCACCACATACATTTTGCTAACGGGATTTTTTTTGTCCATTTTGTTTTTTTCCTTTTCCCGTTAAACAAAAAATTGCTCTCTTCATGATTTTTGGCGCGAAATTTGTCTATTTCTCTCATTTTATTCCCCTTCGATCATTTTTTTTGTTGTGGACTATTCAATTTAACGGGAAAAAATTCTCTGCCTTTAATTTCTACGAATTATTTCATGTGAATTTTAAAAATTTCCAGCTAAAATTTTGCCCCTCCTATTTAATTTTTTTCAGGAATGATGTATGAAATATGTTTTATTCCTTTTCAGCAAAATTTTGAAATGTTTTATACGCATTTTAAGGCATTTGAATATGAATTTTCTCCATATGGAATTACAAAATTATTTTTGCCCGATGTATTTAGAGAAATTGGTAATAATTTATTATTTTTTAAAAATTTAAGAAGAAAATGATTTGTTGAGAATTTTGATGTAAAATATAATTAAAAGTATTATAAAAAGAAATGCCAATAATATCTACCTTTGAAGTTGATCGAAAAACAATTTTGTAAAACGCAATTAATTTCATGACATTTCCAAGTGTTCTAGGTGATATTTGCCTGTAAAGATGAATTTCTTTTTGGGAATATTTTTTCATAAAAGTAACAAAAATTTGACAAAATAACTTAGAAAATGGCTTCTAATACTATTTTTAATAAATTTTAGAACAAATTATGTTAAATTTCATAAAAAATATTGCAAAATGAAAATACATAACCGTTTGTCAGTGAATGCCTGTACATTGGTAGTATGAAGTATTCTGGGGATTTTGTAACTTTTCCCCGTAAATTATGACTTTTTGTGAATAATGTTATATTTTGATGTAAATATACAAATTCTGAAATGTTTTTTAAGAAATTTTTATAAAACTTATTAAGATTTGAGCTTTCAAATTTATTTCAAGAAAAACTTTTCTTCATTGAAATTATGCCAATAAGAGGATTTCTGCTGTCATAGACCACATAATAATTTCAATTTTTTCACATAGTAAAATATGAAATTTCATCGATATTTTTCTTTGATCCTAAAGTAAACATATCAGGCTACATTTTCAAAAAGAATTTTCAATTAATTTTTCATAAAAAATTCGATTTTTTTAAATTTTAGTTGGAAATTTGTGATTACATTTTTATAATCTGCCAAGTTAAACGTTTATAATTCACAAACGGCAAGTGATAATTACACCAAACTTTCTTTAAAACATAGCCTGAAATCTATACTTTAAAGGTATAAAACATTTTTTGTGAAAATTATCAAAGCTTCTTCAGGAAAATTTAATTTCTCCGAAAACTTTTGTAAAAAATTAAACACGCTTCCACACAATCTTTCGAAAAATTTACCAATTGACTACTATGCACATCTCATCTTTTCGATGTACCTACACTTTAGCTCGCCGCTTAGGGACTCCAGTTTTTTAACATCTTTTTTAGGAGTACAATTTAATTATAATCATAATTATAAGTTTATAGATATAAAAGTATATAGATTGGTATCAGCACCGCTGATACCAGAAAACTGTAGTAATTAGTTAAACTTAGAAAAATAAGAAATTATGCTAAGTAGATATAAGAAATATTGTTAGATCATAAGATATCTTCCATATTGTTTAATGAATTGATGTAAATAAACGAAAATGAAATGAAATCAGGCCGCTAACAAAAATAATAGTACACATAAATTTGTGAGTGTATTTGTGTTAACAGTGAAATATAAACCAAACAGTGAATAACCATGTCTGACGCCGCCGTTGTTGAAGCCACCGCCTCCCCAGTTGCCGCTGTTGAGAAAAAGGCACCAAAAAAAGCCGCTGCCAAAGCAAAGAAGCCATCAGCTGCCCCTACCCACCCTCCAACCCAGCAAATGGTTGATGCCGCCATCAAGACCCTGAAGGAACGTGGAGGTTCATCATTGCCCGCCATCAAGAAATACTTGGCCAGCACCTACAAAGTAGATGCCCAAAAATTGGCCCCCTTCATCAAGAAGTAATTGAAAGGTGCCGTTGCCAGTGGAAAATTGATCCAAACTAAAGGTAAGGGTGCTTCTGGTTCATTCAAATTGTCAGCTTCGGCCTCCAAGGAACCCAAAGACTGAACCCAAAGACTGCTGAAAAGAAGAAGAAGGCCCCAGCCGCTGGTGACAAAAAGAAGAAGGCTGCCGCCCCTAAAAAGGCCGCTGGTGAGAAGAAGGCAGCTGCCAAAAAACCCTCTGCCGCCAAGAAGACCGCTGAAAAGAAGAAGGCCGACAAAACAAAGGCAAAGGCTGCCAAGAAACCCGGTACAGTTAAAGCTAAACCAGCAAAGACCGCCGCCAAAGCATCTGCCACTAAACCAAAGGCACCCAAGGCAAAAACTGCAGCTGCTAAGCCCAAAAAGGCCGCAGCAGCAAAGAAGCCAGCTGCTAAGAAAACCGCCGCCAAGAAGTAATTTTTCCCAGAAAGATTACTTTTTCCACAATATTTTCGATATTCGAAAACATACTATCTAACAGCCCTTTTCAGGGCTACAAATTAAATTAAAAAAGAGAAAAATATTTATTTTCAACAGTTATCGTATATATTTGTTACCTAAATGAATAAGTAAATTTGTACACGTGTTTGATTTTGGGAAAAAAATTACTTTCGCTAATTACTGTTCTTATTAGGTAATTTTATTGAGCCAATATAATCGTGGACGCCACTGGATTGTTTTTTTAACCCAGGTCATAAAAGATAATAAAATATTTAAAATTTTCCTTATTACCCACAGGTCATAATTCTCGAAAATCCCCATCATTTGGTCATTTTTATAATTTCTACTTAATTTTGAAAAATTTGTCATTTTCATATTCTCTGTCAAATTTCAAGAATTTCATCCAAAAATGACATTTTGGCAAAATATTAACATTTTTCATCAATATATTTTTTTCCTTTGATAATTTCTGCCTCAGCCTTATATTTCGTTGCTTTGCCGTTGTGCTGTAACAAAATGCTCACACATACATGATGCCCATTCGATGTTGATCAACGACGGCAAGGCAAATCACCACTAACACACGCACACATACACGACGACGATGGCTGTTATAGCATATCGCACAAGCAATGGCTAAACATAGGCACATATGCGAGTTAGCTAAATGCATGGAAAAATCATTGTATAGAGAAAAATACAATTTCTATGGATTTTTATTCGTTTATTATTAAATAATGATAAATTGTAGCTTCAACAAAATATGATCTCTTTTGAAATGTTTTTGTGGCCCTGAAAAGGGCCTTTTAAGGTAGTATTTCGACGCAAAATGAAAAATATCAAGACATTTACTTGGAGCTGGTGTATTTAGTAACAGCCTTGGTACCTTCACTGACGGCGTGCTTAGCCAATTCACCGGGCAACAATAGACGGACGGCGGTCTGGATTTCCCGACTGGTGATGGTCGAGCGCTTGTTGTAGTGGGCCAAACGAGAGGCTTCGGCGGCAATACGTTCGAAGATATCGTTGACGAAACTGTTCATGATGCTCATGGCCTTGGAGGAGATACCGGTGTCGGGATGGACTTGCTTCAACACTTTGTAAATGTAGATAGCGTAACTCTCCTTACGCTTGGTACGTCTCTTCGACTTATCGCCCTTGGTAATGTTTTTCTGGGCTTTGCCGGCCTTCTTTGCTGCTTTACCACTGGTTTTAGGAGGCATTTTTACTTATTATTTTTTTTTGAATCACACAAACACTTTTAACACTGTTCACAAATGATAACCAAAACGGCCAGCTATACAGAATTTGTAGATTGTAGTCGACAAGAATTTCAGGTAGTCACAGCTAGCAGGCACACACAAGGCAAACCACCCCATTATTGAAGAAATGTGTGTGTGAGAAAAGTATAAATAGCACGTTTCGGGGCGAAAATTTTTATCATTTGTGTTTTTCAGTGCTTAAGTGAAGTGTTTAAAACTAAAATAAAGTGAAAATGTCTGGTCGTGGTAAAGGCGGCAAAGTTAAGGGAAAGGCAAAGTCCCGTTCCAATCGTGCTGGTCTTCAATTCCCCGTCGGTCGTATCCATCGTCTGTTGCGCAAAGGCAACTATGCTGAGCGTGTTGGTGCCGGTGCTCCCGTCTATTTAGCCGCTGTCATGGAATATTTGGCTGCTGAAGTCTTGGAATTGGCTGGCAATGCTGCCGTGACAACAAGAAGACTCGTATCATTCCCCGTCACTTGCAATTGGCCATCCGTAACGACGAAGAATTGAACAAATTGCTGTCTGGCGTTACCATTGCCCAAGGTGGTGTATTGCCAAACATCCAAGCTGTTCTCTTGCCCAAGAAGACCGAAAAGAAAGCCTAAATTATTTCGAAAGGTATTATGGAATGAAGAAGAAGAATATAGACCATCGTATAATTCCATAGAAAAATCAACCAATCCGTCCTTTTCAGGACGACAAAAAATATTTGAAAAGAGAAAGAAAATTGCGTCAAGCTACATTTGCATGAAAAAAAAATAAAAATTCTCAATAATTTTCTATGAGACGTTGGCAGAATAACTGTTTTTCGTTGTCAGTTGCATATTTGTGTTGTCGTCGTTGTTGTTGTCTCTTATGATTTCAGGAATAGAGCGCGAGAGAGGAGAGATCGTGGCGTCACCAAATGAGTATGTATAGCATGAAGAAGAAGCATGTGGCAGTTGGTGGTGGCTTTGTAGTAATTTTATGTGAAAAAATCGTACCCCGGCGCATTCTTTGGGGAAGGCATAAAGTAGATGATTTGCAATGGAATTTTGGCGGCAAAGTAGTGTTTTGGTGGAAATAAATCGACGCATACATGAAAATAAAAGCGCATTGTGGTGCTATGGAAAATTTTTAACACAAAAAATAGAAGAAAAGTAACATAATGAAATGAAAATTAACGAAAATAATTACAAAGAAAAATAAAATAACGTAAATTAATAATTAAATTAAAATAAAATAAGAAAATTTTTAAAAATTAAGGCAAATATTAATGAAAATTTAAGCAAATTTAAATGAAAATATTTGGAAATAAATTAAAGAAATTTGGAATAATAAATACATTTTATGAAAATAAAAGATACTTTAAATGAAATCAAAAAATTTTAAATTAATGATAAGGAAATAAATTAAATAATTTTAAATTAATAATAAGGAAATAAATAAAATAATTTTTAATAAAACGAAAAATGTGATTTTTAAAAAATAATCTAATGAAAAATTAAATTAATTGAAATTTAAATAAGTAAATTGAACATAAATAAAATAAAATTAATTCAATGAAAAATTTTTAAATAAAATTCAGTTATTTTAATTTTTAAAAAAATCAATGATTTAATTTTCGATACAATTTTAAAGGAAATTATTAGTGAATAATTTAAAAATTTTTAATGAAATTTTTGAAGATAATATGAATCAACGATCTATTTAATAAAAATATTCAACCATTTTTAAATAAAATTTGAGAAAAGATTCAACAATGTTTGAAAAAGTCAAAATGAAATTCCTTTGCTACCACAGCATGGTCGTTCTTTAGTAATATCGACTAAATAATACCAATACATACATAAAGCGACGCTATGTTATACTCATATAATACGAAAAGGAAGAAGAAGAACAACTAAATGTGTTTAGCGATGTGAGTTGCCGACGGCATGTTTATGATCGGGAATAAAATACGAGACCTCGGTAAAACAATGTTTTCGTTGAAAATATTCTGGAGAAAATTAGTGTTAGTAGTTAGTATTTATATTTTTTATTTATTTGATTTTTAGACATTTTTCACGAATTGTGAGAAAAAAGTACGAGAAAGCTGAAAAAGAAAAATATTAGAAATTTTGACATAAAATTTCTTTATTTCCTAAGGTAAGGGTTTATTTTTTATTTATTTTAATTAAAAAAAATAGTTTTCAACAAGAATGTATCTCTTTTTTGATATATTTTGTGGTCCTGAAAAGAACCGATTGTTTTGTTGTAAAAAAGATTTCTCCAAATTGCGTCAAGAATTTGTTTAACCGCCGAAACCGTACAAGGTACGGCCTTGTCTCTTCAAAGCATATACGACATCCATAGCGGTGACGGTTTTACGCTTAGCATGTTCGGTGTAGGTGACAGCATCACGAATAACGTTTTCCAAAAACACCTTCAGAACACCACGAGATTCTTCGTAAATCAGGCCAGAGATACGTTTTACACCGCCACGACGAGCCAAACGTCTAATAGCTGGCTTGGTAATACCTTGGATGTTATCACGGAGCACTTTCCTGTGATGTTTAGCGCCACCTTTTCCCAAGCCTTTACCACCTTTACCACGACCAGTCATTTTTTCACTTTAGTTTATTTCACTTATCACTTCACTAACGTTCAAAATACGAATGTTTTTTCAACCCAGGTCCGCTTGTATTTATACAAAATTTAAGGCTCTCTCCAACCATTTAACGCACAAGTAAAGTATGTACAGTTATATGTGTGTGTGTACATTTGCCGTTAGTATTGTATGTTCTCTTTTGTGTGTGCGTGTACATTTGGTATACCGATAGGTAAGAATTCACTAACATATCAACCCCGAAAGTTGATGCTAAGAGCACAATTTTCTATAAATACTCGTTTTCTTGGCGATGGCAACGTTATTACAGTGTCTACAGTGTTTGTGTGCATATCGTGAAGTGACATCTCTTCGGCAGTGTTAATTCGTGTATAGTGGTGGTTGACTATAGTGGTGTTCATTTTACTGCGGTGGTTGAACGATTTGCTGTGCTGTGGTGGTTGAACGAGCTGCGTTTGCTGTGGTGGTGGCTGTAACAAAAAGAGATAAATTTTGTTCAAGTTTCAAGTTTATTTTTTCCATCCGATCTCTACACATAGTTATTTAATAACTTATTATCTAACAATAGTTCTTAAGTCTATGGCTTAAAATTACTTAGCATAATTCTTATTTTTCTAAGTTTATCTAATTAATACAACAAGGGGGGTCACATAGCTAATGTTACCTAATATTAATTCAATTAATCAATAAACATAAATGCAAAATAAATATACATTAATAATTCCCCTAAAAAAAGATGTTTAAAAAAGAGGACTCTAACAGTTTTATAATTTTTGTTTCTTACATACTATATTAAAACTAAACTTAAATCTATTTATGCTACTTAATCTAATTTACATGCTACTATATACAATATATACAATTAAAGGGCGTTACACCAGTTACTGGGCTATTTGGTAGACAGTGTCGTCAATGTCTAGCGAGCCGAACCTGCGATGATAGAAGAGGAGTGTGTCCTCTCTATATAGAAGACCTTCTTCATCTAGTGTAACTAAGCTACTCGGCGGCCTATAATTGGCCCGAATTAGCCTTTGTACATCAGTGTCGTGTAAAAGGCTTTCCCTAACTAAACTATTATCTAACGAAGTTGCCCGATCTAGGAATTTGAGGGCACTAGTCATTAGAAACTTATCTATGCGGGTGAAGTCTATGGAACTATATACTACCCTGTTGGGCGGTATGCGCCATATTCCATCTTCACCCTGTGTTGGCCTTAAGCCCAAGCAGGACCTAAGAATCCGTCTTTCCCATATGCGAAGCCTTTCCATTTGATGGGAAGAGATCCCAAACCAAATAGGAAAGGCGTACGCAATTAATGGTCTAATAATCTGTTTGTAGATTAATAACCTAACTTCTACAGTCAGCCCTTCTCTTCTGCCGATGGCACGTTGATAGGTCCAAAATATGAATTTGACTTTTCTAAGTATAAAGTCAATATGTCTTACAAATTCAAATTTGCTATGAAAAATAACTCCCAAGTATTTGACTTGGTCTGAATTTTTAATGGCTTCCCCTCCAATTGCAAGTGAAGGTTCGTACTGTCTGGCGCTACGGTACAGGTATTTCTTCTTGCCTTTGAAGGTTATAGCCTCACACTTATCGACATTTAAATGCATTTTCCAGGTTTGGAAGTATTCAGAGAGTTGCTCTAAATATGCATTCAGTCTGTTATTAGTATTCCCAGCGTGGGCTCCCGTAGCAGCGACAAATATGTCATCCGCATAAATCAGGAGTAAATGCCTATCAGGCGCACGTGGTATATCACTAATAAATATGTTGAAGAGAACGGGTCCAAGGAGTGAGCCCTGTGGTACCCCGGCAGTTACTGCCCTTTCTGACGAAAGGTCATCCTCAACTTTTACCTTAAAACTTCTATTTGCTAAAAAGCTAGCTACCATTCTACATATATTAAACTCAAAGCCTAGCCTTCTCATTTTATATATAATGGCATTTTGCCATACGTTGTCGAACGCTCTGGCAAAATCTAAACTAACAGCAATAGTTATGTGTCTGTTATTTAGAGCTTTAGTCACATAGTCCCCTAAGACCATCAGGGCATGTGAAGTTGAATGACCCTGCCTGAAGCCAAATTGACTATCAGATAGGATTGCTCCTTCTTCTAACTTCTCTCTTATATCAGAGAGTAAAAAATACTCAAAAAGCTTCCCGAACGCTGAGAGTAAGCTAATTGGTCTATAACTACTGCATAATGTCGGGTCCTTGCCAGGTTTCAGGATGGGAATTGTAATTGCCCTTTTCCATGAAACCGGGAAATAGCCTAGATTTATACAGTGGTTGAAGATAATCGCTATATGTTTCCAGGCAGCGCCATCGGTCCTCCTTAACACAATGTCAGGGATTCCATCAGGTCCTGCGGATTTGCGATTAGATCTTCTTTTCAACCCTGCTCCGATATTGGGAGCTTTTAGGAATTTATTACTACGCCATGTATTTTCCTCACTTATTATGGAACCATCTGCAGTTAAGTTATCTGCAAATGTCACCAGTGGTGAGTTATCATTATAAATTGATACATCACTTCTAATAGCATTGCTGAAAGGAGTGGTATCGACGGCATCAGATTGTCCTTGAACAACATCCGCTAACATGTTAGCCTTTTGGCTAGACATGACTGCCGTGGTCCCATCACTGCCGACGAGTTCTGGGATTTTGGCATGGCGGCTAATACCTGCTGCAGCCTTAACTTTACCGTACATACGCTCATTCACCTGGATTCCATTGAGGAATTGGACCCACTGAACTGTTTCGTATTCCGCAATTGCTCCTTGGATAATTCTATCCGCATTGCGAATTTCTGCCTTGAGAGTTATATACCTCTCAGGGTTTAGTGTACGGTATAATCTTCTCCGTAGAACTTTCTTTTGCCGGATAAGGTCTAGTATTTCTGGCGAAAGTCTACGGGGTCCTCTATTCCCAGAATATGTTCTAGGAATGGTGGACTCCATGGCATTTCGGAAAACCTCACTCGTGGCATCGATGCAAGCATCGATTTCCGAATGAGTGACATTCCGATCTATAGGAAGTTGGCAGTTGGGAAGCTCTTCCGCCAATATCCTGTTGAATTGTCGTTTGTCCATTCTTCTATAGTTGAAGAAAGTCCGTCTAGGTCTATGTTCTGGTTCGTCCCCGTATACCGTCATTTTCAGCGCTCTGTGATCGGAATTACAGTCTACTGTTGTAATCCCTCGTCCCCCATTGTCATCAACATGGGTACTAGACGAAGCCAGACAGATGTCAATAAAGGATTGTGATCCAAAAGCGACCCTGGTCGGTCCGTCTGTGGGTATTACATTTAAATCTGGACAGCCGATTAGGAAATCAAAGACTATCCGTCCTCTTGTACATGTTTGGTCACCCCCCCAGCTAGTGTGTCTAGCATTGAGGTCTGCCCCAACTATAACTTCCCCAGATCTAGCTAAGTCCCCCAGTGGTTCTAAGCTATTTATATTGAAAATCTCAGATGGCCTACAGTACATAGCCACTGCGTACAGTGGTGACCCGCCGGCCCTATAGATTCTAACACAAGTACACTCGATGGGTCCCAAATCAAGTGGTACTTTTTCACTTCTTATGTTTTCCCTTACTAGTATAGCGGTACCCCCACCCCTCAAATCACTCCTATACTGTAAGAAACTAACATATCCTCCTATCTCAAATCTGTGGTTTTGAGATAGTTTGTGTTCTGCCAACATCATGACCTCCGGCTGATGCTCATCGAGAAATAGACGGAGGTAGTGCCTCTTATGTCTCGATACAACAGAGTTAATGTTGGCAAATATAAATGTAGAAGACCTAACCATTTATACCTAGCATGCCTACCAAGGAGACCATGGCTTTAGCCTGGCTTGCCTTGTCCTTACTCTTCAGTTCTTCCGAAAATTGGCGAATCTGCATGACAGATGTCAAGAAATCTTTACCAAAGATTTCATTACAAAGTTCGTCAAAAAGCGTGAAGCCACTAACTACTTGGCCTAGCGATTGCTCGCCCAAAGCCATGTTGGCTTTGGGTAGACCCAAAGTTGTGTTAGTTTTGGGTTGAGCTATAACCGCAGTGGCTTTTGGTTGCTGTCCCAAAGTCAAATTAGCTTTAGGTGTAGACTTTGTCGAGGTTGCAGATGCAAATGATACATTAGGCTGTATCTTGCCACTATCTTTAGGGAAACTGGCCTTAGGCGCAGCCTCCACTACCTTAACTGTCTTGCCTTCAGCTATTTTTGCCAAAAGCTTCAGTCGCGTTGGACAGTCGCGAGCGTTCGCTGCGTGTCCAGTACGCTTGCAGTTTACGCATTTAAATACGTAATCTGGCTTCATAACAGTTTCCCCTGTGACTGGATCTTTCACAGCCACCATTGTGGGCTTTTAACGCCCTTGGGGATTTTACATTTGCCAGGTCCATGATCTCCTGCGCACTTCACACAGCAGTATGGCATACTACAATTAGATGACACATGGAAGTGCCGTTGGCAGTTATGGCACTGTGTCAATCCTTTCTTTTTATCTTTACGAACGACTATGCCGTTCGTGAAGAGACGCTTAACCTTATACAGTCCGTTAATGTCCGAACCTTTGTCGAGGTGTACCAGCCATTTGCTACCCCCCAACTTCACTACACGCTTTACCTCTAAGTGAATTGGTAAAGCGTTAAGCCCTGCCTCTACGTCCTTAACTTCGTACGAGTCAGGCAACTTCTCAATGACAACCGAATAAATCGATTGTCCCTTTGGTGTAAAAGTATAGAAATTTATACTTTTTTCCACCAAAAACTCTCGGACGGACTTATGTTCTTCTATAGTAAGAACTTGAAAGTTTGAAATTGTCCGGTTAATTAGGGTAACTGTGAATTTGTCATGTCCTAATTTTTTCACTAACATGTCATTCAGTGTTTTAACGTTTGCGTTATACACTGAAATGACTGGGGGCAAAGACGACTTACCTGTCTTTTGAGGTGTAACGCCCTTTTGCTCCTTGTGGCCAGCAATGTTCTGCTTCATTTTAGCTGCTTTGCTGGCTTTATCCTTGGTGGCTGCTGCAGTCTTCGATGTTGATGCAGCTTCCTCCTTCCTTTCCCCAGGTAGTATGGGCTTCTTGCCTACCTGTGATGGCGCACGGCATGCTACCATCGATACCTGTGGCACTGGCGGTGTAACCACGGACTGCTCTGCTAGCGGCGCGGTAGCAGTATCCACCTCCATGGTGGCCTCTTCAATAATTGCTTGTGATACCAAATTGGCGTCACTGATTTTTAAGGAGTTTTTCTTCTCCAATCGTGCAACTTCTCGTTTATAAGAAGTTTCACGCTTTAGCATCGCTTGAAATTCGCGCGCATTTTCGTCCTGTCTGTCTTTAAAGGCATTGAATTCTGCCAACAGGGCCGTGTATTTCTGCTCTACGTTGGATAGAGCCTTTTGGAGTTCCGCATTTGCAGCCTCCAATTTGATAATTTCATATGCGGAGTCCTCTTGGTCGCATTTGCACTTTCGCTTTTTTCCTTTTTTTTCCTTGTGTGATATTGACATCACTACTTGGCCATAGGAATTGTTGCCAAATCCATTGCCTGCTTCTAGGCGTTTGTCGTTTGGTGCCACATCGAAGGCACCATCCACAGCATTGCCATCACCAATTTTGCAAGTGATGGCACCAACCATCTCGTCGTTGGTCGATTTGTAGTTGGTAACACCAGTACCAACTGCAGCATTGCCAACTTCATCCATACAGCCGGCAATTTAAATTAAACGGCCGACTGGAAAAGAGTTTGGTTTCTCCGACAGCAGATGAGATCATCAAATGCCGACGGCAAAACACAAAATCACACCTCTTGCTAGGTAGCGGCCAAAGTTTGAAACAACTTTTATCCCTAAAAGTTGACCACTAAACACTTCACTTTTTATTTTTTTACTGTTCACCGATTTATTTTTATCCGATGTATGTCTTCACGCGACCACAGCACAACACAGAATAGATAAATTTTGTTATATTGGTTTTGGTCTCTAAAAAAGTTGAGAAGCCCATAGAAGGCAGCAAAATTGGAATTTTGCTGATTAAAAGCACAAAACACTAGAGAACGAGCAGTGGTGGTTGGTGGAAACCAAAAAACAACAGTGCTGGCGGGGAACCCCAAATCCGTCAGCACCCCAAAGCCGACGACGGAAATTTTTGACGCCGTCAAAATTGAAAAATTGGTATTTGCTGCCAAAATTGAAATGGCAACAAATGTAAGCGGTTTGGCGAACAAAAATAATGGCGCCAAAATAGTTCCAGAGGTGGTATTTGCCAAGCCAAAAATGGCAAATACGAACGAGTCTGTGGCATCTGATGGTGCCATGAGTGAAAGTGGACATTCTGTCAATTCGGATGTCCCAAGGCAGCCCCGTAAAAAGCGCTGCCACTGTAACGTAGGTAATTCTGCCTACGATGTCCCAAGGCAGCCCCGTAAAAAGCGCTGCCACTGTAACGTAGGTAATTCTGCCTACGATACAATGAAGTTGGAGGCTCTAGTGCGGCAACTAGAAGCAAGAATCCTCCGCCTAGAAGAAGAAAAGGGGCGTATGGCAGCAGAGCTGGCTGCTGCCAACAACGCGCTAGCAAAATGCGCAATTCATCCCCCCAGCAAGGAGACCGTTTTGGCTACCGAGGCAGCCGAAGAACTCGGTATGGCGGACGACGAGATGGAGGTCGCACCGCCGGCGACTGAGGCAATAAAGAAGAAGAAGGATACCTCCAAGGGCGCTGTACCGAACCTACGGTATGTTTTGAAGGAGGTAGAGGAGAATAATGCTGCATCCCAAAAAAATGCTACAAAAGTTGCTGCAAAAGCTGTTCCTGCTGCTGCTGTCAACATCGTTACCGCTGCTGCTGCTGCCGAGAAGACTGTTCCCGCCGCTGCATCAAAGGCTGCTTCCGCTGCTGCAAAGGCAAAGCAGCAAATTCAACAAACCTCGGCTGGGAAAAACATGCCAGCCTTCAAGATTTTCGACGCTGGCGTTTCAGAGGTTGCTGGCGTTCTTCGACGACATTTGAATTCAGGTGAGTTTAGTATAACTCTTGTCCGTCCGTCCGTCTTGTCGTTGAAGGTTAAAGGCCTCAACGCTTTTAATGTAGTCAAGGAGACCTTGACTGTACGTGGGTATAAATTTTATACCCACACTCCTAGGGAGTTACGCCCTCATATGCTGGCCATTGAGGGCCTAACCAGCGAGTATTCGCCTGAGGATGTTAGTGAGTTCCTCACTAATCAATCAGGATTAAAAATTGAAGTTCTTGGTCTGACCAATATCTCCTACCGATTGTGGCTTTTGCGTGTCAGCAAAAGCTCTGACATCTTGGGGCTGTATAACCTCAAGAAGATTTTCGACTGCAACGTCAAGGTCCGTAAGGACAAAGGTCGTGGAATGCAGCAATGTTTCAATTGCCAAGGCCACGACCATATTGCGACCAATTGCACTTTGCCAAAGCGCTGTAATAAGTGCAGTAACAAACACGGTCCAAAAGAATGTCCTGTTCCTCCAAAGGGACAGGACACTCTCATAGAGTACACCGACCCAAATACCGGCGAGGTGATTAAAAAGGTGGCTCAACCTTGCTATTGTGTTAACTGTGGCAAGTATGGACATCCTGCTTCGGCCAAGGACTGTCCCCACCGTTTGGCAATTTTAGCCCGCAAGGCTAAAGCTAAGGCCGACATTCAGGCCAAAAATGAGGCGCGCTCTCTGCGCATTGCGGCAGCCCGTGTTGACTTTTCGTACGCCACTATTGCAGGTGGTGGTCCTAAACCAGCACCAGCCCAATCTCGTGCTAGCAACATTTCACGTTCTAGCAATCAACCTCCCCAAAAAGAGGTAAACTCTCAGTCTGAGAATATAGTCCAATTCTTCGGAACGGACTTCTATCAAAAATGCGAGAAGGCTAGGGCTTTTGGCCCTATCTTCCAAAAAATAATGGCATCTTCAGGTATTGACGCCGCCATGTCTGCCTGGTTGCTATGCATTGCTGGAAATGTCCAGTTTTAAAGTAGTCTTTATAAATGTGAACTCTTTGATTTCATTATCAAAGAGACACTATTTGAAGTTGTTAGTTGAGGAGAGGAGGCCGGATGTACTCCTTTTGGCCGAGCATAAGCTCAGCCCTTCTCATAATTTTAGTTTAGAGGGATATAGGGTTTTTCTCCAATATCGTGATGGGGCGCAACGCGGGGGTGGTACCGCGGTTGCTATTCGAGATGGTATTCGCTGTGATCGAATACCACTCTCAACCGGACACATTGAGTCCTGTGCGGTGAGGGTATGGAAGGACGTTGGCTCCACTGTAGCTTTCGTCTCAATGTACCTCGCACCCAATGAGACACTACGGCCCGTAGACATTTTGCAGGTTTTTGACCTATATAACTCTGGGGAAGTTTTGATCGGAACCGACCTAAACGCGAAGCACACTTCGTGGGGAGGTAACGTGAGAAACTGGAGTGGACAAGTTTTAGACAGACTTTTACAGGACTGCCTAGACTTTGACGTTATAAGGTCGGATATTCCGACTGCGTACACCAGGACTCCCTCTGGTTGGTGGCGGAAATATTTCTATGGCATTTGATTTTGAATCGGATCACAGGGCGATTCAAATTCAATTAAAGTTGGGGGGTCTGGCGAGAAATGAAGGACAGAAATTTCTGAACTTCAATCGCATGAATATAGGACGATTTAGGCGGCAGCTTAGGTTAGGGCTAGATGAGTGCACACTACCATCTAACAGAAATGCATCAATAGATGAGGTAGATAGGTGTGTGGAAAATCTAGGCGAAATTTTCCGCAATGCTATAGAAACCTCTGTACCTAAATAGAGAGTTAAGCCTAAGACTCTTGGAGATCTTCCCCCGAGAATTTTGGGCTTTATACGTGAGCGTCGCAGGCTATGCCGCACTCTCCGTAGATCTGGTGATCCAGATAGATTTCCTGCTCTTAGAGCCGATATCAGAAATCTGGATCGCATAATTGAGGACTCTGTTCGAATTTTCGAACAAGATAGACTCAAAGATTATTTAGGGAGAATAAGAGTTGATGGGAAAACTTTTGGCAAAGTCAAAAGGGCAGCTAGACTCGATACCAGAGAACCTGTAAGTCATCTAATAGACATTACAGGTCGACTTATTACGGACGACAGTGAAAAGGCCGAAGCCTTAGCAGACCATGTGCAGGTTGTTTCGCCTGCGATGGGAGGACCGAGTGCTAATTTCTCAGGAGGACCAGTTAATCGGTTTCCTGGGGAACATGATGCTCTCCGTAGCTCAGTTAATCGAGCTACCGAGGGGATCAGCGATCGGTCCCCCATGGTAAATTTCGGCGATACATTTACTACGGATGGGGCTATTGTTGAAAACTCCACTCGTTGGAACGAGGGTGGTTTTCTTCGCGCCGGTTGTGTGGGTAGGGCAATCGCCCGTAGGCCAGCACGTAAATCCTGCGGTTTGGACAGAATACCCGATACCGCCTTAAAAAAGGCGGGAGAGGTTATTTTCACGTTCCTGGCAGTGTTATTTAATCACTGTCTGAACCTGGGTTACTTTCCCAGGGCATGGAAAGAGGCTATGTTGGTTCCCATATTTAAGAGGGGTTCACCTCTGGGACAATGTAGCAGCTATAGGCCGATATCACTTTTATCAGCCTTCGGTAAACTCTTCGAGTCTTTCATTTTGGAAAGATTAAATAAACTCGTAGAGGATAAAAGGGTGTTGAAGGACAACCAGTTCGGGTTTAGGGCAGGCCTATCCACTGTCCATGCCCTAACTGCTCTCACATCCTATGTGGTTTCAGGTCTTAACAATAGGTATGGTACTATTGCAGTTGGACTTGATTTCTCTAAAGCCTTTGATACCGTATGGCATCAAGGTTTATTGTTTAAAATGCAACGGTTTGGGTTTGATCACCAAACTGTGAGATTAGTAGGAAGTTTCCTGTCTGATAGGTATTTCAGAGTTAGGGTAGGTGAGCGACTATCTAGTCGCAGACCTGTACTGACTGGCGTGCCCCAGGGCTCCCTCCTAGGGCCGATGTTGTTTAACATCTATGTCAGTGACATGCCTACACCTCCACGTGGAGGGTTAGCACTATCATATGCTGATGATGTGCTTGTGGCGTATACGGCACCATTACTTCGTATAGCGGAAGCACGTTTGAACATTTATCTTGAGGTATTATATAGGTTCTTAACCATATGGGGCCTCAAGCTAAATGGGGACAAATGCTCGGCAATTGTATTTACCGGGAAAACTCAATATGTTCGTCCAAATTTTACAAGGTACCATCCGGTCGTGAAAGTTGGACCTCATATTGTGGAAATAAAGGACAGGATAAAATACCTTGGGGTCATTTTTCAAAAGAATTTTGACTTCAATGGACATATAGACCTTATCCTGGACAGAGCGAGAAAGGTCTTATTCAGCTATCAAGGGCTGATGAAGATGCGGGATGGCTTAACTCCCGAAGTTAAGTTGCTGTTATATCGGCAAATAATGCGACCTATTGTTGCCTACGCTTTTCCTGTCTGGTTTGGCATATCGTCCAACCAGATGGAAAAGCTTAGGAGGTGGGAGCGTAGTGTCCTGACCTCATGTTTAGGCATGAGAGGACTGCTTTTTAGACATGATGGCACTATCAGACGGCCCTCTAATAGGGCCATCTATGATAGGGCAGGGGGAGAAAGAATTGACAGGGTCCTGGTTTCAGGTGCACTGCAATTTTTGGACAGATCTGACGGACTTGACAACACTATCGTCGAGAACGCCCTATACTGCAATCTGGACGCAGAAGGTCTGAGAGGCCTCAGACACCTGCCTCCTGGGGACTTAAAAAGGCTGTCGGAGGAAGGGATGTTGTATGTCGATGGGGAACTCCATTTTTACCATCGACGCCACAACACCCTCAATGTTGATGACGTCGTGTACAACAGTACTCAATAATTGGGCTCAGAGCCCAATCATAAAAATTGTATATATTGTATATAGTAGAATTAGTTCTTAGTTCGTAGTCTTAGATTTTAAGTCATAGTTTTAAGATTTTATATAACTAAGTAGAGTTCGCCCATTTTTTAATCTTGGATTTTTTTGGGGCATTTATGTTAAGTTTCAGTTTGTTTTATATTATAATTTATGTCGATAGATGCGAAGTGCCTAGAGCACAGCGAATTGTTATGTAAAATAGTAGTAGATAGCGAATAGCTATATATAGTTAAGATTTTAGTACAGTAAGCCATTTCTGTTAGTATGTAAGTTTATAATCCAAATAAATATGGCCATAGGCAAAATTGAAAAAAAAAATTGAAAATTGTTTGTGTGCATATCTCTAGTGAAGTGAAAAAATTCAAGTGAAAAATGGCTCGTACTAAGCAAACTGCCCGTAAATCGACCGGTGGAAAGGCTCCCCGTAAACAACTAGCTACCAAAGCTGCCCGTAAGAGTGCCCCAGCCACCGGCGGTGTTAAGAAGCCTCATCGTTTCCGTCCTGGTACAGTTGCTTTGTGTGAAATCCGTCGGTACCAGAAGAGTACTGAATTGTTGATCCGCAAATTGCCCTTCCAACGTTTGGTTCGTGAAATCGCTCAAGATTTCAAAACTGACTTGCGTTTCCAGAGCTCTGCTGTTATGGCCTTGCAAGAAGCCAGTGAAGCCTACTTGGTTGGTCTTTTCGAAGATACTAACTTGTGCGCCATCCATGCTAAGCGTGTCACCATCATGCCTAAGG
This sequence comes from Musca domestica, assembly GCF_030504385.1. Lineage (NCBI taxonomy): Eukaryota > Metazoa > Arthropoda > Insecta > Diptera > Muscidae > Musca > Musca domestica. The sequence goes on along the minus strand of NW_026712383.1, from coordinate 29,398 downwards.
ATATCCAATTGGCCAGACGTATTCGTGGAGAACGTGCTTAAATTCTTGACGTTTTAAAAGCAACAATTTTACAACATAACAACCACCACATACATTTTGCTAACGGGATTTTTTTTGTCATTTTGTTTTTTTCCTTTTCCCGTTAAACAAAAAATTGCTCTCTTCATGATTTTTGGCGCGAAATTTGTCTATTTCTCTCATTTTATTCCCCTTCGATCATTTTTTTTGTTGTGGACTATTCAATTTAACGGGAAAAAATTCTCTGCCTTTAATTTCTACGAATTATTTCATGTGAATTTTAAAAATTTCCAGCTAAAATTTTGCCCCTCCTATTTAATTTTTTTCAGGAATGATGTATGAAATATGTTTTATTCCTTTTCAGCAAAATTTTTAAATGTTTTATACGCATTTTAAGACATTTGAATATGAATTTTCTCCATATGGAATTACAAAATTATTTTTGCCCGATGTATTTAGAGAAATTGGTAATAATTTATTATTTTTTAAAAATTTAAGAAGAAAATGATTTGTTGAGAATTTTGATGTAAAATATAATTAAAAGTATTATAAAAAGAAATGCCAATAATATCTACCTTTGAAGTTGATCGAAAAACAATTTTGTAAAACGCAATTAATTTCATGACATTTCCAAGTGTTCTAGGTGATATTTGCCTGTAAAGATGTATTTCTTTTTGGGAATATTTTTTCATAAAAGTAACAAAAATTTGACAAAATAACTTAGAAAATGGCTTCTAATACTATTTTTAATAAATTTTAGAACAAATTATGTTAAATTTCATAAAAAATATTGCAAAATGAAAATACATAACCGTTTGTCACTGAATGCCTGTACATTGGTAGTATGAAGTATTCTGGGGATTTTGTAACTTTTCCCCGTAAATTATGACTTTTTGTGAATAATGTTATATTTTGATGTAAATATACAAATTCTGAAATGTTTTTTAAGAAATTTTTATAAAACTTATTAAGATTTGAGCTTTCAAATTTATTTCAAGAAAAACTTTTCTTCATTGAAATTATGCCAACAAGAGGATTTCTGCTGTCATAGACCACATAATAATTTCAATTTTTTCACATAGTAAAATATGAAATTTCATCGATATTTTTCTTTGATCCTAAAGTAAACATATCAGGCTACATTTTCAAAAAGAATTTTCAATTAATTTTTCATAAAAAATTCGATTTTTTTAAATTTTAGTTGGAAATTTGTGATTACATTTTTATAATCTGCCAAGTTAAACGTTTATAATTCACAAACGGCAAGTGATAATTACACCAAACTTTCTTTAAAACATAGCCTGAAATCTATACTTTAAAGGTATAAAACATTTTTAGTGAAAATTATCAAAGCTTCTTCAGGAAAATTTAATTTCTCCGAAAACTTTTGTAAAAAATTAAACACGCTTCCACACAATCTTTCGAAAATTTTACCAATTGACTACTATGCACATCTCATCTTTTCGATGTACCTACACTTTAGCTCGCCGCTAACAAAAATAATAGTACATATAAATTTGTGAGTGTATTAGTGTTAACAGTGAAATATAAACCAAACAGTGAATAACCATGTCTGACGCCGCCGTTGTTGAAGCCACCGCCTCCCCAGTTGCCGCTGTTGAGAAAAAGGCACCAAAAAAAGCCGCTGCCAAAGCAAAGAAGCCATCAGCTGCCCCTACCCACCCTCCAACCCAGCAAATGGTTGATGCCGCCATCAATACCCTGAAGGAACGTGGAGGTTCATCATTGCCCGCCATCAAGAAATACTTGGCCAGCACCTACAAAGTAGATGCCCAAAAATTGGCCCCCTTCATCAAGAAGTACTTGAAAGGTGCCGTTGCCAGTGGAAAATTGATCCAAACTAAAGGTAAGGGTGCTTCTGGTTCATTCAAATTGTCAGCTTCGGCCTCCAAGGAACCCAAAGCCAAGACTGCTGAAAATAAGAAGAAGGCCCCAGCCGCTGGTGACAAAAAGAAGAAGGCTGCCGAGAAGGCAGCTGCCAAAAAACCCTCTGCCGCCAAGAAGACCGCTGAAAAGAAGAAGGCCGACAAAACAAAGGCAAAGGCTGCCAAGAAAACCGGTACAGTTAAAGCTAAACCAGCAAAGACCGCCGCCAAAGCATCTGCCACTAAACCAAAGGCACCCAAGGCAAAAACTGCAGCTGCTAAGCCCAAAAAGGCCGCAGCAGCAAAGAAGCCAGCTGCTAAGAAAACCGCCGCCAAGAAGTAATTTTTCCCAGAAAGATTACTTTTTCCACAATATTTTCGATATTCGAAAACATACTATCTAACAGCCCTTTTCAGGGCTACAAATTAAATTAAAAAAGAGAAAAATATTTATTTTCAACAGTTATCGTATATATTTGTTACCTAAATGAATAAGTAAATTTGTACACGTGTTTGATTTTGGGAAAAAATTACTTTCGCTAATTACTGTTCTTATTAGGTAATTTTATTGAGCCAATATAATCGTGGACGCCACTGGATTGTTTTTTTAACCCAGGTCATAAAAGATAATAAAATATTTAAAATTTTTCCTAATTACCCACAGGTCATAATTCTCGAAAATCCCCATCATTTGGTCATTTTTATAATTTCTACTTAATTTTGAAAAATTTGTCATTTTCATATTCTCTGTCAAATTTCAAGAATTTCATCCAAAAATGACATTTTGGCAAAATATTAACATTTTTCATCAATATATTTTTTTCCTTTGATAATTTCTGCCTCAGCCTTATATTTCGTTGCTTTGCCGTTGTGCTGTAACAAAATGCTCACACATACATGATGCCCATTCGATGTTGATCAACGACGGCAAGGCAAATCACCACTAACACACGCACACATACACGACGACGATGGCTGTTATAGCATATCGCACAAGCAATGGCTAAACATAGGCACATATGCGAGTTAGCTAAATGCATGGAAAAATCATTGTATAGAGAAAAATATAATTTCTATGGATTTTTATTCGTTTATTATTAAATAATGATAAATTGTAGCTTCAACAAAATATGATCTCTTTTGAAATGTTTTTTGTGGCACTGAAAAGGGCCTTTTAAGGTAGTATTTCGACGCAAAATGAAAAATATCAAGACATTTACTTGGAGCTGGTGTATTTAGTAACAGCCTTGGTACCTTCACTGACGGCGTGCTTAGCCAATTCACCGGGCAACAATAGACGGACGGCGGTCTGGATTTCCCGACTGGTGATGGTCGAGCGCTTGTTGTAGTGAGCCAAACGAGAGGCTTCGGTGGCAATACGTTCGAAGATATCGTTGACGAAACTGTTCATGATGTTCATGGCCTTGGATGGATGGACTTGCTTCAACACTTTGTAAATGTAGATAGCGTAACTCTCCTTACGCTTGGTACGTCTCTTCGACTTATCGCCCTTGGTAATGTTCTTCTGGGCTTTGCCGGCCTTCTTTGCTGCTTTACCACTGGTTTTAGGAGGCATTTTCACTTATATATTTTTTTTTTTTTTTTGAATCACACAAACACTTTTAACACTGTTCACAAATGATAACCAAAACGGCCAGCTATACAGAATTTGTAGATTGTAGTCGACAAGAATTTCAGGTAGTCACAGCTAGCAGGCACACACAAGGCAAACCACCCCATTATTGAAGAAATGTGTGTGTGAGAAAAGTATAAATAGCACGTTTCGGGGCGAAAATTTTTATCATTTGTGTTTTTCAGTGCTTAAGTGAAGTGTTTAAAACTAAAATAAAGTGAAAATGTCTGGTCGTGGTAAAGGTGGCAAAGTTAAGGGAAAGGCAAAGTCCCGTTCCAATCGTGCTGGTCTTCAATTCCCCGTCGGTCGTATCCATCGTCTGTTGCGCAAAGGCAACTATGCTGAGCGTGTTGGTGCCGGTGCTCCCGTCTATTTAGCCGCTGTCATGGAATATTTGGCAGAATAACTGTTTTTCGTTGTCAGTTGCATATTTGTGTTGTCGTCGTTGTTGTTGTCTCTTATGATTTCAGGAATAGAGCGCGAGAGAGGAGAGATCGTGGCGTCACCAAATGAGTATGTATAGCATGAAGAAGAAGCATGTGGCAGTTGGTGGTGGCTTTGTAGTAATTTTATGTGAAAAAATCGTACCCCGGCGCATTCTTTGGGGAAGGCATAAAGTAGATGATTTGCAATGGAATTTTGGCGGCAAAGTAGTGTTTTGGTGGAAATAAATCGACGCATACATGAAAATAAAAGCGCATTGTGGTGCTATGGAAAATTTTTAACACAAAAAATAGAAGAAAAGTAACATAATGAAATGAAAATTAACGAAAATAATTACAAAGAAAAATAAAATAACGTAAATTAATAATTAAATTAAAATAAAATAAGAAAATTTTTAAAAATTAAGGCAAATATTAATGAAAATTTAAGCAAATTTAAATGAAAATATTTGGAAATAAATTAAAGAAATTTGGAATAATAAATACATTTTATGAAAAAGATACTTTAAATGAAATCAAAAAATTTTAAATTAATGATAAGGAAATAAATTAAATAATTTTAAATTAATAATAAGGAAATAAATAAAATAATTTTTAATAAAACGAAAAATGTGATTTTTAAAAAATAATCTAATGAAAAATTAAATTAATTGAAATTTAAATAAGTAAATTGAACATAAATAAAATAAAATTAATTCAATGAAAATTTTTTAAATAAAATTCAGTTATTTTAATTTTTAAAAAAATCAATGATTTAATTTTCGATACAATTTTAAAGGAAATTATTAGTGAATAATTTAAAAATTTTTAATGAAATTTTTGAAGATAATATGAATCAACGATCTATTTAATAAAAATATTCAACCATTTTTAAATAAAATTTGAGAAAAGATTCAACAATGTTTGAAAAAGTCAAAATGAAATTCCTTTGCTACCACAGCATGGTCGTTCTTTAGTAATATCGACTAAATAATACCAATACATACATAAAGCGACGCTATGTTATACTCATATAATACGAAAAGGAAGAAGAAGAACAACTAAATGTGTTTAGCGATGTGAGTTGCCGACGGCATGTTTATGATCGGGAATAAAATACGAGACCTCGGTAAAACAATGTTTTCGTTGAAAATATTCTGGAGAAAATTAGTGTTAGTAGTTAGTATTTATATTTTTTATTTATTTGATTTTTAGACATTTTTCACGAATTGTGAGAAAAAAGTACGAGAAAGCTGAAAAAGAAAAATATTAGAAATTTTGACATAAAATTTCTTTATTTCCTAAGGTAAGTGTTTATTTTTTATTTATTTTAATTAAAAAAAATAGTTTTCAACAAGAATGTATCTCTTTTTTGATATATTTTGTGGTCCTGAAAAGGACCGATTGTTTTGTTGTAAAAAAGATTTCTCCAAATTGCGTCAAGAATTTGTTTAACCGCCGAAACCGTACAAGGTACGGCCTTGTCTCTTCAAAGCATATACGACATCCATAGCGGTGACGGTTTTACGCTTAGCATGTTCGGTGTAGGTGACAGCATCACGAATAACGTTTTCCAAAAACACCTTCAGAACACCACGAGTTTCTTCGTAAATCAGGCCAGAGATACGTTTTACACCGCCACGACGAGCCAAACGTCTAATAGCTGGCTTGGTAATACCTTGGATGTTATCACGGAGCACTTTCCTGTGACGTTTAGCGCCACCTTTTCCCAAGCCTTTACCACCTTTACCACGACCAGTCATTTTTTCACTTTAGTTTATTTCACTTATCACTTCACTAACGTTCAAAATACGAATGTTTTTTCAACCCAGGTCCGCTTGTATTTATACAAAATTTGAGGCTCTCTCCAACCATTTAACGCACAAGTAAAGTATGTACAGTTATATGTGTGTGTGTACATTTGCCGTTAGTATTGTATGTTCTCTTTTGTGTGTGCGTGTACATTTGGTATACCGATAGGTAAGAATTCACTAACATATCAACCCCGAAAGTTGATGCTAAGAGCACAATTTTCTATAAATACTCGTTTTCTTGGCGATGGCAACGTTATTACAGTGTCTACAGTGTTTGTGTGCATATCGTGAAGTGACATCTCTTCGGCAGTGTTAATTCGTGTATAGTGGTGGTTGACTATAGTGGTGTTCATTTTACTGCGGTGGTTGAACGAGTTGCTGTGCTGTGGTGGTTGAACGAGCTGCGTTTGCTGTGGTGGTGGCTGTAACAAAAAGAGATAAATTTTGTTATATTGGTTTTGGTCTCTAAAAAAGTTGAGAAGCCCATAGAAGGCAGCAAAATTGGAATTTTGCTGATTAAAAGCACAAAACACTAGAGAACGAGCAGTGGAGGTTGGTGGAAACCAAAAAACAACAGTGCTGGCGGGGAACCCCAAATCCGTCAGCACCCCAAAGCCGACGGCGGAAATTTTTGACGCCGTCAAAATTGAAAAATTGGGATTTGCTGCCAAAATTGAAATGGCAACAAATGTAAGCGGTTTGGCGAACAAAAATAATGGCGCCAAAATAGTTCCAGAGGTGGTATTTGCCAAGCCAAAAATGGCAAATACGAACGAGTCTGTCGCATCTGATGGTGCCATGAGTGAAAGTGGACATTCTGTCAATTCGGATGTCCCAAGGCAGCCCCGTAAAAAGCGCTGCCACTGTAACGTAGGTAATTCTGCCTACGATACAATGAAGTTGGAGGCTCTAGTGCGGCAACTAGAAGCAAGAATCCTCCGCCTAGAAGAAGAAAAGGGGCGTATGGCAGCAGAGCTGGCTGCTGCCAACAACGCGCTAGCAAAATGCGCAATTCATCCCCCCAGCAAGGAGACCGTTTTGGCTACCGAGGCAGCCGAAGAACTCGGTATGGCGGACGACGAGATGGAGGTCGCACCGCCGGCGACTGAGGCAATAAAGAAGAAGAAGGATACCTCCAAGGGCGCTGTACCGAAACTACGGTATGTTTTGAAGGAGGTAGAGGAGAATAATGCTGCATCCCAAAAAAATGCTACAAAAGTTGCTGCAAAAGCTGTTCCTGCTGCTGCTGTCAACATCGTTACCGCTGCTGCTGCTGCCGAGAAGACTGTTCCCGCCGCTGCATCAAAGGCTGCTTCCGCTGCTGCAAAGGCAAAGCAGCAAATTCAACAAACCTCGGCTGGGAAAAACATGCCAGCCTTCAAGATTTTCGACGCTGGCGTTTCAGAGGTTGCTGGCGTTCTTCGACGACATTTGAATTCAGGTGAGTTTAGTATAACTCTTGTCCGTCCGTCCGTCTTGTCATTGAAGGTTAAAGGCCTCAACGCTTTTAATGTAGTCAAGGAGACCTTGACTGTACGTGGGTATAAATTTTATACCCACACTCCTAGGGAGTTACGCCCTCATATGCTGGCCATTGAGGGCCTAACCAGCGAGTATTCGCCTGAGGATGTTAGTGAGTTCCTCACTAATCAATCAGGATTAAAAATTGAAGTTCTTGGTCTGACCAATATCTCCTACCGATTGTGGCTTTTGCGTGTCAGCAAAAGCACTGACATCTTGGGGCTGTATAACCTCAAGAAGATTTTCGACTGCAACGTCAAGGTCCGTAAGGACAAAGGTCGTGGAATGCAGCAATGTTTCAATTGCCAAGGCCACGACCATATTGCGACCAATTGCACTTTGCCAAAGCGCTGTAATAAGTGCAGTAACAAACACGGTCCAAAAGAATGTCCTGTTCCTCCAAAGGGACAGGACACTCTCATAGAGTACACCGACCCAAATACCGGCGAGGTGATTAAAAAGGTGGCTCAACCTTGCTATTGTGTTAACTGTGGCAAGTATGGACATCCTGCTTCGGCCAAGGACTGTCCCCACCGTTTGGCAATTTTAGCCCGCAAGGCTAAAGCTAAGGCCGACATTCAGGCCAAAAATGAGGCGCGCTCTCTGCGCATTGCGGCAGCCCGTGTTGACTTTTCGTACGCCACTATTGCAGGTGGTGGTCCTAAACCAGCACCAGCCCAATCTCGTGCTAGCAACATTTCACGTTCTAGCAATCAACCTCCCCAAAAAGAGGTAAACTCTCAGTCTGAGAATATAGTCCAATTCTTCGGAACGGACTTCTCTCAAAAATGCGAGAAGGCTAGGGCTTTTGGCCCTATCTTCCAAAAAATAATGGCATCTTCAGGTATTGACGCCGCCATGTCTGCCTGGTTGCTATGCATTGCTGGAAATGTCCAGTTTTAAAGTAGTCTTTATAAATGTGAACTCTTTGATTTCATTATCAAAGAGACACTATTTGAAGTTGTTAGTTGAGGAGAGGAGGCCGGATGTACTCCTTTTGGCCGAGCATAAGCTCAGCCCTTGTCATAATTTTAGTTTAGAGGGATATAGGGTTTTTCTCCAATATCGTGATGGGGCGCAACGCGGGGGTGGTACCGCGGTTGCTATTCGAGATGGTATTCGCTGTGATCGAATACCACTCTCAACCGGACACATTGAGTCCTGTGCGGTGAGGGTATGGAAGGACGATGGCTCCACTGTAGCTTTCGTCTCAATGTACCTCGCACCCAATGAGACACTACGGCCCGTAGACATTTTGCAGGTTTTTGACCTATATAACTCTGGGGAAGTTTTGATCGGAACCGACCTAAACGCGAAGCACACTTCGTGGGGAGGTAACGTGAGAAACTGGAGTGGACAAGTTTTAGACAGACTTTTACAGGACTGCCTAGACTTTGACGTAATAAGGTCGGATATTCCGATTAGGGAGACTGCGACATCTGCCTCATATATAGATTTATTTCTGCGTACACCAGGACTCCCTCTGGTTGGCGGCGGAAATATTTCTATGGCATTTGATTTTGAATCGGATCACAGGGCGATTCAAATTCAATTAAATTTGGGGGGTCTGGCGAGAAATGAAGGACAGAAATTTCTGAACTTCAATCGCATGAATATAGGACGATTTAGGCGGCAGCTTAGGTTAGGGCTAGATGAGTGCACACTACCATCTAACAGAAATGCATCAATAGATGAGGTAGATAGATGTGTGGAAAATCTAGGCGAAATTTTCCGCAATGCTATAGAAACCTCTGTACCTAAACAGAGAGTTAAGCCTAAGACTCTTGGAGATCTTCCCCCGAGAATTTTGGGCTTTATACGTGAGTGTCGCAGGCTATGCCGCACTCTCCGTAGATCTGGTGATCCAGATAGATTTCCTGCTCTTAGAGCCGATATCAGAAATCTGGATCGCATAATTGAGGACTCTGTTCGAATTTTCGAACAAGATAGACTCAAAGATTATTTAGGGAGAATAAGAGTTGATGGGAAAACTTTTGGCAAAGTCAAAAGGGCAGCTGGACTCGATACCAGAGAACCTGTAAGTCATCTAGTAGACATTACAGGTCGACTTATTACGGACGACAGTGAAAAGGCCGAAGCCTTAGCAGACCATGTGCAGGGTGTTTCGCCTGCGATGGGAGGACCGAGTGCTAACTTCTCAGGAGGACCAGTTAATCGGTTTCCTGGGGAACATGATGCTCTCCGTAGCTCAGTTAATCGAGCTACCGAGGGGATCAGCGATCGGTCCCCCATGGTAAATTTCGGCGATACATTTACTGCGGATGGGGCTATTGTTGAAAACTCCACTCGTTGGAACGAGGGTGGTTTTCTTCGCGCCGGTTGTGTGGGTAGGGCAATCGCCCGTAGGCCAGCACGTAAATCCTGCGGTTTGGACAGAATACCCGATACCGCCTTAAAAAAGGCGGGAGAGGTTATTTTCACGTTCCTGGCAGTGTTATTTAATCACTGTCTGAACCTGGGTTACTTTCCCAGGGCATGGAAAGAGGCTATGTTGGTTCCCATATTTAAGAGGGGTTCACCTCTGGGACAATGTAGCAGCTATAGGCCGATATCACTTTTATCAGGCTTCGGTAAACTCTTCGAGTCTTTCATTTTGGAAAGATTAAATAAACTCGTAGAGGATAAAAGGGTGTTGAAGGACAACCAGTTCGGGTTTAGGGCAGGCCTATCCACTGTCCATGCCCTAACTGCTCTCACATCCTATGTGGTTTCAGGTCTTAACAATAGGTATGGTACTATTGCAGTTGGACTTGATTTCTCAAAAGCTTTGATACCGTATGGCATCAAGGTTTATTGTTTAAAATGCAACGGTTTGGGTTTGATCACCAAACTGTGAGATTAGTAGGAAGTTTCCTGTCTGATAGGTATTTCAGAGTTAGGGTAGGTGAGCGACTATCTAGTCGCAGACCTGTACTGACTGGCGTGCCCCAGGGCTCCCTCCTAGGGCCGATGTTGTTTAACATCTATGTCAGTGACATGCCTACACCTCCACGTGGAGGGTTAGCATTATCATATGCTGATGATGTGCTTGTGGCGTATACGGCCCCATTACTTCGTATAGCGGAAGCACGTTTGAACATTTATCTTGAGGTCTTATATAGGTTCTTTACCATATGGGGCCTCAAGCTAAATGGGGACAAATGCTCGGCAATTGTATTTACCGGGAAAACTCAATATGTTCGTCCAAATTTTACAAGGTACTATCCGGTCGTGAAAGTTGGACCTCATATTGGGGAAATAAAGGACAGGATAAAATACCTTGGGGTCATTTTTCAAAAGAATTTTGACTTCAATGGACATATAGACTTTATCCTGGACAGAGCGAGAAAGGTCTTCTTCAGCTATCAAGGGCTGATGAAGATGCGGGATGGCTTAACTCCCGAAGTTAAGTTGCTGTTATATCGGCAAATAATGCGACCTATTGTTGCCTACGCTTTTCCTGTCTGGTTTGGCATATCGTCCAACCAGATGGAAAAGCTTAGGAGGTGGGAGCGTAGTGTCCTGACCTCATGTTTAGGCATGAGAGGACTGCTTTTTAGACATGATGGCACTATCAGACGGCCCTCTAATAGGGCCATCTATGATAGGGCAGGGGGAGAAAGAATTGACAGGGTCCTGGTTTCAGGTGCACTGCAATTTTTGGACAGATCTGACGGACTTGACAACACTATCGTCGAGAACGCCCTATACTGCAATCTGGACGCAGAAGGTCTGAGAGGCCTCAGACACCTGCCTCCTGGGGCCTTAAAAAGGCTGTCGGAGGAAGGGATGTTGTATGTCGATGGGGAACTCCATTTTTACCATCGACGCCACAACACCCTCAATGTTGATGACGTCGTGTACAACAGTACTCAATAATTGGGCTCAAAGACCAATTAAAAAACTTGTGAATATTGTATATAGTAGAATTAGTTCTTAGTTCGTAGTCTTAGATTTTAAGTCATAGTTTTAAGATTTTATATAACTAAGTAGAGTTCGCCCATTTTTTAATCTTGGATTTTTTTGGGGCATTTATGTTAAGTTTCAGTTTGTTTTATATTATAATTTATGTCGATAGATGCGAAGTGCCTAGAGCATAGCGAATTGTTATGTAAAATAGTAGTAGATAGCGAATAGCTATATATAGTTAAGATTTTAGTACAGTAAGCCATTTCTGTTAGTATGTAAGTTTATAATCCAAATAAATATGGCCATAGGCAAAATTGCTTAAAATTGTTTGTGTGCATATCTCTAGTGAAGTGAAAAAATTCAAGTGAAAAATGGCTCGTGCTAAGCAAACTGCCCGTAAATCGACCGGTGGAAAGGCTCCCCGTAAACAACTAGCTACCAAAGCTGCCCGTAAGAGTGCCCCAGCCACCGGCGGTGTTAAGAAGGCTCATCGTTTCCGTCCTGGTACAGTTGCTTTGCGTGAAATCCGTCGTTACCAGAAGAGTACTGAATTGTTGATCCGCAAATTGCCCTTCCAACGTTTGGTTCGTGAAATCGCTCAAGATTTCAAAACTGACTTGCGTTTCCAGAGCTCTGCTGTTATGGCCTTGCAAGAAGCCAGTGAAGCCTACTTGGTTGGTCTTTTCGAAGATACTAACTTGTGCGCCATCCATGCTAAGCGTGTCACCATCATGCCTAAGGATATCCAATTGGCCAGACGTATTCGTGGAGAACGTGCTTAAATTCTTGACGTTTTAAAAGCAACAATTTTACAACAAAACAATCGGTCCTTTTCAGGACCACAAATATTTTACAAAAAAGAGATATTTTTCACTCAATCTACAAATTTTAGTATTTTTTTTAAATAAATAAAAAAAATTAGGGCTTTGATTATTTTTGAAAATTTTTAAAATAAAAAGTATTTTTTGATGTTGATTTTTTTCCTTGATTATTTTTCGTCACTTTATTTTTTTTATTTTATTTTGATCGAATATTTTATTTTTTTAATTTTATTTGAATTTTTTCAATTATCCATTTTGATAGTTTCCTTTAATTTGCAAAATTATTATCATTTTTGTACTCCCTCTTCGAAAAAAATGCTATGACTCATAATAACAACCACCACATACATTTTGCTAACGGGATTTTTTTTGTCCATTTTGTTTTTTTCCTTTTCCCGTTAAACAAAAAATTGCTCTCTTCATGATTTTTGGCGCGAAATTTGTCTATTTCTCTCATTTTATTCCCCTTCGATCATTTTTTTTGTTGTGGACTATTCAATTTAACGGGAAAAAATTCTCTGCCTTTAATTTCTACGAATTATTTCATGTGAATTTTAAAAATTTCCAGCTAAAATTTTGCCCCTCCTATTTAATTTTTTTCAGGAATGATGTATGAAATATGTTTTATTCCTTTTCAGCAAAATTTTTAAATGTTTTATACGCATTTTAAGACATTTGAATATGAATTTTCTCCATATGGAATTACAAAATTATTTTTGCCCGATGTATTAGAGAAATTGGTAATAATTTATTATTTTTTAAAAATTTAAGAAGAAAATGATTTGTTGAGAATTTTGATGTAAAATATAATTAAAAGTATTATAAAAAGAAATGCCAATAATATCTACCTTTGAAGTTGATCGAAAAACAATTTTGTAAAACGCAATTAATTTCATGACATTTCCAAGTGTTCTAGGTGATATTTGCCTGTAAAGATGTATTTCTTTTTGGGAATATTTTTTCATAAAAGTAACAAAAATTTGACAAAATAACTTAGAAAATGGCTTCTAATACTATTTTTAATAAATTTTAGAACAAATTATGTTAAATTTCATAAAAAATATTGCAAAATGAAAATACATAACCGTTTGTCAGTGAATGCCTGTACATTGGTAGTATGAAGTATTCTGGGGATTTTGTAACTTTTCCCCGTAAATTATGACTTTTTGTGAATAATGTTATATTTTGATGTAAATATACAAATTCTGAAATGTTTTTTAAGAAATTTTTATAAAACTTATTAAGATTTGAGCTTTCAAATTTATTTCAAGAAAAACTTTTCTTCATTGAAATTATGCCAACAAGAGGATTTCTGCTGTCATAGACCACATAATAATTTCAATTTTTTCACATAGTAAAATATGAAATTTCATCGATATTTTTCTTTGATCCTAAAGTAAACATATCAGGCTACATTTTCAAAAAGAATTTTCAATTAATTTTTCATAAAAAATTCGATTTTTTTAAATTTTAGTTGGAAATTTGTGATTACATTTTTATAATCTGCCAAGTTAAACATTTATAATTCACAAACGGCAAGTGATAATTACACCAAACTTTCTTTAAAACATAGCCTGAAATCTATACTTTAAAGGTATAAAAAATTTTTAGTGAAAATTATCAAAGCTTCTTCAGGAAAATTTAATTTCTCCGAAAACTTTTGTAAAAAATTAAACACGCTTCCACACAATCTTTCGAAAAATTTACCAATTGACTACTATGCACATCTCATCTTTTCGATGTACCTACACTTTAGCTCGCCGCTAACAAAAATAATAGTACACATAAATTTGTGAGTGTATTTGTGTTAACAGTGAAATATAAACCAAACAGTGAATAACCATGTCTGACGCCGCCGTTGTTGAAGCCACCGCCTCCCCAGTTGCCGCTGTTGAGAAAAAGGCACCAAAAAAAGCCGCTGCCAAAGCAAAGAAGCCATCAGCTGCCCCTACCCACCCTCCAACCCAGCAAATGGTTGATGCCGCCATCAAGACCCTGAAGGAACGTGGAGGTTCATCATTGCCCGCCATCAAGAAATACTTGGCCAGCACCTACAAAGTAGATGCCCAAAAATTGGCCCCCTTCATCAAGAAGTACTTGAAAGGTGCCGTTGCCAGTGGAAAATTGATCCAAACTAAAGGTAAGGGTGCTTCTGGTTCATTCAAATTGTCAGCTTCGGCCTCCAAGGAACCCAAAGCCAAGACTGCTGAAAAGAAGAAGAAGGCCCCAGCCGCTGGTGACAAAAAGAAGAAGGCTGCCGCCCCTAAAAAGGCCGCTGGTGAGAAGAAGGCAGCTGCCAAAAAACCCTCTGCCGCCAAGAAGTCCGCTGAAAAGAAGAAGGCCGACAAAACAAAGGCAAAGGCTGCCAAGAAAACCGGTACAGTTAAAGCTAAACCAGCAAAGACCGCCGCCAAAGCATCTGCCACTAAACCAAAGGCACCCAAGGCAAAAACTGCAACTGCTAAGCCCAAAAAGGCCGCAGCAGCAAAGAAGCCAGCTGCTAAGAAAACCGCCGCCAAGAAGTAATTTTTCCCAGAAAGATTACTTTTTCCACAATATTTTCGATATTCGAAAACATACTATCTAACAGCCCTTTTCAGGGCTACAAATTAAATTAAAAATGAGAAAAATATTTATTTTCAACAGTTATCGTATATATTTCTTACCTAAATGAATAAGTAAATTTGTACACGTGTTTGATTTTGGGAAAAAATTACTTTCGCTAATTACTGTTCTTATTAGGTAATTTTATTGAGCCAATATAATCGTGGACGCCACTGGATTGTTTTTTAACCCAGGTCATAAAAGATAATAAAATATTTAAAATTTTTCCTAATTACCCACAGGTCATAATTCTCGAAAATCCCCATCATTTGGTCATTTTATAATTTCTACTTAATTTTGAAAAATTTGTCATTTTCATATTCTCTGTCAAATTTCAAGAATTTCATCCAAAAATGACATTTTGGCAAAATATTAACATTTTTCATCAATATATTTTTTTCCTTTGATAATTTCTGCCTCAGCCTTATATTTCGTTGCTTTGCCGTTGTGCTGTAACAAAATGCTCACACATACATGATGCCCTTTCGATGTTGATCAACGACGGCAAGGCAAATCACCACTAACACACGCACACATACACGACGACGATGGCTGTTATAGCATATCGCACAAGCAATGGCTAAACATAGGCACATATGCGAGTTAGCTAAATGCATGGAAAAATCATTGTATAGAGAAAAATATAATTTCTATGGATTTTTATTCGTTTATTATTAAATAATGATAAATTGTAGCTTCAACAAAATATGATCTCTTTTGAAATGTTTTTTGTGGCCCTGAAAAGGGCCTTTTAAGGTAGTATTTCGACGCAAAATGAAAAATATCAAGACATTTACTTGGAGCTGGTGTATTTAGTAACAGCCTTGGTACCTTCACTGACGGCGTGCTTAGCCAATTCACCGGGCAACAATAGACGGACGGCGGTCTGGATTTCCCGACTGGTGATGGTCGAGCGCTTGTTGTAGTGGGCCAAACGAGAGGCTTCGGCGGCAATACGTTCGAAGATATCGTTGACGAAACTGTTCATGATGCTCATGGCCTTGGAGGAGATACCGGTGTCGGGATGGACTTGCTTCAACACTTTGTAAATGTAGATAGCGTAACTCTCCTTACGCTTGGTACGTCTCTTCGACTTATCGCCCTTGGTAATGTTCTTCTGGGCTTTGCCGGCCTTCTTTGCTGCTTTACCACTGGTTTTAGGAGGCATTTTCACTTATTATTTTTTTTGAATCACACAAACACTTTTAACACTGTTCACAAATGATAACCAAAACGGCCAGCTATACAGAATTTGTAGATTGTAGTCGACAAGAATTTCAGGTAGTCACAGCTAGCAGGCACACACAAGGCAAACCACCCCATTATTGAAGAAATGTGTGTGTGAGAAAAGTATAAATAGCACGTTTCGGGGCGAAAATTTTTATCATTTGTGTTTTTCAGTGCTTAAGTGAAGTGTTTAAAACTAAAATAAAGTGAAAATGTCTGGTCGTGGTAAAGGTGGCAAAGTTAAGGGAAAGGCAAAGTCCCGTTCCAATCGTGCTGGTCTTCAATTCCCCGTCGGTCGTATCCATCGTCTGTTGCGCAAAGGCAACTATGCTGAGCGTGTTGGTGCCGGTGCTCCCGTCTATTTAGCCGCTGTCATGAAATATTTGGCTGCTGAAGTCTTGGAATTGGCTGGCAATGCTGCCCGTGACAACAAGAAGACTCGTATCATTCCCCGTCACTTGCAATTGGCCATCCGTAACGACGAAGAATTGAACAAATTGCTGTCTGGCGTTACCATTGCCCAAGGTGGTGTATTGCCAAACATCCAAGCTGTTCTCTTGCCCAAGAAGACCGAAAAGAAAGCCTAAATTATTTCGAAAGGTATTATGGAATGAAGAATAAGAATATAGACCATCGTATAATTCCATAGAAAAATCAACCAATCCGTCCTTTTCAGGACGACAAAAAATATTTGAAAAGAGAAAGAAAATTGCGTCAAGCTACATTTGCATGAAAAAAAATAAAAATTCTCAATAATTTTCTATGAGACGTTGGCAGAATAACTGTTTTTCGTTGTCAGTTGCATATTTGTGTTGTCGTCGTTGTTGTTGTCTCTTATGATTTCAGGAATAGAGCGCGAGAGAGGAGAGATCGTGGCGTCACCAAATGAGTATGTATAGCATGAAGAAGAAGCATGTGGCAGTTGGTGGTGGCTTTGTAGTAATTTTATGTGAAAAAATCGTACCCCGGCGCATTCTTTGGGGAAGGCATAAAGTAGATGATTTGCAATGGAATTTTGGCGGCAAAGTAGTGTTTTGGTGGAAATAAATCGACGCATACATGAAAATAAAAGCGCATTGTGGTGCTATGGAAAATTTTTAACACAAAAAATAGAAGAAAAGTAACACAATGAAATGAAAATTAACGAAAATAATTACAAAGAAAAATAAAATAACGTAAATTAATAATTAAATTAAAATAAAATAAGAAAATTTTTAAAAATTAAGGCAAATATTAATGAAAATTTAAGCAAATTTAAATGAAAATATTTGGAAATAAATTAAAGAAATTTGGAATAATAAAACATTTTATGAAAATAAAAGATACTTTAAATGAAATCAAAAAATTTTAAATTAATGATAAGGAAATAAATTAAATAATTTTAAATTAATAATAAGGAAATAAATAAAATAATTTTTAATAAAACGAAAAATGTGATTTTTAAAAAATAATCTAATGAAAAATTAAATTAATTGAAATTTAAATAAGTAAATTGAACATAAATAAAATAAAATTAATTCAATGAAAAATTTTTAAATAAAATTCAGTTATTTTAATTTTTAAAAAAATCAATGATTTAATTTTCGATACAATTTTAAAGGAAATTATTAGTGAATAATTTAAAAATTTTTAATGAAATTTTTGAAGATAATATGAATCAACGATCTATTTAATAAAAATATTCAACCATTTTTAAATAAAATTTGAGAAAAGATTCAACAATGTTTGAAAAAGTCAAAATGAAATTCCTTTGCTACCACAGCATGGTCGTTCTTTAGTAATATCGACTAAATAATACCAATACATACATAAAGCGACGCTATGTTATACTCATATAATAAGGAAGAAGAAGAACAACTAAATGTGTTTAGCGATGTGAGTTGCCGACGGCATGTTTATGATCGGGAATAAAATACGAGACCTCGGTAAAACAATGTTTTCGTTGAAAATATTCTGGAGAAAATTAGTGTTAGTAGTTAGTATTTATATTTTTTATTTATTTGATTTTTAGACATTTTTCACGAATTGTGAGAAAAAAGTACGAGAAAGCTGAAAAAGAAGAATATTAGAAATTTTGACATAAAATTTCTTTATTTCCTAAGGTAAGTGTTTATTTTTTATTTATTTTAATTAAAAAAAATAGTTTTCAACAAGAATGTATCTCTTTTTTGATATATTTTGTGGTCCTGAAAAGGACCGATTGTTTTGTTGTAAAAAAGATTTCTCCAAATTGCGTCAAGAATTTGTTTAACCGCCGAAACCGTACAAGGTACGGCCTTGTCTCTTCAAAGCATATACGACATCCATAGCGGTGACGGTTTTACGCTTAGCATGTTCGGTGTAGGTGACAGCATCACAAATAACGTTTTCCAAAAACACCTTCAGAACACCACGAGTTTCTTCGTAAATCAGGCCAGAGATACGTTTTACACCGCCACGACGAGCCAAACGTCTAATAGCTGGCTTGGTAATACCTTGGATGTTATCACGGAGCACTTTCCTGTGACGTTTAGCGCCACCTTTTCCCACGCCTTTACCACCTTTACCACGACCAGTCATTTTTTCACTTTAGTTTATTTCACTTATCACTTCACTAACGTTCAAAATACGAATGTTTTTTCAACCCAGGTCCGCTTGTATTTATACAAAATTTGAGGCTCTCTCCAACCATTTAACGCACAAGTAAAGTATGCACAGTTATATGTGTGTGTGTACATTTGCCGTTAGTATTGTATGTTCTCTTTTGTGTGTGCGTGTACATTTGGTATACCGATAGGTTAGAATTCACTAACATATCAACCCCGAAAGTTGATGCTAAGAGCACAATTTTCTATAAATACTCGTTTTCTTGGCGATGGCAACGTTATTACAGTGTCTACAGTGTTTGTGTGCAGATCGTGAAATAACATCTCTTCGGCAGTGTTAATTCGTGCATAGTGGTGGTTGTACAAAATCGTGTTCATTGTGCTGTGGTGGTTGAACGTGTGGCGTTTGCTGTGCTGTGGTGGTGTATTGCAGTGGCTGTTGCTGTGATTTGGTGGTGGTTTTTTGCAAAAGGGCAAAACTTGGTTTGGGTCTCTCAAAAAGTTGAGAAGCCCATAGAAGGCAGCAAAATTGGAATTTTGCTGATTAAAGGCACACAACACTAGAGAACGAGCAGTGGTGGTTGGTGGAAACCTAAAAACAACAGTGCTGGCGGGGAACCCCAGATCCGTCAGCACCCCAAAGCCGACGGCGGAAATTTTTGACGCCGTCAAAAGAGAAAAAGGCGCGATTTTTGCCATGGATGAAATGGCAGAAAAGCAGGCGGCTATGCCGGTAAAAATCAATCCTACCGGCATAAAAATTGAAGGTGATGGTATATTTGCCAAGCCAAAATCGGCAAATATACCAAAGAAAATGGATGGTTGCACATCTGATGGTGCAACTAGCGACGGGGGCCAATCTTTTAGCTCCGATGTGGTTAGGCAGCCACGTAAAAAACGCTGCCATTGCAACGTAGGCAATTCTGCCTATGAGAATGTGAAGCTGGAAGCTATTGTACGCCAGCTTGAAGCCCGAATTGCTCACTTAGAGCAAGAAAGGAGCCGTATGGCAGCAGAGCTGGCTGCTGCCAACCAAGCGCTAGCCAAATGCGCTAAGATTGGCCCCTCCAGCAAGGAGACCGTAATGGCTACCGAGGCAGCCGTAGACCTCGGTATGGCGGATGACGAGATGGAGGTCGTGCCGTCAGTGACCGAAAAGAAGAAGAAGGAGACTTCTAAAGGCGCTATCCCCAAAGTGCGGTACGTGTTGAAAGAAGTCAACGAGAAGACTCAACCACCCAAAACTACCCCCCTGGTGGTTGGCAACAAGGCTGCTGCTGCTGTTCCTGCTGCTGCTGCTGCTGTTCCCGCTGCTCCCGCAACTAAGAAGACTGCTGCTCCCGTACCTACGAAGCAGACAACAGAGAAGGCAAATGCTGGCAAAAACATGCCAGCCTTCAAGATTTTTGGCACCACCGTCCAAGAAGTTTCCGGCGTCCTCAGACAGCACTTACGTCCAGGTGAGTTCTCTATCACTTTGGTCCGTCCGTCCGTTTTGGCGTTGAAGGTCAAAGGCCTCAACGCATTTAATTTTGTCAAGCAAATCTTGACAGAGCGTGGGTATAAATTTTATACCCATACCCCCAAGGAGTTACGTCCTCATATGCTTGCCATAGAGGGCTTAACTAATGAATATTCGCCTGAGGAGGTAAGTGAGTTTCTCACTACCAAATCAGGCCTTAAGGTAGAAATTGTTGGTCTGATCAACATTTCATACCGCCTATGGCTTTTGCGTGTAAGCAAAAGTTCGGACATTTTGGGGTTGTATAACCTCAAAATGATAATTGACTGCAATGTCAAGATCCGTAAGGATAAAGGTAGTGGCATGCAGCAATGCTTCAACTGCCAAGGTCACGACCATATCGCGACCAATTGTACAATGCCAAAGCGCTGTAACAAGTGCAATGGCAATCATGGTCCTAAAGAGTGTCCTGTCCCTCCTAAGGGACAAGACACTCTTGTTGAATACACCGACCCGGTATCTGGGGAGGTTGTTAAAAAGGTGGCACAGCCCTGTTACTGCGTTAACTGTGGCAAATACGGACATCCTGCTTCGGCTAAGGATTGTCCACACCGTTTGGCAATTTTAGCCCGCAAAGCTAAAGCCAAGGCCGACATACAGGCCAAAAATGAGGCACGTTCATTACGAATTGCTGCCATTGGCTCCAGCACGACATATGCTGGTGTCGCAGGTGGCCGTGCAAAATCGGCCCCTCAACAAGTCCCAGCTAGTAACGGTCCACGTTCTAGCAATCGACCTCCCCAAAAAGAGGTAATTTCTCAATCTGAGAATATTGTCCAGTTCTTTGGAACGGACTTTTCTCAAAAATGCGAGAAGGCTAGGACATTTGGTCCTATCTTTCAAAAAATAATGGCATCTTCAGGCATTGACGCCGCCATGTCTGCCTGGTTGTTATGCATCGCTGGAAATGTCCAGTTTTAAGGTAGTTTTTGTTAATGTGAACTCTTTGATTTCACTATCAAAGAGACACTATTTGAAGTTGTTAGTTGAGGAGAGGAGGCCTGATGTACTCCTTTTGGCTGAGCATAAGCTCAACCCTCCTCATAATTTTAGTTTAGAGGGATATAGGGTTTTTCTCCAATATCGTGAAGGGGCGTAACGCGGGGGTGGTACCGCGGTTGCTATTCGAGATGGTATTCGCTGTGATCGAATACCACTCTCAACCGGACATATAGAGTCCTGTGCGGTGAGGGTATGGAAGGACGATGGCTCCACTGTAGCTTTCGTCTCAATGTACCTCGCACCCAATATGACACTACGGTCCGAAGACATTTCGCAGGTTTTTGACCTATATAACTCTGGGGAAGTTTTGATCGGAACCGACCTAAACGCGAAGCACACTTCGTGGGGAGGTTACGCGAGAAACGGCAATGGATTAGTTTTATACAGACTTTTACAGGACTGCCTAGAATTTGACGTAATAAGGTCGGATATTCCGACTAGGGAGAATGCGACATCTGCCTCATATCTAGATTTATTTCTGCGTACACCAGGACTCCCTCTGGTTGGCGGCGGAAATATTTCTATGGCATTTGATTTTGAATCGGATCACAGGGCGATTCAAATTCAATTAAATTTGGGGGGTTTGGCGAGACATGAAGGACAGAAATTTCCGAACTTCAATCGCATGAATGTAGGACGATTTAGGCGTCAGCTTAGATTAGGGCTAGATGAGTGCACGCTACCATCTAACAGAAATGCTTCAATAGATGAGGTAGATAGGTGTGTGGAAAATCTAGGTGAGATTTTCCGCAATGCTATAGAGACCTCTGTACCTAAACAGAGAGTCAGGCCTAAAACTCTTGGAGATCTTCCTCCGAGAATTTTGGGCTTTATTCGAGAGCGTCGCAGGCTATGCCGCACTCTCCGAAGATCTGGGGATCCAGATAGATTTCCTGCTCTTAGAGCGGATATCAGAAATTTGGATCGCATAATTGAGGACTCTGTTCGAATCTTCGAACAGGAGAGACTCACAAATTATTTAGGGAGAATAAGAGTTGATGGGAAAACTTTTCACAAAGTCAAAAGGGCAGCTGGACTAGATACTAGAGAACCTATTAGTCAGCTGGTGGACAATACAGGTCGACTTATTACGGACGACAGTGAAAAGGCCGAAGCCTTAGCAGACCATGTGCAGGGTGTCTCGCCTGCCATGGGAGGGCCGAGTGCTAATTTCTCAGGAGGACCAGTTAATCGGTTTCCTGGGGAACATGATGCTCTCCGTAGCTCAGTTAATCGAGCTACCGAGGGGATCAGCGATCGATCCCCCATGGTAAATTTTGGCGATACATTTACTGCAGATGGGGCTATTGTTGAAAACACCACTCGTTGGAACGAGGGTGGTTTTCTTCGCGCCGGTTGTGTGGGTAGGGCAATCGCCCGTAGGCCAGCACGTAAATCCTGCGGTTTGGACAGAATACCCGATACCGCCTTAAAAAAGGCGGGAGAGGTTATTTTCACGTTCCTGGCAGTGTTATTTAATCACTGTCTGAACCTGGGCTATTTTCCCAGGGCATGGAAAGAGGCTATGTTGGTTCCCATATTTAAGAGGGGTTCACCTCTGGGACAATGTAGTAGCTATAGGCCGATATCACTTTTATCGGCCTTCGGTAAACTCTTCGAGTCTTTCATTTTGGAAAGATTGAATAAACTCGTAGAGGATAAAAGGGTGTTGAAGGACAACCAGTTCGGGTTTAGGACAGGCCTATCCACTGTCCATGCCCTAACTGCTCTCTCATCCTATGTAGTTTCAGGTCTAAACAATAGGGATGGCACTATTGCAGTTGGACTTGATTTTTCTAAAGCCTTTGATACCGTATGGCATCAAGGTTTATTGTTTAAAATGCAACGGTTTGGATTTGATCACCAAACTGTTAGATTAGTAGGAAGTTTCCTCTCTGATAGGTATTTCGGAGTTAGGGTAGGTGAACGACTATCTAGTCGCAGACCTGTACTGACTGGCGTGCCCCAGGGCTCCCTCCTAGGGCCGATGTTGTTTAACATCTATGTCAGTGACATGCCTACACCTCCACGTGGAGGGTTAGCATTATCGTATGCCGATGATGTGCTTGTGGCGTATACGGCCCCATTACTTCGTATAGCGGAAGCACGTCTGAACATTTATCTTGAGGTCTTATATAGGTTCTTTACCATATGGGGCCTCAAACTAAATGGGGACAAATGTTCGGCAATTGTATTTACCGGGAATACTCGATATGTTCGTCCAAATTTTACAAGGTACCATCCGGTCGTGAAAGTTGGACCTCATACTGTGGAAATAAAGGACAGGATAAAATACCTTGGGGTCATTTTTCAAAAGAATTTTGACTTCAATGGACATATAAGTTTTATCCTGGACAGAGCGAGGAAGGTCTTCTTCAGCTATCAAGGGCTGATGAAGATGCGGGATGGCTTAACTCCCGAAGTTAAGTTGCTGTTATATCGGCAAATAATGCGTCCTATTGTTGCCTACGCTTTTCCGGTATGGTTTGGAATCTCGTCCAACCAGATGGAGAGGCTTAGGAGATGGGAGCGTAGTGTCCTGACTTCATGTTTAGGCATGAGTGGACTAACATTTAGTCAGGATGGGACTGTCAGAAGGACCTCTAATAGGGCCATATATGACAGGGCAGGTGGGGATAGAATTGACAGGGTCCTGGTCTCAGGAGCACTGGAATTCTTAGACAAGACTGACGGACTGAATAACAGTATGGTGGAGAATGCTCTGCGTTGCAGCCTGGACGTGGATGAACTGAGGACTGCTAGGTACCTACCACCGGGTGCCTTAAAAAGGCTAGATGAGGAAGGGCTGTTGTACGTCGATGGTGAACTTCGTTTCTACCATCGACGTTACAACACCCTTGATGTAGAAGATACTGTGTACAATAGTACACAGTAAATGTAAATATTGTATATATTGTAAATAGTAGTTGTAGAAATTAGCTTTAAGTATTAGATTTAAGTCTTAGATTTAAGTTTTAGTTTTAAAAATTAGTTGATTTCGCCCATTTTTTATTTTTGGATTTTTTGGGGCATTTATGTAAATTTTGAATTTAATTTTTTCTTTTGTTTGATAGTGTGCGGATGGCTAGACCACAGCAATTTATGTAATTTATGTAGTATGTAGCGAATAGCTATAATTATTTTTTAAGGTTTTAGCACAGTAAGTCACTACTGTTAGCATGTAAGAAGTATATCCAAATAAATGTGACCTTTGTCAAAATTGAAATTGAATTGTTTGTGTGCAGTTCGTGAAGTGAAATCTCTTCGGCAGTCGTGAATCGTTCATAGTGGTGGTTAATCATTGTGATTTTGGTGGTTGGTCATAGTGGCGTTTGCTGTGCTGTGGTGGTGGTTTTCGTATAAGGAGATAAAATTTTGTTGTTTTGCTGCAATAAGGCAAAACTTGGTTTTGGTCTCTCATAAAGTTGAGAAGCCCATAGAAGGCAGCAAAATTGGAGTTTTGCTGATTTCAAGGCACAAACACAACAGAACGAGCAGTGGTGGTTGGTGAAGACCAAATATCAACAGTGCTGGCGGGAAACCCCAAAACCGTCAGCACCCCAAAGCCGACGGCGAATATTTTTGACGCCGTCAAAAAAGAAAAAGGCGCGATTTTTGCCATGGATAAAATGGCAGAAATGCAGGCGGCTATGCCGGTAAAAGTCAACCCTACCGGCATAAAAATTGAAGGTGATGGTATATTTGCCAAGCCAAAAACGGCAAATATACCAAAGAAAATGGATGGTGCAACTAGCGACGGGGGCCAATCTTTTAGCTCCGATGTGGTTAGGCAGCCACGTAAAAAATGCTGCCATTGCAACGTAGGCAATTCTGCCTATGAGAATGTGAAGCTGGAAGCCATTGTACGCCAGCTTGAAGCCCGAATTGCTCACTTAGAGCAAGAAAGGAGCCGTATGGCAGCAGAGCTGGCTGCTGCCAACCAAGCGCTAGCCAAATGCGCTAAGATTGGCCCCTCCAGCAAGGAGACCGTAATGGCTACCGAGGCAGCCATAGACCTCGGTATGGCGGATGACGAGATGGAGGTCGTGCCGTCAGTGACCGAAAAGAAGAAGAAGGAGACTTCTAAAGGCGCTATCCCCAAAGTGCGGTACGTGTTGAAAGAAGTCAATGAGAAGACTCAACCACCCAAAACGACCCCCCTGGTGGTTGGCAACAAGGCTGCTGCTGCTGTTCCTGCTGCTGCTGTTCCCGCTGCTCCCGCAACTAAGAAGACTGCTGCTCCCGTCCCTACGAAGCAGACAACAGAGAAGGCAAATGCTGGCAAAAACATGCCAGCCTTCAAGATTTTTGGCACTACCGTCCAGGAAGTTTCCGGCGTCCTCAGACAGCACTTACGTCCAGGTGAGTTCTCTATCACTTTGGTCCGTCCGTCCGTTTTGGCGTTGAAGGTTTAAGGCCTCAACGCATTTAATTTTGTCAAGCAAATCTTGACAGAGCGTGGGTATAAATTTTATACCCATACCCCCAAGGAGTTACGTCCACATATGCTTGCCATAGAGGGCTTAACTAATGAATATTCGCCTGAGGAGGTAAGTGAGTTTCTCACTACCAAATCAGGCCTTAAGGTAGAAATTGTTGGTCTGATCAACATTTCATACCGCCTATGGCTTTTGCGTGTAAGCAATAATTCGGACATTTTGGGGTTGTATAACCTCAAAATGATAATTGACTGCAATGTCAAGATCCGTAAGGATAAAGGTAGTGGCATGCTTCAACTGCCAAGGTCACGACCATATCGCGACCAATTGTACAATGCCAAAGCGCTGTAACAAGTGCAATGGCAATCATGGTCCTAAAGAGTGTCCTGTCCCTCCTAAGGGACAAGACACTCTTGTTGAATACACCGACCCGGTATCTGGGGAGGTTGTTAAAAAGGTGGCACAGCCCTGTTACTGCGTTAACTGTGGCAAATACGGACATCCTGCTTCGGCTAAGGATTGTCCACACCGTTTGGGCAATTTTAGCCCGCAAAGCTAAAGCCAAGGCCGACATACAGGCCAAAAATGAGGCACGTTCATTACGAATTGCTGCCATTGGCTCCAGCACGACATATGCTGGTGTCGCAGGTGGCCGTGCAAGATCGGCCCCTCAACAAGTCCCAGCTAGTAACGGTCCACGTTCTAGCAATCGACCTCCCCAAAAAGAGGTAATTTCTCAATCTGAGAATATTGTCCAGTTCTTTGGAACGGACTTTTCTCAAAAATGCGAGAAGGCTAGGACTTTTGGTCCTATCTTTCAAAAAATAATGACATCTTCAGGCATTGACGCCGCCATGTCTGCCTGGTTGTTATGCATTGCTGGAAATGTCCAGTTTAAGGTATGTTTTTGTTAATGTTAACTCTTTGATTTCACTATCAAAGAGACACTATTGAAGTTGTTAGTTGAGGAGAGGAGGCCTGATGTACTCCTTTTGGCTGAGCATAAGCTCAAACCTTCTCGTAATTTAGTTTAGAGGGATATAGGGTTTTCTCCAATATCGTGATGGGGCGCAACGCGGGGGTGGTACCGCGGTTGCTATTCGAGATGGTATTCGCTGTGATCGAATACCACTCTCAACCGGACATATAGAATCCTGTGCGGCGAGGGTATGGAAGGACGATGGCTCCACTGTAGCTTTCGTCTCAATGTACCTCGCACCCAATGAGACACTACGGTCCGAAGATATTTTGCGGGTTTTTGACCTATATAACTCTGGGGAAGTTTTGATCGGAACCGACCTAAACGCGAAGCACACTTCGTGGGGAGGTAACGTGAGAAACTGCAGTGGACTAGTTTTAGACAGACTTTTACAGGACTGCCTAGAATTTGACGTAATAAGGTCGGATATTCCGACTAGGGAGAATGCGACATCTGCCTCATATCTAGATTTATTTCTGCGTACACCAGGACTCCCTCTGGTTGGCGGCGGAAATATTTCTATGGCATTTGATTTTGAATCGGATCACAGGGCGATTCAAATTCAATTAAATTTGGGGGGTCTGGCGAGAAATGAAGGACAGAAATTTCCGAACTTCAATCGCATGAATGTAGGACGATGTAGGCGTCAGCTTAGGTTAGGGCTAGATGAGTGCACACTACCATCTAACAGTAATGCTTCAATAGATGAGATAGATAGGTGTGTGGAAAATCTAGGTGAGATTTTCCGCAATGCTATAGAGACCTCTGTACCTAAACAGAGAGTCAGGCCTAAAACTCTGGAGATCTTCCTCCGAGAATTTTGGGCTTTATTCGAGAGCGTCGCAGGCTATGCCGCACTCTCCGAAGATCTGGGGATCCAGATAGATTTCCTGCTCTTAGAGCGGATATCAGAAATTTGGATCGCATAATTGAGGACTCTGTTCGTATTTTCGAACAGGAGAGACTCACAAATTATTTAGGGAGAATAAGAGTTGATGGGAAAACTTTTGACAAAGTCAAAAGGGCAGCAGGACTAGATACTAGAGAACCTGTTAGTCAGCTAGTGGACAATACAGGTCGACTTATTACAGACGACGGTGAAAAGGCTGAAGCCTTGGCAGACCATGTGCAGGGTGTTTCGCCGGCCATGGGAGGACCGAGTGCTAATTTCTCAGGAGGACCAGTTAATCGGTTTTCCTGGGGAACATGATGCCCTCCGTAGCTCAGTTAATCGAGCTACCGAGGGGATCAGCGATCGGTCCCCTATGGTAAATTTCGGCGATACATTTACTGCAGATGGGGCTATTGTTGAAAACGCCACTCGTTGGAACGAGGGTGGTTTTCTTCGCGCCGGTTGTGTGGGTAGGGCAATCGCCCGTAGGCCAGCACGTAAATCCTGCGGTTTGGACAGAATACCCGATACCGCCTTAAAAAAGGCGGGTGAGGTTATTTTTACATTCCTGGCAGTGTTATTTAATCACTGTCTGAACCTGGGTTATTTTCCCAGGGCATGGAAAGAGGCTATGTTGGTTCCCATATTTAAGAGGGGTTCACCTCTGGGACAATGTAGTAGCTATAGGCCGATATCACTTTTATCGGCCTTCGGTAAACTCTTCGAGTCTTTCATTTTGGAAAGATTAAATAAACTCGTAGAGGATAAAAGGGTGTTGAAGGACAATCAGTTCGGGTTTAGGGCAGGCCTATCCACTGTCCATGCCCTAACTGCTCTCTCATCCTATGTGGTTTCAGGTCTCAACAATAGGGATGGCACTATTGCAGTTGGACTTGATTTTTCTAAAGCCTTTGATACCGTATGGCATCAAGGTTTATTGTTTAAAATGCAACGGTTTGGATTTGATCACCAAACTGTTAGGTTAGTAGGAAGTTTCCTGTCTGATAGGTATTTCAGAGTTAGGGTAGGTGAACGACTATCTAGTCGCAGACCTGTACTGACTGGCGTGCCCCAGGGCTCCCTCCTAGGGCCGATGTTGTTTAACATCTATGTCAGTGACATGCCTACACCTCCACGTGGAGGGTTAGCATTATCATACGCCGATGATTGTGCTTGTGGCGTATACGGCCCCATTACTTCGTACAGCGGAAGCACGTCTGAACATTTATCTTGAGGTCTTATATAGGTTCTTTACCATATGGGGCCTCAAGCTAAATGGAGACAAATGTTCGGCAATTGTATTTACCGGGAATACTCGATATGTTCGTCCAAATTTTACAAGGTACCATCCGGTCGTGAAAGTTGGACCTCATATTGTGGAAATAAAGGACAGGATAAATATCTTGGGGTCATTTTTCAAAAGAATTTTGACTTCAAGGCACATTTAGATTTTATCCTGGACAGAGCGAGAAAGGTCTTCTTCAGCTATCAAGGGCTGATGAAGATGCGGGATGGCTTAACTCCCGAAGTTAAGTTGCTGTTATATCGGCAAATAATGCGACCTATTGTTGCCTACGCTTTTCCGGTCTGGTTTGGCATCTCATCCAACCAGATGGAGAGGCTTAGGAGGTGGGAGCGTAGTGTCCTGACTTCATGTTTAGGCATGAGAGAACTAACATTTAGTCAGGATGGAACTGTCAGGAGGACCTCTAATAGGGCCATATATGACAGGGCAGGTGGGGAAAGAAATTGACAGGGTCCTTGTCTCAGGAGCACTGGAATTCTTAGACAAGACGGACGGACTGAATAACAGTACTGTGGAGAACGCTCTGAGATGCACCCTGGACGCGGATGCAGTGAGGACTGTAAGGTACCTGCCCCGGGTGCCTTGAAAAGGATGAATGAGGAAGGGCTGTTGTACGTCGATGGTGAGCTTCGTTTCTACCATCGACGTTACACCCCCTTGATGTAGAAGATACTGTGTACAATAGTACACAGTAAATGTAAAATATTGTATATATTGTAAATAGTACTTTGTAGAAACTAGCTTTAAGTATTAGATTTAAGTTTTAGATTTACGTTTTAGTTTTAAATTTTAAAATTATTGATTTCGCCCATTTTTAA